>NC_050534.1:16746107-16765589 GCF_002922805.2 Oryzias melastigma | reverse complement strand
AAATTTCTTTAAGACTAGAGTCTTAAAAATGGCTCCTTCTAGGTTTTGATCAGTAAAAAACAAGCTCAAATGGCTCTTTAACTGTTAAAGGTTGCAGACCCCTACTCTAGTCTAACACCAATCCCTGAGTACTGTGCTAATTTTTCAGTTTCTCTTAATAGCAGGTAGAGTAGCTAACCACTACAGTCTTCTTTGTTTTTTTTGTTTTTTTGGGGGGGATATTTTTTTTTAGAATTTCACATGTATGTCTGCATTATTTCATGACTTATCATTTATTCATGTTCAAACACTTCTGAGGTCAGTGTTTTGAAACTTACACCAAGTGCTGTAAAATAAAATGCTGCAGATTGCAGATGCTGCACTTGTATTTTGGGTTTGTGATGTCAGATCTGAACTGCTCTCTTGATTTTCAATTTTTAAAGCTAAGCAATCCCAAGCAAATCCATAACGCTGTGTTTTGCACAGGTTTGTGACTTTGTTGCATCTGTTGCATGGAAAAGAAATGCATGCATGCATTTTCTTTTACATGTTCCCTTTAGTTCATATGCACCCGTACAGGGGTTTTCCGCATATAAGTTGGGTGTCTTTTTTGGGTTGTCCGGGCCCGTGGAGGGTCAGTAGCTGTGTTTCAGTTACACACGTGCACCAACTTTTTTAAAATTCCAGAGAACTTTATGCAATAAAAACACAGTTTTAAACCAACTCACGTGATAGGTCATTCAAGAACACTGTGATGGATGTGAACTATACTTTGATTGACAGCAGATACATTCACATTTCATATCACGGGGACGTTGGCGTCTTGTTCATGTTATGGAGGGGCAAGCTACATGGGAGCGGCTACGTATGAAGAGATTCTGGAAAATCTTGGTTGGTTATTTTACAGAGGAGCTGTTGATCCAACAGTTTCACATGACACGCCCAACTTTTGATGAACTGTGTGATGTTGTGGCACCTGCTGTGCAGTCCGGTTGTTGGTCACGTGACTCATTAAATTTGAAAAAAAAGTGTTTCCATTGCAGTTTTGGAAAATATGTAAATTTTGATACGCTTTAGAAATCCGCTCCCCAAAGCGCAAAAACTATTTTTTGATGAATTTGAGTTTTTTTTTTTTTTTTTTAAGTGTTCCATTCCATTTCCATTCACAAATTCAAGTTTGATGACGTACCCGTGATACTGTTGTACGGTGTATTTACGGCACATTCCAGTCGTTTGTAAGGTGCAATACTGGCCCTAACTGTCCTGGGCGAATGCCACATGTACGGGGGTGTCGGTAATACGTAAGTGCTTGTAGGATGGCGTAGTATACCCACACAAAGTACTCTCTGATCTCTAAATTCCCCATTTCTAACAGTCGAGCTGTATGTAAGGAACCCGTCTTACATTTATCAGCTGATCAGGCTTCTAGGACAACCTGCAGGATTGAGGGTCCCAATGTCACTCGCAGCACGTCAGATAAAAAATATGTACATGAATATTTTTGTTTTTATGGTCTCACCGAGGGGTCTATGATTTTGCTATTTTGTGCAAACCCCAAACAGGTTTGCCTGTTTGTTGACTGTTTGTATCCACCCATAAGGGCAGTTTTGTGATTACGGTTTAAGCAAAAACAGGACAATAATGTCGAATTTGCCCAAAAGGGGCACGGTAAAAGTTTAGTCATCATAGAAGGAAGCTCAGCTAACAGCTTAATAAACCCCTCAGGTGTCAAAAACCTACAGGTAGATTTTAGTATTTGTCATTTTTGATTTAGCTTGAAAATCAAATAATCTTGTCCGCAGCAGGAAGTGGCTGACTGAATGTTTTTCGCCGTACATTTCAACCTTCTCCATCCTGAAAGCCCCTCTGCCGTCTGACGGTTATGAATGTTCACTCGTGACGACAAATGCACCAGTAGATAATTAATTAGTGAGTGTCTGTGCTATCAGCCCACACAGAGAGGGGACGCACTGACAGTCAAGGGGGTCACATCCCTCATCTTCTCCTTAGAGGTTCAGTGAGTTGCATAATCACCTACACACATGGTCCTGCATGGGTTGTGCACGTAACTGGGATGTTCTCTGGAAGCCGCCATCTCTCATCTCCACTTCACCTTGTCTGCTATTTCACCTTTTAGTTTTCACTGAAGAACAAACCTCCCTTAGAAGCAAACGCCACTTGTTTTTGTTCTTTTTCTTTCATCTTTAATGGAGTCTCGGCTCATCCTGACCCCTTTTTGAAGGACCCGACACAGGAAGTTGGAGATTGTATTTTTATTCCTTTATTCCCTTGAGTTCTAGAGGAAAGCAGAAAGACCAAAATAGCTCCAAATAGATCCTATATTTTGCACAAAAACACATAAACATGCAGACCCATGGGCCACATGTAGTTGTGCTTTATTTCATGACTCATCATTCATTCATGCTTACTTTCTTGCTCTCACCATCCCCATGTTGTTGTGTTGACACATCATTTTCACTTCATTCTTTCAGCCTGCTATCATGTGTCGAGTCCTTTTAAATCAGCGCTTCAGTTGAATTTTCTTTTTCCAGGTTGGTGTTTGACCCAAAAATCTCTTTCCTTGGTGATAAATTTGATTTTATACAAATAGACCTGATCCTTCTTTAAATATTATCTTTTAAAGGGTAAATGTTGACTTTAAGTATTCCAGCTCTTGACTAAAAATACAAAAGTGAAATATTTAAAAACATTCCTCCACAAAATCCAGACACCCTCTGGCCATTTTTGTCCTATAATGACAGCAGACACTAATGTTTATATGCATGTCATTCTTATAATAAAGGTCATACTCTATGGAAAGTGTCATTTTTCTGAGCATATTCTGAATAACAAAGCTTTAGCATCAATGCCAGTAGCAACGTCTCATCCAAACCATTTTTGAGTTAAAAAACTTACACTTTTAATCACTTTTTAAGTAGAGCCATATGGATCTTAGCTATTTATCCACAGAACCAAAAATGACAAAATAAGCACTATAGTTGACAAAAAAGATCTTTGGAAGAAATGTCATTTTAACCCCTTCACTCCATATGTTAGTAATTCAGAACATACCATTTAATCAATGACTTCACTTTAGGACTGCCACGATTAGTCAACTAATCGACTATTAAAATATTCAATGACTAATTTAATAGTCGTTACTTTATTAGTCGTTACTTTATATTATAGGGAGTCAGAGTGTAGTCAAGTTAAAAATTATAATGACATTATGCTAGCTTTTTGGGGTATTTTGGCATTTATTAAGGTTTATACCATGGTCTGGGTGAATACTCGATTCTGATTGGCTGCTGGGTGTGCATTAAAAAGTGATAATGCACAGTAATAACGCACACCTAAAAAAGAAGTTCCGGTCACACAGACCAAACGTTCGATATCACTGCGCAGGCTTCTTTAAAACATGTTTTTCCTTCATCGTCTGGACAAAACAAGCAGTAATGGATGAACTTTCTCTCTGAACTGATGCTTTATTCAACTTATTGTAGCGACCAGCATTTATATTCCTCTCCTTTTGTAAGGTAAATTAATATTGACAAATTGGTTATTCTCCTTCTAATAAAACACCACTCGACATGAAAGGTGTAGTCTTCTGTTTCACCACAAGAGGGAGTTTCTCATTTTAGAGCAGCTCAGAAGAACGAACCTGCCGTGAAATGAAACACAGACAGAAGCTGAATATGTTCTAGCTGCTCACTGAAGGATTAACGTCAGAAAAAGAAGAAAAATATCCTAATTTGTCCGGGTCTTTCTTTCAAAACAGCGACACTTTACCGCTGCAGCTGAGGTCTGTAACGGCTTCCGGCTTCATGCCGTGTTCCATGTCACCGTGACAACAAACCGCATCACGGATGATCAAATAGTCCGCTTTTTTGTGAAAAAATGAGCTAAACCAAAGAAATAACAAGAATAAAGTACTAAATATTGATTAAATGTTTATTTATTTTGTAAAGACCATGGTATAAGCGGGATAATATTATTATTATCCCTTACTTATTAGGCTAGTTTGGAGTTTAGCTAATATTTCAGGTGGATGCTAGCTGTTTTGTTTAATTTAGGCTTTTTTTTTCATTTTTTTTTAGGATAATTTGAACTTTAACTATTTTTTTAGCTTATATTTCAGCTACATGCAAGCTGTTTTGGCCAATTTAGGTATTTTTAGGCAAATTCCAAGTTTAGCTAATGTCTCAGCTGCAAACTAGCTATTTTGGATAATTTAGGCTTTTTTTGTTTTTAAGGTTAATTTGGATTTTAGCTAATATTTCAGCTGCATGCTAGCTATTTTGGGTAATTTAGGCATTTTTTCAGTTTTTCATGCTAATTTGGAGCTAAGCTAATACTTCAGCTACATGCCAGCTATTTTGCTAACTTAGGCCTTTTTGGTTTTTTAGGCTAATTTGGAATTTAGCTAATATTTCAGCTGCATGCTACTATTTTGTCTAATTTAGGCTTTTTCAGTTTTTTAGGCTAATTTGGAGTTTAACTAATATTTTAGCTGGCTATCAGCTTCAGTGTTTTCAGCTATCAATTTCAGCATCTTCAGCTATCAGCACTAGCATCTTTAGTGGCCAAATTCATCTTACAGCATTCACACTAGCATTATCGCACATAATGCTATGTATCTAGTTTTTAGTTAGTTTAAAGCTATTGATGGTTAAGATGTGTGCTTTACATCCAATTAATGCATGACCCGATTAATCAACTAATGAATACAGAACAAATGCAACCTTAAAGTAGGGCTGGGCGATATGACGATAAAAAATCATCTTACGATCTCCAAAGCTGACGATCTGTCATTTTTGAGAGATCGTTTTATCGCGATCTTCTACAAAAGGCTGCAAGAGCGAGAAGGCAAAAGCTTGTTGACAGCTGTGACTTTAAATCCGAGCTGCTGCTCCTCCTCCTCCTCCCCGTTGTGCTTTTCTTGTTTGGAAGTCACGTGATATACGACGGGACAGAGTCGCGTGCGCCGTCATTATGGATCGAGTCTTCTCGAGTAATGAATGACGGAGGTCCGAAAAAGTAACAAAAGGAGACGCAGTGTTTTACAGTCGACTTCAAAAACCTTGACAACAAAATAATCCGATGGAGAGGAATCATCACAGGACAGAAATCACATTTTAATAGAGAGAAATCAGGCTGGGAACTGTGAACTGTGTGCTAAAGTCGGTGCTAGTAATTCTCGAATAGCATGCTAGTTTGGTTCTTTGATGTACGTTTTTATTAATGTTTCGTGTTTTTAAACATAGCGGATGTTAATCGCACGTATTTACGTTCAACCTGCACAAAAACTGATGGTAATTCATGTAGGAAACACGTAAAATGTTCGGTCAAGATGTCCGGTGCTGCATTGTTTTGCTAGCTCTTTGCATAGCTTTTGCTAGCTACTGTAAGAGCCTAAATCTTATCGTCGGTCGCACTCCCCTTGTAAGAAGTATAAGTGAGTTTGCACATAATTTTCTTAATCCGTGGCGTCACTGTTGAGGTTCTTTCTTGGTCGTACAGACCGAATAAAAGCCCAGCTAGAAGAAACAGCGCTAATGCTACCGCTAGCTTTCTGCTCAGTGACATAAACACAGCAGAGAGCAGATGTTAGTGAAGGAGCTGTGGATGTAAACTTTTTAAAACTGCCACATTTACTGCTATTATCTCTGTGTTTTGAATCTTAACAGTTTGGCAGATGTATTTGATGTTATCATCCAAGTTTAAAAATGTTTTTTGTATCAGTTAAAGATGCTAGCTGGAGCCTTTTTCTCAAAGAAAAACGAAATCGTCTATTTGAAGGTAAATTCTGAAGCAATTGAGATTCATTTACCATGTATGTAATCCAAAAATAATAAAAGTTTTAGTTTCATTTGAAAATATATTAAAGGGCGTTTTTATTAATATTATTATTATTATTATTATTTAGCATTTTGAGCTGTTTTTAATAGGGAAAGGACTTTACGAAACTTTATCAGTCATTCATGCTATAAACTTCCTCAGTCTCCCTCATTTCTGGTCTTGGGTGACAATCATTTACAAGCTCTGTTTTATGGATTTTAGCACAAAGGCAAAATGAAAACTGACTGATATTTAGAAGCTGTTCATTTGACAGCAATGCATTAGCTTTAGCAGTAGAAGGCGCAATTCTTGCAATATTTACAGATTAATCTTAATAGATAATAACTATTTAATTCAAATAAATAAAAATATTTGTTCAAAAATGTGTTTACTTCTTTCAACTAAAATCAATATAATTACATTTTTGTCAATTTGAATTTATTAAAAAAAATCGTGATAAAATCAAAATCGTGAAATAAAATTTTAAAAAATCGTGATTTTATTTTTTTGCCATATTGCCCAGCCCTACCTTCAAGGTTCCTTCTGGAACTAATAAATGGACTCCAAGCAACGGGCTTCTATATTCAGGTATATTAGAAAGGGAACGGGGACTTTTGGCTTTGGTTAGTGTAAGTTGGATAAAGGAGTCATTTATTTATCTCCAATAATTTAAGCATTATGTAATGCCTCTGATGGTTATGAGCAAACCACAGAACTCATCTTTACATTCAAGTATCTCTAAAGTTTGATTAAATTGAATCCCTTCGGAACTTCTGAAGCAAAGAAAAGATTAATAAATATATAAATACAGTTTTCTAGTCCAAATGCTGTTTGGTACCATGATTCACTCGAGGCAGCATCAGTCTGAAAACAAGTTTGTTTCCAGTGCTAGAGAGCAGAGAGCAGCAAATGTTACAGCCAGACAGCAGCCTCAGCCTCATTGGAAGTGTCAGCGGCCCGATCTCTGGAGGGAAATGGAAGCCGATACATTCCTTCACTGACCTTTGTCCGCTCACTCCAACACTTGAATGCTCAACAGTAAATGAGTGAAACTTTCTCTGACCGTTTTCCCTTCCATTCTTGTCCTGCAGCAAGAGTCGATGCAATGAAATATTTAGGAGGAAAAATAGAAACAGATATTTTTGTATTTACAGTGTGCGATATTTTAACCCAAAGCTTCAGCTGCTTCTGGAGTCAAAAAACAAACATGTCATGGAAGAAGAGGCCATGCAATCTCATTTTAAAAACTGAATATTAATATAATTTGATTGCAGCTTTGATTACATTTAGTTCTTTTTAATTGTACATATTCTCAGACTACAGCCATAATGATCACATAGCTAACTGTACAGTATGAGTATATCAGTGGTTCAGCATTTGTCTCCTGTATGGTGGCATGAATTACTATTGATCAAACACCCATCGGAGCTGGCTCTCTTCTACAGCTTCTTCTGGTGTTGCCGTCCTCTCAAGCATGGCTTCTGTTCTCAGTAGTTAATGTGAGACTCTGGAGGGTCTATAGCCATAAATCTGTTTGTAGTTAAATATTCAATTATAGCTTTTCATGCAAAGAAATCCACTGTAATCAGAATGTGAGGGAGTCTGTGACATTCAACTGCAAAACTTTTAGCTTCAAATCCTGATAAATGTTCACTTCATGCTGTAAATCAAGCCTGTTTACTGCTGTGACACAGAGCGAAGAGTCTTCATTATCATCCCTTTGATCTAATAAAACATCCACTTGACCCTCTTTTTTCAAACAGATGGGAGTGCTCTTATGTTGCAGACTGGTCTCTGTCTTGATTTTTCTTTTTTTAATGAATTAAAACACTGAGAAGTACATCACAGCTCATAAAAGCATAGTTGGTGTTTTATATCCTAAAACAAATGAAAATGCTTTTAATTTGTAGCCAGATTCTGTCCTGCATCATTTAAACAAAGAACTAAATAGATTGAGGTTCCTCAGGGGTTGATTGTGGGGCCTTGTGTGTTTTTTGTCTTTTTTTTTTTTTTGTTTGGTTTTTGCAATATTTTTCCCTTAACCCTTTAACACTAGAAAAATTGCAGACAACATTGAATTAACATACACTTACGGTTGCTCTTGTTTACACGTTCAACATGATTCCGCTGATTCTGATGCAGACAAATGTAGTTTTTAATATCGGCTTTCAACGATTTCCAACACTAACGTTAAGGGTTGGATAATGGCGCAGCCAGTCACTTTTCTCCTTAACAGAAACAGCTGATTTACGTTGATTGCACAAACACTTCACTAGTCGGAAGTAGTGCTGGGCGATATGACGGTACATATTGTGTAGTCCCATTTCATCCCATTTCTTTTTCCAATGTTTTTGTTTATTTTTATAGCTGACATTTTTTGCAAAAATGTGTTTTCCAACTAAGAAACTTTTAACTTTTTTGCACTTTAAAAAATGCTTCTCATTTGTAACTATTCAGTTACATGTTACTGAAAGAATGAAGTCAGAAAAAAGTAAGTACTGACATTTTTGTCAATTTCTTTTCAAATAATAATTTAAACCATACTTTATTGTGGTATATCATGATATATATCCTTATTCTGACATAAAATAATATATATCATGATATACAATTTTTTTCATATCGGCCAGCACTAATGAGAAGTGTTTCAGTGTAAAGCTTCTTTTCTCTGCGTTACAATCAGTTGGAATTACATTAGTTGTGTTTGAAGACTTAAAGCAGTCGAAAGAATGATAATGGCTAAGTTTTGTTTGTCAATCAATCTTGTCATCCTCATTAGATGCTTTATCTGACTCGTGTGTTCAGTTGTCAGCCTTATTCAGTCCAAATACTTGTGCTAAAGCCCACATCAGCTCCAGACGTGGTGCTATACCATTCCCCCTCTGATGCTGTGTTTTTTGCTGTGTACTATAAAAAGCTCTGTTCTCTACTTAATTTTGTTTTGTCTGATGCGACCCCAAAGGTAGTCTCAGAAGATGGGTATTCGTTAGCTATGACAGAGTAAACCAAAATGACAAAACATCTAAAAGATGCTGCAGAGATAAAACATGTTTGTTAGAAAATTGGTGCTTCTGTATATATCACTAACAGTTGTTGACCTGGTTTTCTATTTTGTTCATGCTCTGTGTGTGTAAAGCTGTACAAAAAAAGCAAAAATCCTTTTAAATTGACTTTACAGCTCACACCACAAGATTGTAAACAATAAAAAAGAAAGTACAAAGAGATGAAAGAATATTTCATTATTTCTGTAATAAATTTTAAACATCTGGGTGTTTAATTTTTCTTGTATTGTCAACAATTAATGCTTGAAATAACCCAAATCAATCAATAATTTTCTCTGAAAAATTCAAATTCTGCATGTTAAGACCTCAGTTAAGACTTATTTTCCCACACATTATGAAGTTGAACTCAGGATTTGCCCGAGTCCACAGAAATCTACACAAAACCAACTTTAATATGCTGTTTGTTTGAAACCACACATTTGACCCAAAATGTCATGTATGTTTTATGATGAACCTACATTTTGTGCTGTTTTTTCCACTAAAAAATAGTTAATTTTATATTTCTAAAGATTAAAATAACCTTATGATAAATAAAAAGTAAAGATCATACCTATCCTGTATTTTAAAGACACACTCTGATGAAAATTATGTTTTAAACTTGTTCTTGATGATAGACATAAGTTAATAAAATTAAACTTAAAATTGCTTTTTTGAGTATTTCATTGGAAATTAGGAACATAAACCAAAATGTTGCCTGCACTAATGGACACAATTTAGAGGGCAAATTTCTAATGAACTACTGCCACTCTGCAGAAACTATGTCCTAGAAAACGACACAAATTTTTATTTTTTTTTAATTTGGCTACAAACAGCATAATCATAATTAAAACCACTGGGAACACTTTTTCAATAGCTTGAAAGATTATTGGAGTGTGTCTTCAAAGAAATATCGTGGACATGTCACTTCTGATAATAAAAGCCCAACATGCCTTTATTTTGAAAAGTTGTCATTCTAGTTAGTGTTTAAAATAGGGAATTTTCTATTTTTTCCCAAAAATAGCCAAAAGTGTCAGTAATTGTTTTCTCTAATAGAGCCTTGAAGGACTAAAAACATATTAGATTTAAATCAAGTAAAAAAACAAAAGGTGAAATCAATGCTGCCAAAACATGACTCATGGAGTCTTTAGTAAAATAAAACAGTATGTTAAAAAGCAGTGAACTATAATGAGACACCTCAGCAGAAAAAAACACATTTCTCAGAATAGAAAGAGGAAATGGAAACAGGCCGTGTATCACAAATGTAAGTGACTCCACTTGAGTGAGACGTTCCTTCAACAGCCAGCCAGAGACTTGGTGGTGTGATGGTGAGCGTGTTCATTGAATTGGATCCACTTGTGTGAGTGTGGAGCATGGCCCCGGCTCTGTTCTCTTCTCCCCCATCACGCTGACAGGCATCGGTTTCACACTGCGAGGCTTCTGATGTCTTTTTTTTTTTTAGGCGATGACCCACCAAATAAGTGCAGAAAGCATTCAGTCAGTAAAGCTATCCGATGTTCTCTTCATCGTTACGACTTCATTCTAATTTTTTTATGCAGATTAATTCATTGCCAAAAATAATACATAGCAGTTGGGGACTTTAATATCTCTATGAAACAGACACAAACAAATGAAAATATAATCCGGCATAAAAGTATTTTGATAAAACCATCAGTCCAGCTTCCGTTACTTACCTCCCCAGCTGTAATCCCGCCTCCGTTGTGGTCAAACCTCCAGCACCTTGTCTGTCTGTGATAACTGCCTCTGTTGTTTCCTGGAACATCAGCGTTTAGCGGTGATTGTTCTTCTCTTTATTCGGGAAAACAATTCGGTACTGTCTCACTAAATAGCTGGACCCCGCTTTGAGACAGGGCACAAAGACCCCCCGGGGTCTCATATCTGAGCTGCAGGAATTGGGCTGTGTGGTTATGGATTACAGCTTAATCAGTGCACTACTCCCCCAGTGGAAAGAGGATGTGAGCTGCTGGCTTCAGGCCAGTGCAGGTGAACTCGGATCCAACATACACCTTCAACTATAATCATAGATGATTGTGACCAGTTTAAAAACCACAAAGTACTAAAAATCACTTTTTAGGGCTTAATTAACACTAGAGGGGTAGAAATTCATCATTTTAAATGCTAAAATTGTGAATAAAATTAAGAAAAGGAAACTGCTGACCACTTCAGGATTAGATCAGATCAGACTTAGAAAACCGTTGTGTGCACTGAAAGGTTGCTACCAGTTAGTAGTTCATCGACTGTACAAAAGAACTAGACTAGAGTGTGATATCACCCATAGACAACAGCTTACCTACGGCTCCAGCGAAATGAACCCCCCAGACGAGGTAAGCGAGCAGTGATTGGTCTGAGTCGGTCCGAGTCAACGTTTCTATAGCAACTACTGTCGCCAATGAGGAGTGAGCGTTCTGGAAGTCCATACCCCTTCTTCTTAAGGCGGTTTCAGGAGAACTTTTCAGCCTTGTTTCCTCTGAGCGATCCAATCCGATATTTTGAGCGTTTCCATTGTAAGCCATTAAACCGTACCGAACCGTACCTCTTGGAGGCCCCCATCGGTTGTAGGTCCATTAAAAAGTTGAACGGAACAATTGGGGCAGAGCCGCTGTAGCCACCACCGGCTGACTGGCAGAAAGCGATGGCGACATTAGAAAGCTAATGCTAACATCTGGCTAATGTTTCAACGTTTTTAAGTATTGGGTTTTGTGGTTTCCTGTGTGCTCTTTTGGTCATGAGTCTACATTGAAAATGCCCGTAAACCAACGGAAAAGGCTGGTCTGCGGTGGAACTGCAAACATTCCTCTCCATCCTTAGCGACGATGTGATACAGGGAGAGCTAGCGGCCCACGCAAAACAAACCGCTCAGTGGAAGTGAGGCTTCATTGAGTGGAAACGTTCGCCAGAATTAACTGGACCGTACTGTACTACTCCTTACAGTACTGTACAGTACCGCTCAGTGGAAACAAGGCTTTCAAACGTTCAAGGTGGGCACCTGCGGGCCACATGTTTATGTTTAAGCATCTGATTTGCCAGTTTATAACTTGAATAACTTGTGATTAAGAAAAAAAAAAAGTAGGTTTATCAAGAACCTGTTGAAAAATGATATCGGAGCAAGAATGGATTTTCTGACAAATATAATGACTGAGTAATTGCTGTGTACGAGAGTTTGGCTTCTTGGAGCCACTTCCTATTTGGAATGCGAGGGGGGTGGAGTTACTCACTCCATTTCTTTTATACAATAAATGTAAAGGTTAAAAAAATAAGTTTTGCTATACGAGCAATTTGTCCACAGTGACTCGTCTAAAAATGTATAGCTTTTTAACAATACATATAATCCTTTATCTATGTTAGCTTAACCTTAATAAAATGCCCACTTTACCTAATTTAACATTACTTTACTTTTTGACTATGTTGTATTATTTATAAAGTACATTTAAAGGATATGGAATATAGTTGGGTTACTTTAGAAAATGCAGTTCTGTCAAAACAAAAAGTGCAATGCAAAAACCATCACATATTTTTTACAGTGAGTATAATCCAGTTCTTTTCAAAGATTTTAGAATATTATTATGATTTTAAAGAGGTCCAAGCTTGTGCTTCATTGTTAGCTAACAAACATGCCCAGAAACTTCTATCAGATCCAGACTTTGGACAACACATAAAAGCACAAGTAAGTTGCTGCAGCAACTAAATAATAGTCCTTCATGTCACTTTGAAACAGAAGTTGTATGGTTAGCATCATTGCTAAACATGTAACACAGAGAACAGTCTTGTCTTTCTGCCTCCTGTCCTGTTCACAAATCCGCTGGATCTGCATCAACACGTTCCCAGAAACACATTTTGGGGTGTTGATAAAAGTGAAATATCGACTATTTTTGTACGAACTTTTCTCTATCTTCCTCGCCTTGTGTATCACCTCCAGAGTTTCACCTCTGATCTCTCATTCTGTTTCCTTTTCTCCAGGTGTTACAGAAAATTACAGCAATACCTGCTGCAAGGGTTTGCAGCGTTTCATTCTTACAGCTATCCTCGCTTCTTACTGTGTAGAGATTTTTTTTTCCTAACTAATGTATATTTTATCCGTGTCCACGGCACCGAGTTGAATTCTAATTCAGCTACCACTCGAGACAAGAGCTTATCCCGTCTGAATGCTAATGGAAGAGTTTAGCCTTGAATGCAAACACTACGGTTTGGCTATTTAATGTTCAAATCATCTTTTCAGCTGTGGCTCAGCTCTCTGAAATCAATTTTAACGATTATTTTAAAAGACTAGCATTTGTCTCTTTGCAAATTGGTTTCAATTTATATACCAATTAGATGCATACGTGTTGATTTGCAGACAACTGGCAGGAGTCATAATGCTCTGGAGGTTACTATATGGATTGCCCACAATAATTGTTTTTGCTAAGTTTATAAAGCAAGTTTCAAATATTTGTGAATTTTTTTATAGAGAAGCAATGACAATAACATAGTTAATACATTGTCTTTATCCGTCTAGCTTTGGAATAATGGCTTCCTTAACCATTTTAAACTTTTCATCTGACCAATCCTCTTTTTTCTCTTTTCTCATATCACATTAAGCCATTGGTCACAACTGCCCTTATGGGTGGATATGGGCTGTCTGTGGATTAAGAATTGTCAAACTTGTATGGTGGTCTGCCTTAAATATCAAGGTTGTAGACCGCTCTGTGAACTCGCAGGGCAAAAATGTTCATGCACATTCTTTTCTATGAGCCTGCTGTGAAATACAGGTTGTAGCATACCCTTATACAGGGTAAATAAGGGTAAAATAGGTCAGACAAAGGTGTATCATAAAGAATTTTCTATTTTTAAACCCACCCAAACCCTGTTCAAGAAACTTGATAGTTCTGCCAATATGAAAAGTGTGCACTCCTTGCGTGCAGCCTCTGCTATAAATTAGGAAGTTAGACAATAGTTTGTGTGCTACTATGATTTCATTTATTTATCATGTGTGCAGCATTTGTCAGTAAGGAGTCTGTACTCGCACCCTTCTAACAACTAGAGTTTGGCATAAGGGCACTGAATGACAGCATCACCTGTATGTCCTAAGTGCGTGAAGCTTACATTAGTCTTACAAATACTTCACGTTATGCTGCACTCACACCAGACGTGTGTGGTGCGTTCAAGAATACGCAGTTTCAGCAGATGGAGTTCACACCGTACAAGCAAGTCGCAACAGGTAGGTGGGTTCTTCTTCTTTTGTGGTTTTACTGTTTACTAGCACTCATTTGCCACCTATAATAAGTAGAAGTTCAGAGCGAAAGTCATAGTGGAGCAAATACCAAAAGTCTTGCTCTAGGCTTTTTGTTTTCACAGCTCGGTTCCTAAAAATGTACGTTTTGGTGTCATATTAATCTGACATCAAACAGTAATTATTCATTTCTCCTTCCGTAAACTTTTGAAGCAGACACTACCCACATGTCACAACCAAATCCGAGTTCCCGACTGGTCACAGTGCCGCGATTATGCGTCAAAAAGTTCAACCGGTTCAGCGCGCGATCAATGAATACCTAATTTGTTCGTGGAGCCCATGATTTAAAACCTTGCGTAGCGACGTGCGATCATGAACGTTCTGGATGACCAAAATTCTGGTCAACATGTTTAAGACTTTTCATTGAACGCGAGTCAAAGGCATGTTAGCACCTTCACACTTTCCACACACACAGTGGTATGTTTGGTTTTCATGACATCTCTTAAGGTGGCTGTACGAGCCTCATTGGAACTGCAAGATATATCAACCTGTCACGGAAATTATACATTTCATTATGTTTCATCCTTTACGACCCTCTACGAGTCGGACAACCCAAAGACCTTAAGCATCCTTATGGGCACATGTGACTGTAACTTAAAACCTATTCTACGTGCACTAATTATTCTGTTTAATGCAGTTTGGTTGAAGCTTTACTGCATCAGATGTCATAGATATAAAAATGAATGTTAATTTGACAGATATCACATTAAAACAATTTAGAATTCCAAGTTTTTCCTTCCCTGTTGCTCTTATGTTTTGTTTTTTTTCATTTACAGCCTTTGCTTTTGGGTGTGGGAGGGGCTGACAGCAGCAGCTGCTGCTTGTTGAAAACAGGAGCAACAACATACCCTTTTCTTCAGAGTCACTAGAAGTCTTGAACAGCACAACAAAAAGATGCTACAACCATCAAGTGTCACTTTTCATGACCTCTGTTTTGTGTTTGTGTCAAATTTGACCAATTTTTACTCTGGAAAGCAGAACAATTTTGTCCCAAAGACAATATAAGGGTTAAAAAGAGTGTTATGGACATTGTGAATAAAAATTCTGATACAAGAATCAACAAAGGGAAATTAGGACTTTAAAATTTGATCTGAAATGATGAAAAACACATCTATTCCCTACCAGTATTCTGCTTCCATTGATATTGTTTTGTGATCAGTAGGACCCCGTAATGAAACAGATTAGCTGGAGATACTTCTGAAAATGTGAACACAAAGCTTTAAAAATGTTCTCTTCTCCTGCTATTTATCATATAACAAAACTCTCCTTGAACTTTCAGTTTCTAACATTTTAGCCTAATAGAATTTGAAATATCTACTTCAGTCTGAAAAGAGCGCTGTTTTTCATCTAAGGTTCAAGAAGTATAACTATTCCTGTTATTATTTTTACATCTTTTAACAGCTCAGATAATGTTAATTTGGATATAAGGATTATAATATGGTAAAAAGGAGATTTGTTGAAAGTGTTAATCCATAAATCTTAATGCAAGTGATTTATCGTTCCCTTACAAATAAAGGGATAAAAATTCATGTACCAGGAGAGTTGGGATGTGCATTTATCATAGCACTTAGCGTGTGGGTTACAACAGCTATTAGAGGCCTAGCATGGCTCCAGTTTGAACAATATTAAAATATTGTGCTACACTTATGTTGTGAAGGATCTGTACACAAAGAATGATTTCTAAAGTAGCAGTTACTACAGTTGGATTCGTTTTATCTGCCTGGCATGTTCTCTGGAAGATTGTCTTTTCGTCAGGGACTTTCTTCTCTCAGTTTCTGCAGCCCTGCAGAAATGAATCAAATCTCCTCCCCTCTTTAGCGATTCCTCTACCTGGAGCCATGTGTGCCTACAAGCCCCTGGAGTCACTTTAAACCAACATCCTTATCATTTAACAAATTCAACACTTTGCATTTGAACAGCTCTGCACCGAATCTCCCTCCAAGACTCTTTTGATCTGGCACTTTTAAGGATAAATATTCATCCAGACCTCTTGTGTTTTAATTTCCTTTCATGAATATTTCCTTTTGACAAGTTGGTTCAGACGCCCAACAGTGGTCATTGTGATGGAGATTTGATGGCTGGATGTTGTACGTTTTCAAAGACGGCCCTTCTGGCAGCTCCCCTTCTCCTGGCTGACAGTCGGATGATGCTAAATCTTCAGCTCTCCTGAAGAAGCAGGAAAAAGGTTCTGCTCACGCTGATTATATATGAAGGCGAAGACGAGTGTTAAACTTAGACATACCGCTTTTGGAATGTATACATCAATAATGCCCCCCTTCTGTGTGAGGAGACATGTCCCTGGGACACGAGGTCTAGGTGAGGATTAGGTAGGATTAGGTGTCCCGGATGAGCGGGTTTTGAGCCATGCTTCATTCCTGGCACGCTCTGAGGATGAAGATAAGGGCAGAAGATAAGTTATTTGGAATACTCCTCTGTTTTGAGTTACAGTTTTTCAAAAATGCACACATTTTCAACAACAAACTAAATGCTATCAACTTGTGCAACAGAGATCAGCAAGAATTACTTGCAACAAATGACACAACCTAGTAGGGTTGCCGTGATGAGTCAGTTAGTCACTATTAATATAGTCGATAACTAATTTAATAGCCGATTAGTCGTTTGTTTTTTTAATCTCAAAACTACGATAAGTGCTTTCAAATAACATTGTGTTTGACACAAATGCGCAGTAGTGCTAATCCAGGTCAGTAGGAAGTTCTAGAAAGACTCAAGTATTATAACAACACACCAACGGAACTAAACTTCATTACACTTACACTGCAGGGTTTTGTTATTTTAGCTTGGGGTTGGACCTTGGTAGTCTTAGTTTGTGGGCTTTGTTTATTTGTTTTCTTTAGGTAAATTTTGGTTAGGCAGCCTTTAGCAGGGAGCTGCTAATTAAGACGGTCGACATGGCTGGGTCGCAGTCTCCCTGACTAATTATTTAAATTTGTTCTTTTGTTTCAGGACACAGGATTTCCTTTTATTTAGTAAACTGTGTTTCTTTTACTCTCATTGGTGTCCAGTTTTTGTTGTTGTCCCCTTTTGTATTTTTCCCCCTAGACCTGAGCCAGGCTTGCCCTTAGAGAACGTAACACTAGGTAATGTATTTATAAGCAGCTTAATGCCACATTATTAATGCTAGTTAATGTCTTATGAAGGATTACCTTTATTTTGTAGTAAACACTGAAGATTATGAGCTATGTTTAATTTATGTTTAATCTTTCTTGTGGACACCATCATTTCTAAACAAACCTCCAAAAATAGAATTAAGAAATTAGTACAAAGAGAGTATTTTGTGTTCTTTATTCGGCAGGTTAATGTTAAAAAATATGTGAGTGTTGGTTTGTAGGCTCTGGTGACTTAAAATGTAGAAAAAATGGCGGTCGACGTCACTTGACCACAACTTTTTGAACGAATGTATCTTCATAAATCCTGGATTTTCCAAAAATCAGTCAATCTGTCTATATCAATCCATCACTTTGTAAAGTTTCTTTCATAACATGTAGAACACGTTAAACCTTGACATAAAACGCATATTAAACAAAAATAAGTCATAATAAACCACAATAGTCTAAAAATAACAACACTCAAGAAAAAAAGATATGATGGTAGGAAAAGCTGTGGCTTCTAGTTTAAGAAAAAATATCATAAATGAAAGAAAAAAACAACTCAATTAAAGCCCTTTAAGAGCTCAAGATTCATTGTTTGATTGTCAGTTAAAGTGCCCTCTGTGTACACATTTTTGAATAAAAAAATAAATAAATTAGCAAAATCCACTGGCACTGTAGTGATCGGTATTCAGTCTAGATAAAAAAGGTGAGGTGTTTATCACATGTATTGGCTAAATGTTTACATTTACTTTATGATGTAATCTTTGTTTATTTCCAGACATTTTTACTTTAATGCAAAATGTTATTTTTTCTTTATACCAAATGTCATTGCATTTGATAAACTAGGGTTGGATTTTTGGACATGGACCACACAGGAGTCTGACTATTCATTCCTAAAATCCCTCTTTATACACGCGGACTCTGAGGAGAAATCACCATTACAGGCCCCAATGAAGGGAAATCTCTCCAAAGATTTCTGCCTAGAGGGAAGAAAACAAAGCAGGCTGCACTCTACAGCAGGGGTCAGTGTTGAACTGAAACAGTGAAAAAGACAGCAGCCATCTTTTTCCCTCCCTCCATCCTTTTAAATTACAGGAACAGAACGACAGACTTGAAACAGTGATGTAGTTTCATATCTAGGTCCTTTAAACCCGTCTAATCTTAGCAAAGAGAATACATTCAGTGAGTTATGTGCAGAGTCGGGTTATGTTAATGGATATGTTGGGACTGAATAATTAAGTAGTTATCTTTGCTTTGCAAAGGAAAAATGTGACGGAGAGCAGTAATGTGGAAACATTAGGATGGCCAAGAAAAAAATAACTCTTAATAAATATTGTTTTCTATTCTAAATCTTTTTATGAATGTTAAAAATTTACCTTTTCTGTAAAAGGTAAAAGTTTTAATTATTTAATGGCGCCATTCACCCCCCCAAACTCCTTAGACACCTGTGCGTGGATCGACTCGTCCCGAACGGGCGTTTCCGATTTTTGCACCCACTTATGACGTACGGTGTTGTACATGCTCTTATGCCAAACTTTAGTCAGTAGTAAGGTGTGCATACTGGCTCCTCACTGAATCCATGCAAGTGCCGCATTCACAGGGTGTGCATGTGATATGCAAGTGCTAAGGGTTCAATGGATCACAAAACTCATGGATTGTGTCACAGTTTTGTAGTCAGGGTTCGGATCATTTTTCAAATCAGTAAAAAGGGAAAAAAAGACAAAATAACAAGATAAAAGTTTACAATTTATTTTTTGAAAAGCTTCAAAACATGTATATAGTACAACATATATAAAGTACCAGATTTGCCGGATTTGCCAAGAGACACTGGTCGCAGACAACAACATGGCCCCAAGATGGCGCCAGAGTGGAAGTCCACACAAAAGTCCTTGCTCTTCCCCTGGAAAAAATACTGGAACCGGGTCGCGATAAGGGTTATGGCTTCGGTTAAAGTTAGGAATCATCTAGTATAGGTACGCAAATTCAGCTTCCGCCTAATGATGAGTTTAACCCTTTAACACCTAAGGCAATGCCGGCAACGCTTAAACACAAAATCTTTAACATACTGTAACTTTTCAACCATTAACACGATCAACACAATTCCAGCAGATTCTGCAGGAGAAAAGCAGGTCGAGAATTCTGTAAGTATATGCAAGAATAGCTTAAAATCTCCCAAATCGTCTTTATGTTCATAAAGTTATATTAGTTGTTTCAACCTGAAATTAATCAA
>NC_050534.1:16733635-16746087 GCF_002922805.2 Oryzias melastigma | reverse complement strand
AAAAAAAAAAAAGGTGGACGAAAAATCTTAGTGAGTAAACAAAAACTAGTGCTGGGCGATATGACGATACATATTGTGTGGGTGATAGAAAAGTGTCTATCATGCCATTTCTTTTCTATAGTTTATGTCCTTTGTAACCTAATTCGATCAATTATTATGCCAAATAGATCATTAAATAGTCCGAAGCTCGTCAGTGTGTACACAAAAAATGTATAAAAGTGAAAATAAAGACAAATTAAAAATAGATTATTTACAGAGAAACTCCGGCTTGTGGTTTCGCAACGTAAAACTGCTTGGAAGGAAATTAAATGAAACCTTTTTCTGCTATGTTTTCCAACAGCTCTCAATAAAGACTTTAAAAGTGTAGTAGAGTCTTTACCCCGACACTTCCTCGTAAATCAGATGATCATTTATCCATTTTCTTTGACATTGATGTAACAGTTACTTCTTACTACACAAGGAGGAAGATCTTTAAGGAGCTGCAGATCAATGAGGGTCTTTAAAAAGAGCTTTGTGACCAGAATACAGAAACGCTTGCCTAGGGTCGCCCAGTTGTTCAGCGGCAGCCTTATTGAGCCAGTTAGCCACAACGGGAAAAGGGATCTGTCTTTACCATGAACATCTTCCCACAAGGCAAGGAAAAGTGCTCCAATCTAGGGTATTTATCCTAAATAGTCAGAATATTAATTGCAATCGAAGCAAATGGCCAACTAACCATTAAACTCTGCCTTGTCTAAATTCATTAAAATCATTCTCGGTCCCTTAATTCTCTCTTGAAGTGAACTGAATCTTTGGGAGATGTGACCTCCAAAAGATCAAAGATGTCAAGAAATTGATTGGACTCACAAAAATAAAGACATATATGTTCATTTTCAAATAAATATATATATTTTGACCGAAGTTTGTTAAAAAAAAGATAAAAAACATGAGCTTTATAGTTGCACACTTGTTTTTTTTATTTCTTTTCTTTTAAGAAGATAGCTAAAACTTTAAGCATCTTGAATTTCCAGGAAAATTTGATTAACAATTAACACTTCATAGGTTAATCGCTGTCTCTAAATTGCCTCTAAGTTGTATATGTGTGTTGCAATGCAACAGTCTGACAACCTGTTCAGGATGCACCCCACTTTTCCCAGCAGTAGCTATGATAGGCTCCAGCAACCCCATGACCCCCAAAAGGCATTCAGCATGCCTGAACATGAGCAGATAGATGGATTAACACTTGATATTTAAACACAGCGTCAAGCATAAAGCAACCATGTACATATCTTTGCCAACAAAGCTGTTTCTTAAATACTACTTCAAACATTTGTGCCTCAGGATCTAAAATTATCTTTGAAATCGTTTATGAAGAAAAAATATTCATGGAATGTAGATAGGACAGAAAAATGCTCCCAGAAGGAAGGAAGAATATGGATGATAAACACTTTCTCAAGTTCATCTGCCTACACACGAACCTTTTAGGGATGGGATCACATTTTTTGTGATCTGCATATTCTATTAAGAAGAGAACTGATGGTGGTTGGGTGTCAGGCAGTACATCCTTTTTGAAAAATGACATGCAGAACTATTTACTATCTGTCTGCAAAAGTACTTTGATAAAGTAGTTTTTCTGCCACCAGTTACATCAATCCACCATTAAATTTACAGCTAATAAAACATGTTTGAATTTAATAGTTGAACTAGTCGATTAATTGTATGCAGTGTTGAACCTCTAATGGCCACCATGTACCGCTTTGAGTGGGCACGGTGGAGGTGGAGTCCTGGTATGGGTTGATAACGTTAAGATTGAACAAATGAAACTTAGATGAAAATATAGAATATTTTTTTATTCAGCTGGTGGATGGCAGTAAAGTTTTCCCTTGGAGTTTTGCACTCTCACTGTTTTGCTGATTTTTTTCAATTTTTTTGTTGTAGTATTTCGTTTTTCTAATTAGCTGAAGAGCTTTGTCAATCAATCCCCTTATCCCCCCTTATCTATAGAATGTGTTTAGTTTGGCAAATTTACACAAATAGATCGCTATCAGTTCTTTCATTTCATTCTATTACGCTGGACTTATTTTTCACAAAAATATAAACCTTAAGTGCGTTTAAACAAGAGATAGAAGTGTGAAAAGTTCATGCATATCTAAGGGTAATTTCAGACTGGACACATTTATATTTTTTTTAAGTGAATCAGCATTTGTTTCCTCCAATAATCCAGAACAATTTTTCAGTCTGAATACCCCCAAGCAGACCCTCGTCTGGGACCAGGAGCTGCTCTCTGACCTATCTTTCCAGGTGGTCTTGGTTCGTTTCCAATGGGACTGAGATTCAGTTCTCTCTGGGTTCCCTTCCTGAGTCTGAATACAATCTGTTCTCGGAGTGGAATGACTGGGAAAAAATGGCCACCGTAGCCGGTGGTCACTTGATGTAAACGGTTTAGGAATGAAGTGACCGGTGAACCGTGGACAATTGTAAAGCATCGATTTTCGTTTTATTAAAGGGGAAATAAGTTGTCCAACTACTTACTTGTTAGAACATTTATTCTAACAAAGCTAAAAATGCTTATTAACAACATTATCTTAAAAATAATGTCAGGATACCACAACAATGAGAGACAGCAACTCATTGAAATGTGGTCACATGAATTCTGGCTCAATAAAACAACTTTTAATGTGATACACGTTTCTTCTGACTGTTTTCCCGACAATCTATATGTCATAAACACTTAGCAGCATATCTTCTTAGCCGTCGTCTTGCCAGTAACGGCCTTGCTACCAAAGTAGCAATTAAATTTCATACCTGACCTTGATACAGATATTCAAAATTGGTCAGGGAAATATAAAGTTTGAATAAGTAAGTGAACCCTCCTGACAAGGACTGCAAAGCGCAGGACTTTCATCATTTCTGCCTCTAGTTGCTTTGCCCCGCCCTTGTAATTCCTGGCCAATGAGTGAAGAGATCTTTAAGTCACGTGATTTTCTTTACAAGCTTTAGTTTGAAACAGAAAAGTCTGCCTGACGGCAGTCTGAACAACAGACTAAAAGTTTGATCTGGAATAAATTAAGCGAACTATGTCCGTGCCAAAGGATCTTTCCAGTCTGAATACACCCTAAAATAAGTGTATAAAGTGAGTAGTGGAGTTTTACGGCCTTATACTAGACTTATATTAGACTTAGCGGATTTCACCTATCTCACATTATTTTTAGAACGTAACTCCCGCAATTAACAAGGTATCACTGTATTTATGATTCAAGATACATTTTACAATATATTATAACAATAGGATGTTTTGTGTCTTATGTCGCCACCTAGTGGCTACGTCGTGTATATGTTAAGGTAGGGTTGCATTTCATTTATAGGATTGTATCCGCAGCCTTGTAAGAAATTACATTTTTTTTTCTAAAAAAAATTAAAGAATGGCACAAGAAAAGAAAGTTTATGGTGATTTTTGAAGCCATTTAGTTCCAAATCAGCATATTTATTTAACCAAATGTTCAACTGCTTTGCTAACCAGGAAACCTCCACAACTCTTTTACTACCTAACCAACATAATATCACACACAGAAAAAAAAGTCTGCTGCCTATTGCCTTGGGGCAAAAATAAATAATACACAAAATGTTTTTAAAACATTGGATGGACAAATTCTATGGCTACAACTTCCTGTCTGATGTAGCGCAATGCTTTTGTATCTTCCTTGTGTTTATCTTTCTTTCTGTCATTGACTCATAGTTTACTTTGGGAGTCTGATGTGAGTTTTCTCCTTATTGAAGGTTGAATTGTTCCTCGTGTAAAAGAATATAAAGTTTATGACCCTGTTTATAACTGGAACACACTAGGAGGAGCGCTCTGTTTTAGGAAAACAAGCAAAAGGAAGAGATTCTGTATTGAGATCAGGTGAAAGCTCCCTTCTTATCCCTCTGCTTTATGGAGCTTTAAGTTACTCGCTGCTGGAGAAGCTGCAGTGCACTTACCTGCTGAAGGCTCCTTCCTCCATCAAATCCATCCCAGGAGTCCAAAACAGAAGCACAGCAACTTCCTGTCAATCACTTCTTCAGTTTGGCTTACTGTCTGCGCTGCATTAAAAATCCATTCCTACAGGAACAAAAGAATAAGCAAATTGAAATAGAGCAGGATTTCACTACCTACCTGTGGTACCTTTACATGTCTGGTGGCTGAGAGGTCTCTGCTCTGTTTCAGATCCACTTTCCTCTTTTTCCTTGAACTTCATTACTCTGAATTTCTGTTCAAATGACCCTACGCTACACTTAATCTAAGAAAAAAACTGCTTTAGCTAAAACATTTAAATACATTTTCCACCTTCTATTATGTACATTACAACAATCTGACCATTTTGTGATTTGAGCTTCACAGAAAAGAGGCAGAATCTATAAATATAGCATTATAAAGTCTTACACAGGTTTGTGCTTTTACTCTTTGCCCTGCAGACAAAGAATTTCCTCCCTCGGTTCCTGGGATTTTTAGGGTTTTATTCTTTACTTCTGCAAGTTCCCAAACTTTCTCAACGCTGCTTTTGAAAAGGAAAAAAAATCAAAAAAATTTTCAACAATCTTTTTTTTTCTTTGTATTGTACAACAGCTAACCAAGCCTTAGACAAGACGATAAAGCTTTGAGGCAATAATGAAATTATTATTTCTATTGTATTTGTCATGTTTTGGTGCAATCCATTGGCATAAATAAGTCTTTCAGTAAAAACAATAGTGTTAAATTAAAAATTAAAGAACAAATTGACTGAATTAAAATGTGAAACACCAATATAAAGTTTCCATTATGCTCAGTTCCTCTGAAAGCTAATCAAACCACAACCTTCTGTGCCATTTGTTACACTCTTACAATGTTAATCTACTTTACAATATATATTTTTTTATTTTATTTCAGAATTTTATTTTTAAGCAATCAAAATATAAAGAGAGAGAAAAAAATAAAATAAATAAATATCTGTACTTTGATAAATTAAACTTAAGAGAATTAGTCATGAATTGATTGGAAAATGAAACATTAAAGAGAAAAAGCTTGTTTTTAGGGAGACAAATGTACCAGCTGTCCAGCCAGGGACTGCAGATGAAAAACCGCCTTTTGGCTAACTGTGGTGCATTTGCAGAGATGCTTCTTAATGTGCAATGTCCCTGTCAAATCATCTAATAAAATAAATAAATAAGTAAAGAGATGAGCATTTACCTTTTCTGTTAAAAGCAGACTAAAGGGTCAGACTTGCCTTTCTGTAAAAAGGATTTTTTTTGCAAAGAGCTAGCTGCTCTTTGTGCGCTCTGAGAGAGTTTAAAGCTCTCAGTCCTGTAAAAGGTACTTATCAGTCCATACTGATAGACTGGGAGACGTGCTGGATTGTGGTGCAGAGGCTGGGATTTGTTCGGTCTCACGAGGCTGCAGCCGCAGCAGATTGCTGGTGAAATGACATGGAGCCCAATGACAGAAGTGCCCAATCAGGATGGTTGGACAGACCAAAAAAGCCCCCTTTAAAAAAAAAAAAAATACTAGCTAGTACACTGGAGTATGAGCATCATGAAAGATGGAATGGTGTTACAGATGAAGCCTGCCTTGGTCTGGGCTTTTAGGGAATGTGAGCGACTTGTTTTATTTCCACACAGATTGTTAAAGACACTCATCTTTAATTCAGTTCAAAGAAAGCAGTTACACAACAGAGTTAAAAATATTCACTCCTGCCGACAGTCGGCATCTGTTCAGTTCACATCACACAAGCCTTGGATAATTATTTTTGATCCAAACAAGCTAATTTGGTCCGCTTTGAAGACAACTAGTTTTTCATAGTTACATTAAAAACACATTTTAGGTCTTAAACCCTAAAAAAGTGACGGATTTCAAGCTATATGCAGACATGTCAGTTGGTAAGAACAAGTTATAGTGAGTAAATAAAAAGGATATTTTATGCGCTCTGCCATCCACTCCTTCAAGCTTTAGCTTTGAAATAGAAGATAAAAAAGAGACAGCTGCAAACAACATTTAATGTTGCAATGAGGGGAAGTTTATTATCATTGGCGGTTTTATTCCTGTATTGTAAATATTGCTGTAAAACAACATAACTATATCTTCTTTTAGTGTCAACTAACAATATTTTGCCTCAGCAATATTTTAAGTCCCACTCCAACAATATTTCTTTCTATTGTAAAAGTATCCCCAGTGGTCTTTTAATCATGATTATGCAGTTTTTAGTCAAAATCAAAAAACCTTTGTCGTTTTCTAGCACATAGTTTCTGCAGAGCAGCAGGAGATCAATAAAAATTTGCCTCTGAGTTAAAAAAAATGAGCTTTATTGGAGTTTTCCAGCTGTACAGTTTTAAGTTCGATGGCTTTTCATAAAAGGAAAACAATGACGTTCATGGATATAGACATCTACAAGTGGATCCATCAGAATGGAGCCCAGCAGGGAGCAGCGTGTTTTCTAAATGATCAATTAGCTCTTTTTTCAACAGCACTTCTTCATCTGCTCCTGATTCAGAACAGTTTAAAGAGATACTCAGAAATGCAAATTGAGCTTAATTTCCTTAATACATATCCTCCATTATAAGAAAAATTTTAAAAGAACATGAAAGAAGAAAACACCAAAAACACAATTTTCATCAGAGTCCTTGTGCAGGGGCAGAAGCCAGCACTGGGGCCTTAAGGTGCGTGACGAGATAAGCCAGCGCTGGGGCCAAAAGATGTGCCAGAAGAAGCCAGTTGAAGCTAGGTGAAGCCAGCGCCGGGTCGACAGAAAAGGAGTGCGCCTGGTGAAGCTAGCTTCGGGTCGATAGCTGAGGAGCACGGCGGGAAAAGCCAGCGTCAGGTCGACAGACGAGTATTGCGCCGGGTGAAGCCAGGGCTGGGTCGACAGCCAAGGAGTAGCTGGGTGAAGGCAGCGTTCAGTCGATAATCGAGGATCATGGTGGGAGAAGACAGAGCCGAGTTGACAGCCGTTGAGGGTGCCAGGAGAAGCCAGTGCCGGTATGACAGGCAAAGAGTGCGCCGGGTGAAGCCAGCGCTGGGTCAACGGCCAAGTAGTCTGTCGGGAGAAGCCAGCTCCGGGTCGACACTTAAGGAGCACACCGGGGGAAGCCAGCGCTGGGTTGACAGCCAAGGAATGTGGAAAGAGAAGCGAGTGTTGGACCGCCCACCAGGCAAAGCAGCTCAGGTTGTGGCGGTGCCGCAAGTTCAGCTGAGCAAGGAGCCAGACAGCGGTCAGAGGGAAGAAGTGACGTTGGAACTCAGAGGGGTGGGGTTTTGACCCGCCCCTCTTTGAGCTACGTACCCTTCTGAAACTCAGGAATTTTTATTCACCAGAGCCGTTTCTTTAAATCGCACATGCCTGTTTATTATTTTACTTTTGTGTGTTTTGTAGTGTTTTGTGTGTAGTGGATTGTATGAGCCTGGTGTTTTAGTCTCCCAGGGTATTTGATCTGTTTTTGACAGAGGCTCCAACAAAATGGACACGGGGAAGACTCAGCTACCCCCATTCAACACAATAAACTCTTTTTATTTAATTTAAATCCCCTTTGGAAACAAGTGTTCAGTCTCCACACACCTCTAAATCAGAGAAATCTGTACTGCTCACATTTACATGATTCAGCACTTACAGACTATGATATCTGGTTTATAAAGTCTTTTATCAGGCCTTTTTTTAATATCTTTCTGACCTTTAACCACCCTAAAAACCCCTGAAAGCCTGATTTTAGCCTCCAGGCTCTTCTATGCGGGAGGTAACTGCCACATCCATCACTTGTCATTTGATAAGAAAAATACATATTTAAAACAAGTCAAGATACGTTTTTTAAAATAGAGCAGGAAATCTAACAGGGAAGTGTTTTGATCAGTCGTGTTCAATGAGACTTAAGCTGTCACTTTTTTCTCCTGAAAGATGAGCAACCTGCTGCTTTTGTCGTTTTTCATGCTTTGCATTTTGTTTCAAATCTGCAATTAAGTGTAATAAACAGGACTAAATGGAGTGACATACAAAGCTAAACTGCCACAACAAACAAAGGCTTTGTTTGTTTTTTAAGGCACAGCTTTGTTCAGTAATGACAGCATTCGCACGAGTCACTCAAAATCAGCAGGTGGAGGCTTAAAGAAGGCCTCTGAAAGCTGTCCTCATCACTGCCTTTGAGATGTCCATAAAACTAAATTAACGCAGTGTGAAGCTGCCAGCTCACGCAAGCCATTCATGGAACATCTTTTCATTTTTGAGGAGCACTTTACAACCTCGCTAGTAGCTGGGATAGGCTCCAGCAACCGTGTGACTCCGACTGAGTTTTACTTCTCAACACTAATAAATGTATATGTAATCAAGGTATTTCCAATGGATTCTGAAGCATAGGAAAGCAGATTTGCTTTCCTATGCTTCAGAATCCATTGGAATTACTTTAATAGCGGAATTTAAAGAACATCCTCCCTCTTGGAATCATGGAGCTGCTGGAACCTATCCCAGCTATGCTTGGGCAAAGGCAAGGTTGCAACTTAACTTACGTACACTGTTGAGAATCGTCAGAAAGCTGCTTTTTTCTGCATTAGAATCTGTTGGAATTAGGTTTATTCCTTCGAAGAATAGGGCTGTAACGAGTTTCCAGGTGCTCGAATACTCGCGATCTGCTCCTGAAAATTCTAGCACGAACATTTGTGCTGATTCGCGATCTCTATAAATATAGTAGAGGGTAGTAAAATATTATCTTGGGGCGAAGGATTTTTGCTCTGAAATCCAGAATATTGTTGGGTTTTAAGTTTATGAACTAAAACAAAACCAAAAAAGCAGCGCTACTGTCTCCGGAAGTAAACTAGCAAGACGCAATTAGTGCAAGTCCAGCGGATCTTGAAGCGAAGAAACGCAGCCTCATGCTGATGTGCTGCTCTGCATAGCAGTGAAGTGCGAATTTGATCAATGTGAATCAGCTGATTCTGCCGCGGAAAAAAAACGACTTTTTTATACGGGCTCTGCACCAATATGTAACAATTAGAATGTAAAATGCTGAATAACTTTGAGGAAAGAAAACTGTGGAACATTTTCAGGTTTTATAGTTAAATGATCAAAAATAACAATGATTTTTTATGCTGTTTTAATGTTGTTTATATTACTGCTGAACTTAACCAGAAGGTGTCAGGACAGGTCACGAGACCACCCAAAAATGACAGGCCCAGGAGTGGATGAAGTTCAGTTATTTATTGCTGAAGGATGATGAGATGGAAACAGGCAGGGTGCAGTAACGCCGCCAGACACCAGGGGGTGCTGAAGCCGCAGATGAGGGCGCCGTCGGAGAGCAGAGCAGAATGAGTGGAGAGGAAGAGTCTTTAGTTTGTGGAAGTTTGTAGCGGTCTTGAGTGGGGTAATCCGTGAAGAAGAGATCTTAGCAGCAACAGGATCTATGGACAGGCTTTGAGCAGGACTTGCAGCGTGGAGGAAGCAGGAATCCAATTCCAGCGGAGTAGCAGCGTTGTCACGGGAACACAGCGTGGGTGCACGGGACGTGAAGGCAGGCAGGTAAGCAGGCAGAGGGCTTGAGTTTCTGAAGCATGAGACAGAAGCGGTTAGCAGACTGTGACGCTTAGAGCTGGTAGTCGGGCTGAATAGCGAGACGTTCCGGCAGTGATGGGAGCAGTGAGACAGAGATATATAGGAGGACAGACAGGTGCAGCAGATCAACCTGATGAGCAGTAGCGGTGGGAGGAGCGGAGGCAGGGGCTGCCGTGACAGAAGGGAGACGAAAATAAATAAACAAACAAATAAAACCTGCTTAAAATGACAAACACCATTTCTTTCTATCTAAATCTTTGTGTTGTTATCAGTGTTGTTGATTCTAAATAAATGTATAAATGGTTTTGATTTAATACAAATCATTTCAATTTGCACCCATCCAGTATAAAGACATAAACAAAGCAACAAACATTAAATTAAAACATAATATAATGTGATCCGCTAGATTCACTAGCTCCTTCAGATTATGCAGACCCCGGCTTTCTGTGATGTCTCCGTTGTGATCCAGTGTGGCGATTTCTAGGCCCTTTAAATAATCTGTATATTACAATAAAGGAAACAAAAATATATTTCACACTTTTTTTTTTAATGAAAGCATCATAGTAAAACCATCAAACACTGGATGGGGGAAGAGCTGTTTTGTTGTAGTTAGAGCTCATGCGCTTATAATCACAAAAATAAGCAAAACGAAAAGATAATCAAAACACTCATTTTTTGGACCCCAACACACAAAGAAAGAACTGAAGTAGAGTATGTTACTCCCCCCTCCCCCTCCCCCCCACATTGTTTTCTAAGAATGATTTATTGTTTTTACACTAAAATAAATTTCCTTTTGTTGAATTGCACAACTCTCTGCTTCACCACTCAGCAGAAAGCTTGCATCAAGAGAGGTTAACATTGGGAATTGTTTTGCTTCCTGAAGGTGAGTAACAGAAAAGTCCCACTAGAATCTTTAATTTTGTTACAATGAAAAAAAAAATGAAAGACCATTAATTCATTAAAAAAGGCTTTCCTGAAGATGGATCAATCTGAGAAACCATATTGATGATGGGAAATGCAGTTTTTCCACTAATTTATCAACACGTCTGTCTTTCAGCAGCACTTCATATGGATTTTCTCACCTCAGACGGGCAGTTTCTAATTTCTTTATCCATTGGCTCTTCACTCCACCATCCCCTGAGTGTTTACCTCATCAACTGACTGTCCACAGTCATTATTTGAGTTTGAATCCAATTCAAAATGTCTTGTTATTGTTACTGTTGAAAGAGTCATTCCACAAATGGGAATAAATCCTATTTTTTAAAGCTAAATGTCTTAACAAAATAAAAAAAAGAGATATTATAACTGAGTTACAATTACATTTTCAGACTGAAAAGACCTCTGCTATGGATCTTCTGTTTTCTTTGAATTGGGACCATGCATCTTCCTCCTGAAGAGGAGAAGTGCTTCTGAGCACGTCCGAATAAAAAACCATAGGAGGAGAGAAGAGAAGGGGAGTGTTTTCACAAGCTGAGGAATTCTGAAGGCGGTGTTTAAACTAGGAGGGGAATGCTCTGCGCGTGGCAGAATAAATGAAGACAACATCAACAACTTGGGAAATGAAAGAGGAAGAACACTGTGCGATTAAACTGTGTGAGATGGAATGACTGACCTACAACAGGGAGGAGCCTCCTGTTTGTTGGGATGGGAGAACAACTTTTAAAAAACTCCCCCTCATATAAAAGTAATTACATATTAGATTGACGATAGTCTGATGCAAGAGCACTGGACATTTTTCTTGTTTCTGACATTTTTCTTGAGTTTTTCTCTTGAGTCTGTTGATCCTAAACTTCTGAGAACAGGAGTTTTTCTAGAAAGCTTCAGACTGGCTTTAAAAACTTCTAAATTGAGAAAGACCCAATCCTCAGTGGGTTTGAATACAGGACAGGAATGGCTACGTAGATGGAGCAAAACTTAAAACAAAAATAAGAAAACAAACTGTACAGCCTCTTATATCAAAGGTTTGGTTCATTTTAAATAACAACTTACAATTGTAATCATGACAAGAAATGTGGCATGTTGTATCTTGACCTATACAAAAATATCTTTAAGATTCTTTATCTGCTTGCTGAGTTGTTTAAATGCACAAACACAACCTTAAAAGCAAATCGTTGGCAGTCTTTTACATGAACCGAAAGGACATAAACTTTTCTAAATGTGTTTTTTTGGGTTAAATATAAGATTTAGAGTGTTACTTCACAATCCACTGATGTTAGTTCTACTTGTCTCTGGGTTCAATGTATGGATAGTTAATAAGAGAAACAACATTTTCTAAAGGAGATATAGTAAAATCTACCAAACCTCAGTTAAGATAACCAGAATGTGACTAATACTTGCACTCAGCAGGCAGAAAAATTAATGTCCTAGTCACATGCATCCATACGGGGTTTGACCCGTACAGGTTCTGCAGGTTTTTGGGTTGTCAAGGCCTATGTAGGGTTGTAGATTGGAGTAGCCGCACCTTAATGGGAGCGCAGGTGTGTCTTGCAGTTCCCTTGAGGCTCGTATGACCACCCTGATATTTGAGCTAACTCTCTACATGTATAGTCACAGGGTCCAAGTTAAGTAGAATGTACCATTATGGCCTCATAAAGTCATGTCCTCGCATGTGGACTCCAGGTCTCTAGAGGTTAACCCTTGTGCTATCTAGGTATGTTGACGTTGGGACTGGGGTCATTCACGTGCTGAACTTTTTTTTTCTTTTTTTATTTTTTATTTTTACTGGTGCCTGTGGTAGACATGAGATCCTGTCCACCTTTGTCCACATTTGTCATGGGATGGATAACACGTCAATGTAAGGCTTGGGTCATCTGGATCCCATAAGATAGCACAAGGAATGTCATGAAAATAGAACGTATCACTGTCATGCATGTGGTGAGTGTATTCCATCCATCCATCTTCTTGACCGCTTCTTCCCTTTCGGGGTCGCGGGGT
>NC_050534.1:16689967-16733564 GCF_002922805.2 Oryzias melastigma | reverse complement strand
CTTGGGTCATCTGGATCCCATAAGATAGCACAAGGAATGTCATGAAAATAGAAGGTACCACTGTCATGCATGTGGTGAGTGTATTGTAAAGTTTAAATGTAAAGACTAATGTAGGTTTGTCAGGAGTCTGTCTCTCCCTCAAGTCACCGTCGGGAACCATCTCCAGAGCACTGACTGCACTATATCTCCCATCAACCCCACCACACAGTTCCTGGATGCTGCTAAGCTGTCTCTCATTTGCCAATCACTCACAGGACACTTAAGCACTGCACAGAGCCTCACTCAGTATGAGGTATTTTTTGTGCCACCCTGCCTGGTTTACTGAGCGTTTCTATCTGGACCTGATCTTCTGTGTACCCGACCCTGCTTATTCTCTGCTTGTTTGCCGCCTGCCCCGACCCACGCCTGAACTCTGACAACCCTAGTCTCTTCTTTGATGCTCATGATTGACCTCTACCTGTCTAACCCTGATTTAGCTTTGTGGACTTTTAGCTATCCTTTGTTCCTGTCTGAACTAATAAACCTGCTCCTATCTGCCCGTTTGTGACAAAGTTGCTATGAGGTACAGGTGATGCTGTCATTCTGTACCCTTAGGCCACACTTAAGTCATTAGGAAGGTGGGAGTACTGACCCAGGACAAATGCTGGACACACAGCGAAGTGTATGTGATACATAGGTTCCTGTAGGACGCCCACACAAACTACTCTGTCTAATTTCCTCATTTCTAACAGGCTACACGCAAAGAGCATGGACTTGTAGCGTGAACAGCCCTTACTGACCCCTTGCACAGTCCGCACGACTTTCAAGGGGTCGAAAAAGTAAACATCTGCACCAAATGTCTGCTTCTCACCTACTGTACCCTTACTTACCCTTGTGTGTTGTAGAATTATTTGCTTGTAGCATACCTGTAGAAAAATAAGTTAATGAGTACTTTTACTCACAAAGCTGTCTTCAACCTTGATATTTTGTGCGGGCTACCTGCACATTTCGTACAGGTTGTCAATTTCATCTTGAAATAAGAAGATTTGGGTTTTAAGAAGCAGGATTTGTGGTATTGTACCTGTTATGGTTTGGCCCTTGTATCTTTGCTTCTGCCCTTTTCTTTTGTTTTGTTCAGGTAACTTATGCCTTCTCGTGTAGGTTTTGCCCTCCTGAGTTCTTTGAAGGTGCCCACAGCTCATCATTTGTACTGTGTTCAATCTTTTGTGTTTGATCTGTTGTCTGTGTTTGGATCTCTCATTACATCCTTGAAATGTTTTGTAGTTTTTTAGTCTTCCTGCTCCTAACAGTAACTTCCTCTCCTTCTCTTCTACCTCCATATGCTTCTTTAGAACTTCCCTGCCACGTCTCTAAAATATGATCCTGCACTGCATTCATTGATCACGAACACAGTATGTCCATGGTCATTTCCTCACCCATTAGAACAAAAAGGTACTCCATCTGCCTCTCTCCCATTTGTGTTTATTAAAAACATTAGCATAATTTTCCAGCCTTTGTAACAACAAGTAACTGTTTTAATACATGTTATAGTCATTCCATATTTTCTTTTAGCAATTGTTACATATGTATTGAATGGAGGGTAAATTCTGATCTCCCGCACAACCTTTCTGAAAAAACGGTTTGCAGGTAATCACTTTGTTCATCAACTAGTGTCACACTCGTCCAGATGGGCTCTGGCTGGCTCAGGCTGTGCTGCTGCCCGCTGGGATTGCCACGCCGCTCTGCTACATGATGTAGTGGTTATGACAAGCCTTATTGGAGGATAATTGAAGCTGGTTGGTAGTGAAGTAAAACTGTCTGACGATGGCTGTCGCTGCCAACAGAAGAGGAGCTTTAATACTGTTAAACACTGCCACCTCAGCTCCAGCTGGGACATTATTTGGCCATTTGGCCGATTGTTATACAAGTGCAGAACCAACACACAGAGTGGATTAGGTTTATGCCTGATTTAATTTGAGGTGTTTTTTTTTTGTTTTTATTTATTCTGTTTTTTTTTTCCTTTTTCAGCACAAATGTGTTTGGAATTTGTCATCTAAAGCCTTGTTTCCTTTGAGCGGTCCAGTCTGGTAAGGATGGTACCGTACACTCCAGTTAATTCTCGCTTCCACTGAGCGGTTTGTTTTCATAGCGCATGCGTGGTGTAGACCGCTAGCGTGTCATTGCTTCATTAAAGTGTGACGACTAGAAAAGCAATAACAATGGAGGTCGTCTTTTTATTGCTTTATTTCTGGGACATCATGTGTAACGGGAATTTTATGTTGTTTGAAAGAAGATAAGAAGAATACTGCTGTTAAATCCATACAAATGTTGGAAGTGTTAGCTTAAATTAACGCTAAATTGGCGCCTACTAATGTTGTCGTCACTTTCTGCCAATCAACCAATAGCTACAGTAGCTCCACCCCAACCTTTTCCACTTTTCAATAGACCTGGAACGGATGGGGGCTCCAGGAAGTACGGTTAAACAGGTTTAACAGGTCAATTTTAGAATAGAAACGGTCAAAATACCGTACCGGACCGCTCAGTGGAAACGAAGCTCAACTTGCTGTATACTGCTTCAACTACTCGGATGTGTTTTACGCATTGACTGTATAAGAGAACAGAAAACATTGCACAGAAAATGGTTTACTTCTGGCTCCAACTAAATGAAGTCAATTCAGTAGCCAATTTTCTTGCAAAATGGAAGCTGCCATGTTGGAACCAGAAATTGTCGGGAAGCAGTGATTGGTCCGAGTCAGTCTGAGCCAGTGTTTCTATGGCAACTGCTCATGCCATAGAAACCGGTCTGGGTTAAAATCTGTCAAACGTTTTGAACGTTGGACATTGGTCCACGACCTACTTTTATCGAGGCATCTGATAGGCCAGTTTATAGCTTGCAGAAAATAATATGAATAAAATTTAGGATTTGCAAGAAGTAGGGAAATAATTGTTATTCTACAATAGAAGGAATATTAAATGTTTTTTCCTCAATAAAAGTCTATTGGATTTCTGGTTCTTGAAGGCTGCCGGTACTTTCTGTTTGGATTGTGAGGTAGGCGGAGTCACTGAGTCCACTTCTCATGTACAGTCGAGGGTTTTACTGAGTTCCTTGCAGTTTTGTGGATGAAGAGTTGGATTCTTCAAATTTACGCTCACATATTGTACTAATCCCCCCCCTAAAGAAAGTCTCACAACCTCAAAATGCTCCTTCTGACTTTCAGATTTAGTCGGTTTGACCTCAGAACTGAACTCTGATTCACTGCTGCTGTTGTGGAGAGGCTCTGCACTCCAGTTTAAACTCTGCATAACTTAAATTTAGATTTCTGGTTTTAAACCTTCATCCCTACATTACCCCCTCCAAAAAAAGTGCCTAAGAAGATGGTGAAATCCAGTAAAGTTCAAGACATATAAATTATGCAGTTGAGAATATCACTGCTTGGCTGCGTACAGTTATTAATTTAGTGTTTTTCATAAATTCCAGCTAATTTGATGGCACTTCTAAATGGCAAATCTACCCTTTTAGTTTGCCAATAAAAAAATAACACATCATATTTTAGAATTCATTTTGTATTTAATTTTAAAAGATTTTGCTCATTGAAGAGACGCATCAATCTACTAACTTTTATTTCGTCATTTTTTAATTGGAAAGAAAGGTTTCATCTGAAACACTACATGCAGGCTTATAAAGTTCACCTTGACATCAGGACTTTTTTTCCAGAGAAAAATAAATTACTCGTTCATTGCATAAATGATTACTGCTTTGTGCAGAGAAGGAAAAGGTTCTTTTCAGTCTCAAGATGGAAGGTTTTCAATTGTGAAAAGGGAAGAAAAAGTTATTTAAAAGCTGTCAAAAGAAGTAAAATAATTCCACGGTGCAGAGAATAGAACTCTTAACTGCACTCTGAACATTTCTTTTTGAGAATTATGTTTTTTTTTTGCATTGTTGGAGAAGATGTTGTTGCAATGTGGAATAGAGATTTTAAGGATGTCATGCAAGACAAAAGCTTAAAAACTCCACTGATTAAAAAGCATTTAGTTACATTTTTATTTTTTTTATTTGTTCCTTTATTTTGAAATAAAGGCTGTTAGATGCCAGAAAAATAGTTTGAAAAGTTGAGATTCATTGCTTCAAAAATTATTTGAAGGATATTTGATGAAAATCAATGGAGAAAAAAGGAAATATATTTAAATATATTTTTAAAAAATGTAACGTAATAACAATGTGAGGCATAATCTCTAAAAAATGTGACCTCATCGTGTTCTTATATATATAAAGTGTATTGATGTGGAGAGACATTGAAGCAGCATGAAGCTCAAAAATCTATTTTGAAGGTTACATTTAATTATCTAAAATGCTTTGACCAAAAGTAAAGGTTCAACTTTCAGCTTTTCAAAATAAATGCTCACCCTGCAGAGTGGATGGAAATATCTGAATTCTGCTGCTCACTTTCATTTTTCCTTTTTTTCTCCCTTAATGGAAAACTGGATTTGGGAAAACCCTTGCCTCTTTCCTCCTCCTCCTCCTCCTCCTCCTTTCTTCACATCCGGGTCAGTTAAGTTGGTCGGATCCAGATGTTGCTTTCAAATGCTACCGGAAATGTTTTTGTTTGTAGCTCTAATCGTAATTATTGGGGTATTTTACATATGTTAAACATTTTGTTGGCATTTAATTAGTAATTGAGGGGATTATATTTTGAAGAAATGTCTCAAAAAGTTAACTTTGCGTCAATTATCGTTTGTATCTTTCTTAAAGTAAAAGCTTTTTGCAAAACTTACATTAAAATTTCAATTAGAGCAGTTTGTTGCTGTAAGAAGCTTCTTGGTTATTCCTCCTGAAATAATGTACAGTTGTAAATCGGTTTAACTAAACTCAAACGGTGTTTGCGCGCCATTTTTCCCCACGTCTTTGATATATCCTATTTTTTTAAAGGACAGTGAACGCACCACAAGTTGGGCAGTTCTCAGTTATCGCCAAGGCAGCCTGATGATCCAGCTGCCGCGCGCGCTGACAGGGATACAAGTAACGTAGACGCCTGGAGCCGGACACACTCGGAGAGCGAACTTTCCCCCCGCGCAGCCGCACTCATGTGATTTCCACAGCTTGGAGCCATGTCCAAGAGCCTGAAGAAGAGAAAGAACCACTGGACCAACAAAGTCCACGAGAGTGTCCTCTGCAGGAATGAGGAGGGGGAGCTGGGGTTGGAGTTGAAGGGCGGCGCAGAGAATGGACAGTTCCCGGTTATCGGCGAGCTCCCGCCGGGGAGAGCGGTGTGCCACAGCGGCAAACTCTTCCAGGACGAACTCCTGCTGGAAGTCAATGACACCCCCGTGGCCGGACTCACCACCAGGGACGTCCACGCGGTGGTCAAACACAGTAAAGAGCCCGTCCGGATCAAGTGTGTCAAACAAGGTGAGTTTTTTTTCTTCTTCCAACTTTTCCCCTCATTTTGCCTCCCTGAAGCTTTCCCAAACAACGCTGCCATTGTCTCCTAAAAGCTCACAAAAATCTTTTTTGTTTGGAAGAGTGTTCTCTGTCACTCCAGGAGAATATAATTCCAGATTATTCCTCTTTTGTTAGAGAAAAGTTCTGCAAAAACTTTGTAAAAAAGATACATAAAAGTACATTCAAGCATACTTCAGTCAGTCAAATATGTCAGTAGTGATATCCAATAAAAAAAATAACTTTTACTCATCGTTTTCTAGCAGTTTAATAAACATTCAAAGGAAATGCTTTTAAAAAATCACCTTAACATGATATTATAATACCATTCTTTTGTTAAATAACACTCATGCTTCAGGTCATTTCTAAATTTAACTTTTAAATTGTGTAATTCTTTGCCCTCTTCGCACTGTGCAATATTTATTACCCAATTTGCAGTGCATTGAGTGGACTAAATTGAATTTGGAGGGATGTTGTATTAATATTAGAACACGTATCCGAGTCCCTTTATCAATATTATGGGGGGGTGTCGAGGAAAATGAAAGAAGAACATAAAGTGGGATGAGGTCGCAGAGGATGGATGGCTGGGTTGGATCCGTGGAGCAGCATCAAACCGCCACCTGCTCTGAATCTGGAGGAGAACTTCTGCTGCCTCAGATGCTGACATTTTTTTTCTCAATTTTAGAGGAAAAAATTGTCAAAAGCCCTGTAAGAAGCTTTGGATCAAAGTCTTAGCCCCTGCGGTGCATATGTGCGTGTTTGTGCGTTCACCAACGCTAAAGGGATTTATTTAAAGAGCAGCCAAGCCTACATCAAATTAATGTAACTTTCTTTTATTTTTTCATGAAATTTTGATACGCTCCAGCCGCTGCTGAAGTGATTGATATTCTGCTGCTGCTCTAATCTTGTTTTTTTTTTTTTGATGAGTTGTTTATGGTCTTAAGTTGTTAATATGATTGATATTTACATTAAGTAAATATTATATAGGGAACACAGTTTTTAGAGCACGACTGGTTGTGTTTATGGCAGTCTATTTCCAGCAGAGGAGCACTAACTCTTGTTTTATGTGTCGTGTTATAACGCTTCATAAGAGAGTCAAAGAACATGGTTCCTTCAACTTTTAGAAGCCATGCATCAACATGAATGTGTCATTAAAATGAAAAGATGGTTGGAACTTACTTTTCTATTAACTTAAAGTCACTTTTAGTGTGTTTTAGAAGTCATAGAATGCCATCTAGCATGGAAACTAAATATTCTGGTAAACTTTGCTCGTGTGCAAGCAAGTTCAGAGAAACCTGCTATGATTTTACCAATGTTTTTGGTCATATTTCTAGAGATGTGTATCATTTCCTGCCAGATGATTAGTGCAAAAAAAAACAAAAAAAAAGCAAACTTTGTGTCGATCATTGTTGGAGGTTGGACGAAATATCGTGATATTACAACTCGTAACGATTCCTGGTCCCCTCTTTCTCTTAATAATTTTTAAGAAGTCCACAAGGGGGCGCTTCTCACAGGCATGACAGTGAAGAGTTTGGTCACGATGCCGCATCATTAATTTTTATCGGACTTTACTTCTTAGCCTTAATGGTATTGTTAATGGTGCCGGCAACTGCGTAGACACGCCGTTGTTTGTTACCTTCAAAGTTAAGTTATTATTGCAAAGACTCACAAGTATTCTTTGATAATTTTATTTTACTGTTCCAAAGGACGTTAGATTTATATGTTTTAATTTGTTCTAAAACATGTTTTGAGGAAAACAAAAGTTTTTGTTTTTTTACAAGATAGTGATATATAATAGATTACCAAGGTAACATATTGATTGTTGTGATAGTTGCCATATTGTTATACTACCGTAATCATGAGCCATGTATCGCGAATTCCATTGTGTTGTGAGTTACTCCGGGCTTCTATGGCAAGCGTGGGAGTGGTCTAGCTATGACAGATGACTACCATTGGCTGCAAGATGGCTGCAGCCACAGGGTCTGCTGCCGACCTTGCAAAACTCCGAACTTGTGTTGGTTCACGCGATAACCTGATATTTCTAAAGATTTAGTTTGTTAAATACTCGACTTCCGAAAAAGTGCTACGACTTATCTCTGGCGTCTAGCAAAAATTTGCGCAATTGCGCCTAAAAACCTTAATAAATGCCAAAATAGTCCAAAAATCTAGCAGAATGCCATTATAACTTTCAACTTTACTACACTCTGACTCCATATAATAGAAAGTAACGACTAATCGACTATTTAATTAGTCGACTATTTTAATAGTCGATTTGTCGTCGATTAGTCTACTAATCGTTCAAGACGTTTGACAGATTCCAGGTAGCCCGCTCTCAAATTGTAGGGGTGTGGCCTTCCAAAAATATCACTCCTGATTGGCCAAAGGGGTTGCCATAGAAAAGATGACCACATCTGGCTCCAACATGGTGGTGTCCATTTTGTGAAAAAATGGCGACGGAATTCACTTCATTTAGTTGGAACCAGAAGCTTTTTTCTATCGAATACATCACATTCACTCAGTCCAGTTTTCTTATAAATTCAATTGTAGCAATATGTTACAGTTAAATTCTTTTACCTAAAATGACTCAATCTAGACATATATTATTCATATGGTATTTTAAGGGTTGTCATACATTTGGTGCACACAACACACACAGTGGTTCACCTTCATCTATATTTGCCATAAAAAGGCAAAGACAGTAGAGATGCAAAAGGAAGAGGAACCAACAAAGTTGGCTACAAACTGATTATTTACTTGATTATAGACAATCTTGTTGTTTTGAAGCGATGCTGCTGTTACGATTTTTGCTATATGGTGTCTTTTACATCCCTACAAATTTGTCAAATCGCATCACTGCAACATCATTGAATCTAGTTTGATTGTTTATTGATGTTTGTTATTGTTTATATCATCATAATCTGATCTTTTTGCATTCCTGTGGGATTTCGGGCTTCAGAAAGTATCATGTCAGACTAAATGTCACTCAGCCATTTGTCTTTGTGGTCCAGCTTCAGCTGCTGTGCCACAGAAACACTCCACTGCTTCTTTGAACTTTCTCAAGAGTCCTCTTCTCTGCACAAAGCAGCAGCAGCTGCAGTCCTGTTGCACATCTTGAGCTCAGCTCTGGTTAAAAAAAACAAAAAAAAAAAAACACAAGCAACATGTAAATCTGTATTGTTTCAGTAAACGTCAGTCGTGCACATCTGTGTTTGCAGTTTTGGAACAGAATTAGCTGCAGCGATACTTAGATTCTTAGGCTGGGGATTTCTGAAGTGCTTTTAGCTGTTAGTAAAATAAACATCACCCAGAGCGTTCAGTTTGAACAATCAGAGGAATGGTGGCATTCAAGACTATTTAACTCAGGAAACAAGCCTCACAGGGAACAAATGTTTTGCTATAAAACATTCAACATCACAGAAGACTTAGCAAACACTATATTTAAACTTTTTTTGTATTAGACTTTTATTCATTTTCTTTTTTAGCTATAGGTTTGCTAGAATGACCTGTGGAGCTTTGTTATAATTCTTTTTTTTTTTTGGTCATTTTTATTATTTGACAGAAATTATGAGAAATATTTGAGTCAATTTTTAGTTGAGTGGTGAAATGGATTTATTTTAATTAAATCGAATCATGAATTTTGGATTGAGAGGTGTAATTGTTGTTCAAAAATTTACATCCAGGGATGTTTAGAAAAATGTTTTTGTTTAACCCTTTAACGACCCACTCCAATAAAAATTTTCTTTTTTGGGGGTTTTCTTGTAGAATTTTCTCATGGTAGATTACCATTATAAAACAAATTACGATTAAAACGCCATTTCTGAGTATTTCTTAATTCAAATTGTGTTGGATCAGAAAACCGGATGCTTGAAAATTCTCAGGCTAATGATGGGAAAGTCGCCCCTCCCCCACACCCACCCTGGCCTGTGTGAGACTTGATGCACATTCTGTATTCCCTGTTGTTATTTTTGCGTTGCTAATGTTAACTTGAGGCTATAAGCTTGCATGTGAACGCGCAGAGCTCTAAACAATAGGGCGGGGTTACTCTGTGTCAACAGTCCCGCCCACAACCCAGAATTGTATTTCAAATGAGCAATTGCTGCTGTGCAAACATATTTTTTGATTTATGCTTTTTGATTTAAGGCTGTAAAACTCCTCACCACACACTTTTTCACATTTTTCTCTCAAATCTCAAACATGCATAAACAATTAAGGACAGTATTGTGGTATTAAAACAAAGATCACAATTTAAGTCCATTTAGAAAACTGAATAAATTCTGTTTGGGAGGGAAATGATGATTGAGAATGGTTCACTGCCAATCAGGACACACAAAAAAATGATTTTAAAAATTTAGAAAAGCATGCTAATTTGCCCAAACAAATCTGTGAAACTTCGAATTAAGTCAGAATTAAACCACTAAACAATTTAAGTTTTGGTCCATTTTAGGGGTTAATTTTCAAATATTCTCTTAATCTGATCTGATCCAAAGCAGTTTATATACTAAAATGTATTTGTTTGGAACAAGAAAGAAATCTGTGCATATTATAGAGGTAGAGATTGAGGGTTTCATGTTATTTTTTATTTAATGATTTACACAACGGACATTCTGTTTTTCTTTATCATTTATTATCCTGTCATTCACTTTGGCACTCATTTATTTCTTAACTATTCAACTTGATTAACTATTAAAATTCTAAGCTCTTTCAGTAGATTCGAAACTATTAAACTTTTTGATATACTATGACCTTTAACTCAGTTGGAGATGACTGATGGATTGTTTAAATCTTAAGTCAACGACAAACTTTCACCTCTTTGAAACATAAAATCTTCAGCACACTTTAGAACACTTAGAAAGTTCCTACAACTTAAACTTAGCAGACACTGGGCTTAATTTATTCCTTTAAATCCACCTAAAAGTCTTTAAAATAGTTGAAGTCGTCATGACATTTTTGACTTTGTCTTCATTTCTCTTGTTTAACTCTTGATAATAGCACATTTTTGATCTAAGAAAAATCAAATCTCCAGTAAATGTTTCCCAGTGTGTCTGGATTCTCATTTTTTTCCTATTAATAAATATTTAAAAAATAAAAGCTGCTGTTTGAATCCAGAATAAACCAAATGCTTTAAAGAAGAATCAACAATCCCACTGGATATCTGGCTGCACTCCTGATCAATTTTATATAAGAATGTTTTCACCGAGACAATTAAAAATCTGTCTTCCCCCTCTTGTGCTCTGTGTGGGTCTGTGTAGAATTCTTGCCATTGCTGTCATGGTTTGGACAGCAGACTCAGCTGTTTGGGTCGTCATGTCACAGAGACGTCAGTGCTGCATCGCTCTGTGGCTCTGTTGCTGCGACGACGAGCAGAACAGTCTAAACACATCACTTTATTCCTTTTCTATCTGCACCATTCAGCAGCTTATCAGCTCATTTTTCCATTTTATTTCCAGAAAATTAGTTTAGCAAGATTTTAGCCTTACAAGCGTGTTTAATACTTCAAGAACTGTTCATGGTTCAGATCCGGTTTGATGATGATGATGATGATGAAAATGTAGCTTTGATGTCATCATCAATGGAAGAGTTGCTTCTCCTAGCATTCCTTAAAATGCATCTTCTCACACGATTTTAAAAAGAAGAGATTGTATTTTAAAGGCATATTTGGGCCATTAAGAGATATTCTTCTTGATGTATGATCTATAGATGTTCATAAAATTGATAGGATTTCCAAAGATCCTGTGTTGGCTATCAAGCTACAGTTGTATCGTGTAGCCTCCTAAACTCCTCTGTGCACGTTAAGATCAGTCAATAAGCTGCTTCTTTTAAAAGTCCCATCGTTTTAGCAGTTACTATTCAATTTAAATATTAAAAATAATATTCAGATTTATAAATACTTATTCAGCACAAGCGTTTAATACTTTTCCGATGTTACTGAATTTAACTTTGCACATATGGCTTTGCCCGTGGTACATTTTGACGTCTTGGCTTTTGAACTTAATTTAAAAATTGTTCTGATTTTATTTTCTTGTTTTGTTTTTTTTTTTACATTTTGGAACTTTATCATTAGTATAAGTCTAACTTGTCTTGCTAATTTGATGTGGGTAAGCTTGTTCCTAGCTTGTTTAACATTTTTTATCTTAGTATGATTATTCATTGTACAGTAAATTTGACCCAAAGTAAGCGGTTCTTAACTTATTTAGCTACTTTGAACAAAGTAAGCTTGTTCCAAGCTTGTTATGCTATTTTGATTAGAGTAAATCTGCTCTTAGCTTGTTTAGCTCATTATACGTAACTAAACTTGCTCCTAGCTTGTTTAGCTATTTTTCTCAAAGTAAACTTATCCTTGGTTGTTAAGCTCATTTTACACAGGTAAACTTGCTCTTAGCTTGTTTAGCTCATTCTACGTACGTAAACTTACTCCTAGCTTGTTTGGCTATTTTTTTTTTTATCAAAGTTAACCTGTCTTAGGTTGTGTAGCGCATTTTACACAGGCAAACTTGCTTCTAGCTTGTTTAGCTATTTTTATCAAAGTTAACTTATCCTAGCTTGTTTAGCTCATTTTATGTACGTAAACTTACTCCTAGCTTGTTTAGCTATTTTGATCAAAGTTAACTTACTCCTGGGTTGTTTATCTAATTAGCTATATACTTTAAGTTGGTCCTAGCTTGTTTAGTTCATCTTAGGTAGGTTAACTTTGTCAACTAATTTTACTGAAGTAAGTTTGTTCTGAGCTTGCTTGATAATTAGATTTAAGGAAGTTTGTCTTTAGTTCGTTCAGATCATTTTACCTTCGTAATCTTGTTCCTATCTTATTTTGCTAATTTTTTAAGCTAAAATTTCAGGGTATTTTGTCACTTTTACTTGACATTAGAAGCATGTTAGCTTTATATAAATTTGTTTCTGATGTTGGTATTACATTTGCTTGTGTAATTTTACCCTTCAGGTAAAATCCACATTGTTTCCTCATTCTTTTACTGTTTGGAATACTACCAGTATGCTAGCGTTTTATACAATTTTTGATATTTCTGTTTTATCGCTAATTTTTACCAGCTCATGCAGCTGCAATGGGACTATTTGTGGTAAATTACAAACGGAAAAGCTGAAAAACAACACGAAATGCAATATTTTTAATGTAGAATTACTTTGAAATGAGTCTTAATGAGATTTTGTCGTTGTCAATTCAAAGAATATTACGATCTGAACTTTCGTGAAAACTTTAGCTTAGATAAAATTTCTTTGGTAGTTGAGGAGTTTTTGGAAGTTTTCTATGGCATCTTTGTGCATGAAAGCATAATTGCTATGCTACTGTAAATAGAAAATGTATTTTTGTTATAAGTCCAGTCATGCAATGTACCCGGCATATTTTTCACAATAGAGACAATTCATGAGAAGTCCACGGAGCTTCTTTAAAGGCAAGAATGTGAGCATGAACCTTGGTATTGTGTGACAATTCTTCTGTTTTGAGTTGAAAATGTAACCGGAGCTGAAGAGGATTTGAGTAAAACAGCTACATAACTAGTGTGTAGCACAGATTCAGATTAATAAAAAGATTTTTGTTTGAGCTTGCTGTCAAAACATCAGCTGTGTTTTGGCCTTCAGTGAAGCAAACCCGTTTTTGAGAAGCCAACACTGATTGATTCATGTATGTTCTTTCTGAATAATGCATCAAGCTCTGATTCTCCACTAATGCCAAAACTTTTCTCCTCTACGCCGCAAACAGTCGTCTTTCTGTTGCAAACAATTGAATGTAATGAAGCTTTAATTTTTAATTTTGTCAAAAATCCTCAGGCTTTATTATCTCTCATTCACACGGACGCTCAGCAATGATATTTGGGAGTTTGTTTGCCTCAGAAGGGAAGATGAGATTAGTTTGCTATCAGGATGTAATTAGGATCTGATGAAAACAAAAAAAAAGTGATGTAATAAAAGATCAGTTATATTTCCAGAGACATGACGAGTTCTACATTTAGGTGCCTGTAATGTGAATTTCTAACTGACACATCTTTTCTAATCTTAAAAGTGGCTCAAATCCCATCGAGAGCCCGATTTGTCAAAGCTGCAAAGATTTTACTCTGAAAAATTCAATTAGCTTTCAGGAGAAATAGTTCTGAAAGCGCAAATGGATGCCAGCTGTCGGGGTGGTCGGCTCTGCGCTAGAGCAAGGTCTTAGACTTTCCACCGTTGTGTTTTTAGGAGGTATAATCCAGCATTGTCACGTCTTCCCGGTGATTCATCTGTTATCTGCTGCTTTTTAATCCTCACAAAGCTTTCAGAAAGGCACGTCAACTCTGCTGCAGCTTCCTGCAAGAACGTACAGAAAAGCGTATTGTAAACATGACAAATCCCTCCTCTTTTATTTAGATTTAACCTTTGGATCTCCCTGATCTGTCAGTAAATCAGAAATCCTCCATCTTTTATTTTCACCCCCTTTTTTAATGTTTTCCACAAAAACGCTCCAGTTTATTTTTGCATACGAGTTGAGGATTATTGGATCCTCTCTGCATCTTTCATAGAGACAGAGAAGCTCTTACTGTAGCTGGGAAGCGTGGGCTGATGGAGCTTTGCTGAGTGCTGCTGGGTGCAGGTAAAAGCAGACATTTCCAGGTCAGCCCGAGGCAGTCGGCTTGCTAGCTGGGTGCCCACTTAGCGTTAGCAGGTGTTGGGGAAAAGTCTTTACAGCTGCTTGAGCATCGCTAACCTCCCAAATGGCTTCTCAAGATTTCAAGTTGGTAATGGACTTGAATGATAGCTGTTTTGGTTGGTCTGTCAGCCCAGCTTTTTAGCCTTCAGGGGGAAAAAACAGCCAAAAAATGTGTTAAAATCTGGATTATTCTCAGTGAATGGACCATAATGGCATTAGCATAAAAGTTTAGAGATTTATTGGTCAATGTAAATGTCTTTGTTTCTAAAGTTTTTTGGCAAAATTGAACTTTTTTCCCCATACAAATCTCAAAACAAAGCAAACAAAGAAAAAAAAACTATTTGTTGTAAATATGCAGTATCATTTTATTTTACAAATTATTATAACAAAATCAAAGATGAATCAAATCAAACTTACTTAGAAACTGAAGAAATGCTTAAAAAACTAAGAGTATATATTTTATACTTATCTAAATATTTACTCATGTTACAGCTACTTTTTTCAGTCACTGAGTTTTCACTTTTAAATATTCCAAACTGTCTAATATTTTTATTCTCAGGCATTTTCTTGAACTGATATAATTTGAATTTTTGGTCACCCCTTTTCAGACTACAATCACAAATTTCTTCACAACAGACCTTGAGATTTTTTTTTTTTCGTCTTAATCTTTCAACCTTACTTCTTGCTCATTTTACTAAAAGATTTCATCTTTTGAATGATTTTTAAAAGTATCTGATTTTTGCTGAACTGCCTTCATTTGCTCAGGTATTGCACTCTACCTGGCAGGTCTAAAAGCTCCCCACAAACTGCTCTGCTCTGCCTAAAAAGCAGGTGCTCAGTTTCACTTGCAAGTGAACTCTGATGTGAGGTTGGCCACAGTGTGATTGCAGATGGACCAATTGAAAGGTTGCAAGAAAAAAAGTGTCAATCCAAAACAGCAAAAAGAGGCCCCTCAGAAATGAGTCACAAACTCTCACCCCACTGGAAGATTTTCTTTAACCTCTTAAACTCTGAACTGTCAGATCTCAAGAGGGTAAATTCAGCTAACAAAAACAAAAAAATCTTAAGTACTGTTGGAACCTTTTAACATTTCAGGAACTCCAAAAGAAATACAACATGAATATCCATAACTTTTGAGCTGCTTAAATTTGAATCATATAACAAGTTTAATCTGACTTAAAACGAAGTAGTTAATACCTTTAAAGAAATGTTTATTTTCTCAATGAAATAAACTAGTTGTTTTGGAATTTAAAAATCATTGACACAATGGGATGTCAGTTTAAGTGCTAGATAAGTACAGTCCAATCCTCCCTTCACTTTCAGAACCTACTGGATCCTTTTAATGTTCACAGGTTTGCTGGAGGCCAACCCAGCAGCAGTTGTGCGAAGGAGAAGGCGGAATACACCCTGATCAGGTCACCATATTGTCACAGGTGGCCAAGCACTTTACATCAATATTTTTATCAGAAATTTTCTTCAACATTTTTAAATCCTTAATTAATCTGGTTTAAAACTATCACCGGATTCTGTTTACAGGACAGAGGGTGTGGGGTGTGTAAGATGACACTTGAACTCCCATTGGGCATCGCCATAGTTACCTGTCTATGTGGTTGAAGCACACCTGTCCAAGTCCTCTGGAAACAGCTATATGTGCAGACATGTTAACAAGGCTTATAGTTTCACAGCATTGCTGTTGCTTTTTTGGTAAGCAATTCATGTCGGTCATTTTCACCAAAAACATGCATAATTGAGTACAGGAACCTGCTGCAAGATCAGATCAGTGTGGTGAAAATATCAGCCTAACCTAGAAAAAGAATTCAGTCTCTCTGATCCCTCCTCAGTGGATTGCTGAATGTTACAGACAACACCAGGGTTCTGGCATCCCTTGGGGTCCATCACTCAAAGGACCTGGTACCCCACTGATATAGGGTGAATGAAAGGTGGGAATTGTGTGTAGTGGCCAACCCTGGGGGTCTTGTCTACCTCTGACGGGGTGTCTGTCTGTACCCCGAGGCTCTGTTCCTATCACACGATGAAGGTGAAAGCTAGTCATCTAACATAAAGTTGTTTTATGCTGTCAGAAGCACAGAATCCTTTCTGAAAAAGCTCTACATTATGAAAAACGACACGTGGGACTTGAGGGAATCTCATCATATTACGATACCCCCAAGATAATGATGTCTGTCCAAGTAATGCAATGACTGATGGGAGTGATAATGGATCTGGACTGATCACTTGTCTGTTGGAGCTTTGAAAGATGGGACAGTGTAATTCCTGGTGAAGTTGTGTTGAATGAGAGATGCTGGGAGTGTGTTAATGACTCCGAGAACAGTCCGGCTCATCCGTCTTTTTGCCGGGGTCCCGTTGAGGGTGTAAAGTTGCACCAACAAGTGCAACTCTGAAAGCGTGATTCACATGCAGACTTTAAAGAGCTGCCATCCTCGTGTGTGTGTCAGTGTGTGTGTGTGTAGTGCATCCCTGGAGCCTTGCACCACTTACCACATTCTGCGCAATCATGCTTGACAGAAGTTTGCTGGAGAGATCCTGTTGTTGCTGCTGCTGTTACAGTGTCTGACTGCCAGGCTCACCTCTGGGGACAGGTAATGATAAGGTGCACAGACGCAAACGCGCTCACACACACTTTTAACTGTGTTTGCTTCCTTGTCAGCAGCAAGCATCTGTTGCAGAAAGCTGACACAAAGCAGGGAGAAGGCTGTGAATGGTTGCAACTGTATTCCACACAAATGCAAATGAACTCGACCTAAAGCGTGGTCGATGGCTGTTGGCTAAAAGGGGTTCAATAATTAGGTAGAAGTAACCCTATAAAGACCCACTCAGATTATCTTTTGATCTATTGTTTAATTATGATTATGCCGTTTTTAGCCAATTAAAAAAAAAAAAAGTTAATTATTGAAGACATAGTTTCTGTAGAGCGGCAGTAGTTCATTCAAAATTTACCTCCGAGTTGTGGAGCGGGACTATTGGCCATAGAGAGAGCACAAGGGTTAGCATGCCTAAGATAATCCTTTTTTTCTTTTCACGATATATTTTCTTATTCAAGTTATTAACTGGCCAATCAGATGCCTCAGTTAACTCAAACATTAAAATGTTTTACAGATTCTCCTGAACTCACTTTCAGATAAAGGGGTGTGGCTTTCTAAGAAGGTCATTCCTGATGACCAAGAGTGTTTTTCATAAATATGTTGACTCAGACCGACTCTGACCAATCGCCGCTTGCTAACGTCATCTGGTTCCAATATGGCGACTGAATTGACATCATTTAATTTGAACCAGACCCATGCCATTGTCTATGGGTGATGTCATAGGCGTTCTGTCCATCTCTATATACTGTCGATATTTGGAACACAAGGTGAGTGATCGCTCAGTTCACTTCTCTATATACAGTCAATTGGACAGAGCCACCCATCCCCCATCACCTCCCCAATGCTTTAAACTCAGAGCAGGGAGCTTGTGGGCCGTCCAGCATACTCTCTGTCACAAATACGTTCTTTTTTAAACAGTATTTTTTTGTTTGCTCCTGATTTGCAACTGTTTGAATTAATAAACATTTAGAAGTGCAATTTTGCGCTTTATTTTCTCTATACAAGTTCTTCAAAATCAGATAAATGCTACAAAAATATGTTAAAAACACAATTTTCTTCATAGTCGACCTTAAATATTGGACCTTTAGCTTTAGTGTTGATGTTCTTTGAACTTCTAGAATTCTTAAACTGTTTTTTGCTATTTGTGTAACTCAAATGGATTCTGAAGCTGAGAAAAGCAGCTTTGCAACACGAAGAGCTGATAAGCACCCCGTCAGAATCAGTCAAATTGCTAGTTCAAAGATCGTGTGTTGTTCGCTGTCACCAGAGATAGCTACAATGTTGATGGGCTAAAGTTTTTGTGTAGTTTCTTCAAGAGGAAACTACATTTTTTGTGAAAGCAGGTGGAAAAATGGGTCCATGTTCTCACATCTTAAAAATACAGTCAGATATGGCGTCAAGTAGAAAATATAATATTGTGACTCTCTGCATAAGTTATACCCCACAGATGCTGAGTTACCAGGAGGCATGTCTTAATTCTCCAATCTGCTGCAGTTGATAATATCTCCTTTGAGCCAAGCATCTTTCCTTGAGGCTACCTTTAAAAAGATCGTTCCTGACATTCCCGGGATTTTAAAACTACCAGCGTTCAAGTTAATTGCATCAACACTCGGAGCAGCATCAACATCTTAGTGCCAGCCAGAGCCGGGTGATTAATCAGGGCTCATTTCCGTTGACAATTTTGTCTTCCAACTCTTACAAAAATCCGACAATGGAGGTAAAACTGCACGGTAGTGTTTCAGAATGCTGCTCTCATAAATCCTGGATTCTCTCTCGCCTCACAGCTGTGCTCCTCCAAATGTGTCAGTGTGCGGTTCAGAACAAAACCTTTGGTCAACAGAATTTCTGCAGGCAAGCTAAAAGGTGCACCAAGGTTGAAATGTTGAAGCATCATTAGCTGCACAGCTTTTTCTTTTGTTGCTCTGAAGTGATCAAACTCGAGGGTCACATTTGTCCTACGGTTCCTTCTAGATCTCAACTGTAGACATAAATAACTTGATTGATAGTCTATGTCGTCATCTACATGATTCTACTTTATATTAAGCCTAAAGTGGCTCTTTGGAGTTTATGCTGCTCAATTCAACTACATTAAAACAGTGCTTTTCAACCTGTTTTTACGCCAATACTTAGTCCTTGACAAAAATCCTCCAAAGCATCCAAAAATGTGAAAAAAATACGATCTTCTCTACATTTTTTGTCATAGTCATCCTGCAAGTTACACCTATATGTTGTAATAAAAGTTTTTAATAATAATCTTTAACTAAATTAGTCTAAAATTGCCCAGGTAGTTGTTTTCCCTCCAGTTTACTAATACACAATTTTATTTAACATCACAAAAAACAAATTGAAGACAATAATATGTTCTTTCTAAACAGTGATTTCGTTTTTTAAATATATTTTTTGAAAGTTTGTGTCAGAGTAACTGTAATTTTTGAGCATTGTATCATCACAACATGCTTTAAAAATTCTACAGAAAAAAAGTCTGTTAAACCTTGAAGGAGAACTAAACTGTTTACGTCGTATTTTATTAAGATTTGAAAACTGTTGAAACAGACTGATGTGTGCGATTGTTGTGCTTTTAGAAGGTTAAATGAGTAGGGTCATTGTAGTGCAGAGATACTGTCCCTTTAGCACAATGCATCGTGGGAGATGTAGTGCAGAAACAGAGCCAGACAGACTCATGTTTCTGAGCTTTTCCATGGTCCTTTCTCTGGTGCTGAACTGATACTTTTGAAGGAACTGAGAGATTTTATGAGCCAAGTGGGAACAACTACTTCTGATTGGTCAGACTGATGACGTATGATTAAGCCTCCAAGAACGATTGGTGGAGACAGTTAAAGAGGGGGAACTTTTCCAAAAACAGAGCTAGCTTCGACTAAATTGCTGGTTACTGTCATTCTTATTTAACAGAATCAAATAAACTCAAATATTTATCTTTCTTAAGCCTAACTACTCTGTGTTTTATCAGGACATGTTTGGATGAACCCAGAGCTGATTTACTTGCAATGGTAAATGTGTTTAGATCCATGAAAATTAGTAGTTTCCCACGAAATAACTGACCATCTTTAACGACACACTGCTTGAAAAACACTGCAAAAGGGCCATACCATGAAAAACCAATTTTTTGAGCTGTTAGGAGTATCATACTTTTCATTCCTCACTAATCATCGGCAGGCGTCAGTTGTCGTTTTTTTCAATCTCTCAAGGTTTACCTCTACATCAGCTATGATACCCTTCTTTCCTCACTAAACAACCCCATAAACCCCCATAAACAACCACAAAGCAGTATTTGGATCTGTTCACGCATTTCAGAGTAATCCTCTAAAAACTGCGCTCTCAACAGTGGCCCCTCCCATTTCAGGAAGAGTCTGTTCTGCCCCAGTCTAACACCAACACTTAATTTCTCCACAGAGCTAGCGGTGATCAGCAGAAAACTGTCCTTTTAGATGCAGAATACTGTATATCTTTCAGTTGTTTCCTGTCTTTAATGTATTCCAGCTCAAACAGGTGTTATCTATGATCATATATGTGGACATAGAAAGTCTTAAGAAAATCATGGTATGCTCCCTTTAAAAGATTGCAGTTGGGTCGGGCAAAATTTCAGTTTACTTTTAGGGCCGATAGAAAGGAGGAGCTCCTAAAAGTGAAAATTTTAACAATAAAATGAAAATCAAGGATTTTTTAGAGTGGAATAGGATGACAAAACACCAGAATGGAAGGACATTACCATTCAAAAAATCATCAAAAATATGTATTTCTTGCAGTTTTGTTTAATATTACTGTTTCTAGTTATTTAAAAATATTGCTTTGGTTATTTTTCCAATGTTTAAAGAAGCTTGTATCAATTTTTTAATCCAAACACAAGATTCATGACTCCATCCGGACCAAAGGACTTTTCACGTTTGATTTGTCTTACTTTTTTCTTACATTCTAGTAGTTAACAAGGTGCAGATACTGGCTCCTCACTGACTGTTCACAAATGCTTCATGCACGGGGTGTACACGTTATGTTGGTGCCTGCAGGACGCCCTTAGGATCTGTGTTCCTTCAGGGCTCCTTGTATACATCTCGACTGTTGGAAATGAAGAAATTAGGCAGTCGGAGTGTAGTTTGTGTGGACAGGTAGATGTTTGCTTAATATTCGCCCACATCCACCCCAAAGGGCAGTTGTGACTAAGGCTTAAGCTGCATACATTTATGCATCATCAGCCCCCAAAAAAGTATAATTTTGTGATTTGTCAGTCTGCATTTTTTCCCTGAGTCAAAAAAAAAAAAAAAAAAAAGTCAGAGCTTTGGCATGAAGCTTGTATTCTTCTAAGGTGAAGCTTTTGATAAAGAATCTGTCAACAGAAATGCAGCATATGCTATTTTCAGCTCCAGATATGTGAATACTTTATTTATACCACACTGTATATATGTGTGCGTACCATTTGTTTAACAATGAAAACAAAATGTTTTCATGTTTGTCATCAAATATCTGTGCTCCAAACATCTATTGATTTTCCTCATCTTTGAAACTTTTGCCAGCTCTGTTTGAAGAACTCAAACATAGTAGAGAAAGAAAGCAAACTGAAAAAACAGGAGGGCAAACAATCCAACCAAAACAAAGAAAAAAACTAATTTTGTTGTGAAAACAAGACAAATGGCTTCTGTAAAACCTACAAAATCCGATAGATGTCAATCTGAAAACAGTAAAAGTCGTAGATGGATGTTTTTTATTTTAGGAAAAGCTCATACTTCATCAGCTTCAGGTTTTAAACGCATGAATACAAATGAGAAAGAAATGGGAAAACTTGTGGTGAAGGCACTGAAGGAGGTAAAATAGTCTCACTCGCTCACAGGGTGAAAGGAATAAATATTAAGATAACTCCGCCAGTTGTTGCTGATTCATCACAAAAATGGGGAGCAATCAATTTGTAGTGATTGGAGCCTCTAAGAAGCTCAGGGGTTGGTTTGTCCTTCCCCACTCGTTTTTGATCGAATAGCCTTCTTCTTTTCTGTCTCTCCTTTTTTCTTCTATTAGATTTTAAGCATCGGGTTGAGGTTTGTTTCTGTTCGTATGAAGGGAAACGGACCTGGAAAAACATTTACTGATTGATATATAAAGACTGTTGTCTGATGTGGGCTTTTTAGGAAATATAATTGTTTTTTTTGTGATTATGTTTGGATTTGGGAACCTGGTATTTATTTGTCACTTAGTCCCAATTTGCCTAAACACAAAAAATGGCAAGTTGTGTTGGTTTTAAGAAAAAATATTTTCATTTATTGATAAACCATCTCATTGGCCGATTGGAGCAATGAATATGACAGCAACCACATAATATTCAGTTTTAACTTACTGTATTTTCCAGAGTATAAGTCGCAAGTAGGACTCTGACGATTAGTCGTCTAATCGACTGTTTTTTTAGGCTTTTTTGGAGTTTAGCTAATATTTCAGCTTCATGCTAGCTATTTTTGGGAAATTTCGCCTTTTTTATGCTATTTTGTAGATTAGCTAATATTTCAGCAGCATGATAGCTATTTTGGCTAACTTTGGCTTTTTTTCAGTTTTTTAAGCTAATTTGGCATTTAACAAATATTTTAGCTGGCTATCAGCTTCAGCAATTTCAGCTATTAACTTCAGCATTGTTAGCTATCAATTTCAGTATCTTCAGCTATCAGCACTAGCATCTTCAGCGGCAAATCTCAGTTTACAGCATTCCCACTAGCATTATTGCAGGTAATGCTATATATCTAGTTTTTAGTTAGTTTAAAGCTAATGATGGTTAAGATGTGTGCTTTACATCCATATTGCGCATGACCCGATTAGTCGACTAATCAGAAAAAATAATCTGATTAGTGGACTATTAAAATAATCGTTTGTGGCAGCACTAGTTGCATGATGAAAAAATGTCTAATCAAGAAGAAGAAAACCACATAGAAGTCGCTCTGGAGAATAAGTTGCACTTTTTGGAAAAAAGTGTGATGTTCCAGAACAAATCCGCCAATCCCAACGTAGCTAAAAAAAAATAAAGAAATAAAGAAATGGAATAATAATAATCTTTTGATCTGTATAAAAAAATATTAACGTTTAGAAGGAAAACAATTAGATTATCTTCAATGTTTGTTTTGGACGACACTTCTTCTGCTGTTTTCAGTAGCAAAGACTTTGGATGCAGCGCCCTCTAGCGGCTGTTAGCAGAAACAACCGCTAAAAGACGACCGGTTTTTACTGGGAAAATAACTAATATATGAGCCTATTAATGTAAAAAAAAAAAAACACACGCACAAATAAGTCGCTCCTGAGTGTAAGTCAAACCCTTGGCTCAACTATGAAAGAAACTGACTTGTACTCCAGAAAATATGGTATTTGACTCTCAAGACCAGGATCCAAGTGTCAAAACATCGACATAATCGATTCCCAGCCCTAGTTTTTAACCAAACGTAGACAAAAAAAAATGTAAGCTTTATACAAGTGAAACCACAAGTGAGACTAATGCTCAAAATGTTTGTCTAAAATAGAAATTTATGATTTCATTTTAACCTAAATTACTTCAAATCAGTATTTTGGGGATACATTTACATAGACTAAAGAAAATCTTCAATCTTTTCTGTTTTTACTCATCCGTTTATATTTATAGTCTCATTTACGGAGTGCGCAGTTAGTAAACAGATTTAACACATCGACAAACACGCCCGCTATTATAAATATTGAATTTTTCCTTTAAATAATTGAACCCAGAACGGACACAAAAGCCACTGAACAGAAAACAAAAATGGAAAGTAATAAATATTCTGCAAATGCTTCACAGGAGAAGTATTGATCTTTGATAGTGCAAGCACCATATTAACTGACATACAGCCCACACAGAACAAATGCTGATATCTACCTGATGTATTGATCTTAAGTGTAGAGTGTTTAAAGAGGCTCCAGCAGAAATTGCGTCGCAGGACTGACAGAGCAGCACTTTTGGACATTTTAAATACTCTGCAATAAGAACGTAAACAGGACATCGATTTTTCTGCCTGGCAGTATGGATCCTACAGAGAACAATGAGACACATCATTAGCGTGTCCATTCAATATCTGTCTCTGGTTTGTATGAGTGTGTGCAATAACACGTCTTCGCTCCGACTGCATCCGTCTTACTCTGCTGTCTCAACCTGAGGATCTTCAGCCTCTTGTTGCATCAAAGATTCTTACATATTCAGTATTATTTTCCATAGTCCCTTTTCTTGATCTTTTTTTCCATGTTGGTCCAGTTCTCCAGTACGGAACAGGGAAGCTTAAATAGGGAACGAAGAAAGAGACTGTGAAGCTCAATCCGTCTGTCCATCCGTCCCTGAGCCGGCAGCCACTATTCATGCATTCCATTCAGTCAGCAAAAGAAGGGAGGCCACTCAGAAAACAAGCTGGGCGTGAGAGACAGACACACCTGGCGGTTAATAGAGGTGCAGAAAGCACTGGAAGGACTGGAGGAAAGCGGGTTGGCAGAGGAGAAGAGAGAAAAACTCATCCAACTCTGGCTGGATTCATTTGGATCACAGTGAGGGGGTCTTTGGGGTTTTTTGCCTTCATTCTGGGAGATGAAAAACATCAACTGGACATCAGATGCTGGGTTTTTTTTTGAATTAGCATTAAGCTTCAGTTACATGCACCAATACAGGATGCTGCAGGTTTTTGTTTGTTTAGATCATAACGAAGAGCGATTGCATCTTAAAGACCCACACCGATCATCTTGTATTGCGATATATTGCGATATTTAGTCCTGCGATTGATTCTCGATGGGTTATCACCAAGTATTGATCTTTTATTTCGTTTTAAGACTATAAAACGTTATATTTGTCATTCTTTGGTGAGGCGCTCCTTTGGAGGTAGATAGGGGGCATGCATTGCAATACTGGCAGCTACTTGAATTATTTAAATTTTGTTCTGTTGTTTACAACAATTTTGCACTAAGTAGTGGCACTGCTGTTAAAGTTTACTTTTGTTAATACTGAACTTTACAGATATTTCCAGTTTAATTGGTGTCAATGCTTGTCAAAGACGTAGTATTATTGATTTCAGCAACGTTACACAAAAGTTTCCATTATTTTGTTGCACAAAATAAAACAAGTTGTTTTTTATAATTGTGTTCAATGCAAAAAATAAATGTTTATATCTTTTCCTAAAAAATGTGTTCTTCTATATATTGTAAGTCTTTAGAGAGGATTTTTTTAAACAATTATCACAGTATCATGATATCGTTGATATCATCATCCTAGTATCACATTGTATTGTGAGGTCCCCGGGATTCCCTGCCCTGGTTCCCATTGGTCTTTTAATTATGATTATGCAGTTTTTTGGCCAAAAAAACTGTTGTCTTCTAGCATAGTGGTCCCCAACTGTTTCAGGTCATGACCAGTTTAAATTATACAATGTTTTCATAGACCCGTTTCACTGGGGCAGAAGTTGGCATTTTTAAGCTTCCGGTTTCTGAAAATAAAAACCAAAAAAAAGTCCAACAATATATCAGTAGATATTTTTTATGCAGATGATGAAGATCAGACTCCTTCAATAAAAAATTAGTGGGCAGATCATGTTGAAGTGTGAAACTTCCTCCCCTGTGGTTCACTATTCAAATCTTGTACTGTAACAAATGTAACCCCGTCTGCCATGACATAATAAGGTCTGTATTGTGTAGTTGTGCGCTTCATTTCATCCTGTCTGTTCTTTGTGTCATCACATCTGGTTTGATTTTTCAGTCGCTTCAGCTGCTTCTCACTGATTATTCCTCAGCGTCTGTTGATTCATTGGGTCATTGTTTTGGAGTTGGGTCTTCTGTCCGTTAACAGTCACTGTTTAGGATTAATTTAGTAAATTATTTTAAAGTTGACTCTTCCTTTACTTTCTTTCTGACTTGCTCAGGACAGCTGTGGATCAGAAGTAGAGCCGTCATCTTGCTGTGACGTTGGTTTGATGCAGTTTCTCCAGTTGTGTGAAGGGTTCATTGGATAAGGCGTTATTTTTCTATAGTATAATCTTTTCCAATGGTCTTTTCATCATGATTATCCAGTTCTTAGCAAAAATGAAAAAGCCTGTGTCCTTTTTTAAGACATATTTTCTGCAGAGCAGTAGGATCTCATCAGAAATTTGCCTGTTTGCTTAGAAATTAGCCTTTTGCAAGATTTCCCAGCATTCATTTACGTACACTCTCTCCCAATAGCATATAGCACCTCAGAACCCTAAGCTAACATTAGCGTAGCAAAAAAAAGAACTATTTGCAATATCAGAGCTAGCAGCCATAAAATTTTCTCATATGATGGAAAAAAGACTTTAATGGATCTATTTGTCTGCAAGTCGAGGATTTATAGTTGGAGCAGAGATGGGAGATTTTGGCCCCGCCCACAGCCTTTGCTGCATCCTAAATTTGAGCTTTTTCAAGCTGCGAGTTTTCATCTACTCCTGATCCAACACAATTTGAATTATGAAATATTCACAAACACTTAATCTTTAAATGAAATTATTTTACACATATCCTCCATCTTTGAAAAATGGTACAAGAACAGGTTAAAAACACAATTTTCACTGGAATTGGTGAATTTTATGATATAGTCAGTTTTTTATGTCCAGATCACATGTGCTATTTTTACGGTAGCATTAAAAAACGCACACATAGGAGTTTAGTCCAACTTTTTCCAATTCTTTGGGATTGAATGATGCATTTTCAGGTCATAACCAATGTTCCATAGTGTATGATTTAACATGTAACTAAAAAGGAAAGTAACCGGTCAGTTTACCAACTAACCACAAAGTAGCTTGTTACTTTGACAGGCTAGTCCTCAATGAATAATGGAAAACTAACATCCTTCACAACATAAATGATTATAACTGTTCATCCAGTTGCAGTTACACATCATCCATATGAGAACTGAACTGTATGCACCTTTAATTTAGTCTCTTAATGGATACTTATCCAAAGTGACTAAAAGAAAAGGTACATTAACAAAACCTAAATCAGAATAAACACGTTCAAGTCCCCATAACAATTTTTTTTCCAAAAATTCCCGGTAGTGTTTTAATTATGACGTTTTTAATTAAAACCCCACAATCTAAAGGTCTTAAAAAGCCATTTTTCATGTTGATCTGAAGCCTCTGTTTCCTCTGAGGGGGCGTGGCTTCCGAAGCTAAACTGAGCAGTCCCTGATGAGAGGTTTAGCGCATGTGCAGCAGAGCTGTTGTGATGTAAAGAAGATGTCTAATTCAAACCGAGCTCTGCAACAGTTTCATTGACAGCGATTTAAAATGATAAATACTCAGAAATGCAAAAAGGAAATCATTTCTTATCAAATTTGTTCGTTTTAATAAAAAAAATATCACACATACATGTTAAAAACTCAACTCGTAAGGAAGAAAGTTTTAGGTGTAAGAAATCTCAACATTGTTGGGTTTTGGAGTTATAAGCTTTATCAAAATGTCACCATGTGAATTTTAATATTTTTAATGTGTACTTTTCTGACCAGTTATGGCTTATAAATAACTTAATTTATGGCAAATGTGTAATTCAATTATTACGTTGACATAGCAACAGTATATGGAGAGTTTTCAAATGTATATATATGTAGATGAATAATATATTACCATACAAATTCCTAAAAATTGACTATTTACCTGATGTGACTTGGTGACTTGCACTCTAGTTCCTCCTCTGGCCTTCTAGTTTCTTTCTGTTCTTTCCGGCACATTTACTGAATTCCTCACGTTGTACCTTGAAGTTTGCTCATTGTGAATTCATAAATGCATCAATCGCAGATCCTGCAGCAGCAGCAGATATTTTTATCCACCTCTGATTATGTCAGTTATGTTCCATGGGAGGTAGAAAGTGCTTTAGCCTTGGCAAACAGCTTGATGACTAATGCCTCCGCTGTCTCACAATAGTGCAGCAGTAAGACTACAGCGCTGTGATCTTTTTCTTTCCGGCGGCTCTTTTGTTTCTGCAGTGACACGCGCACTTGAACCGTCACGTCACACGGCGTGGTAGTTTACTGGGTGGACGCCGACTCCGTTCTTTCTCTTCTTCCTGTGAAGTAGAGATATTACAGATGATTATATCTATTTTGTCCTGCTGATTTATGAGAAATTTAGTGGAATTTCTGCTAACTAGATGTTAGCTGCTGTTATGGAAATAACAAAGATTTAGTTCAATTACATAATAGGTAAATAATATTGGCTACACACTGTTCTAAACTACTGCTCTCCATATTTATGTTTTTGCTTCTCTGAGTTTCTTTGCATTTTTATTTTTGAATGTGGTTGTTATGGTTCAATTTCTGAGGACTTTAACAATATGTATTTATTTTTTAATTAAGTCAGTTATGCAATATCTAGTGTTGGGAGATATGACGATATGTGTTGTGACATTTCCTTCCTTCTGCACTTTAAAAAAGTTTCTCATTTGCGACGATTCAATAAATAACTCAGAGAAAAGTAAGGACGGATTTATTTTGACTTTTTTTTCCAGAGAAAAGCTGAAAACATACTTCATTGTGGTATATCGTGATATATATCATTACTTTGATACAAAATAGTCCATATCATGATATGCAATTTTTTTCCATATCGCCCAGCACTAGCAATATCTGTGGTGTGTTTGGCCGGTAATGAGTTTCTGAATACTCAGATTTTCTTGATCTGTTATTGAAATTATTATTATTATATTATTATTATTATTATTATTATTATTATTATCATTATTATACTGTTGAGTGTAAGTGATGTCTGAAATTGTTGATTTGCAAACTTACCGATTCAGTGAGCTTTAGAAAAATGTACCTCAGGCAAATTAATATTGGTTCTGAAATTTCTGAATGTTGATTTTTTTTTAAGTAGTGAAGTAAATTTTTTAACGTTTTAAATTAATTAATTAGTTTTATTCTAGTCTATTTTATTTTATTATTTTAGACAAGTTTTAATTTCAAGAAATGTGTGCAACTTTTGCCTCTTGACCAGGACTTACTTGAAAAAGAGAACAGTGGATCTCAATGCGAATTTTTTTTTTCACCCGATTAAATAATGTTTAAATAAAATAAAAGTTCTTCATGTAGACGTAAAAAAAAAAAAAATGACACTGAAGTTCAGTGTACGGAAATAAGTTCTAAAAAACTGATTTAAGCGTTTTACACCAAAGATGTCTCTGCTGACTTCTAAATAACACAAGAGGAACAATAAAGTAAGACACAAAACTATGATTGCTCATAAAGAATGATTTAAATGGCGCAGTGACAGCATTATAAATCGATAAAATTATCGCCAAATGAAGTATCACGATATTTTACTGAAACAATATTTTCTTACACCTTGATAAATTTTGGTTCTTTAATACATATTTTATTTTCAACGCATCCAGTAAAAACATGTATAAAGGAACCAATGGAAACACATTTTTTAGGTAGTAAAGTTTGTGGGTTGATCGGTCAATGGTTGATCTTGAATTGACACCAGACTGTCCACTAAACTCATCTCGACTCCACGCTGCAGCACTTTGATACATCAGCACCTCGTATCTGTAGAGTGTGCTTGCATGTAACGACCAAGTAGAAACTAGAAATCCCCGTCCCCCCTCACAGATGTCTACCCCACAAGTCCCTGTTACCCCGAGGCAGGAGAACCATGTTGTTGTGCTTTCTGAGCAGCACCGAGGTCCAGAGGGAACCAGCAGCCGTCGGGCGTCTCTTTCATTTCTGCGGTCCTCTTTACAGTTGCAGGTATTTACCACACGGCATGCAGTAATTACAGTAAAGGTCAGGGGGGTGTGCGGGCGTCATACCTGAAGCAGAATTTCAGGACTTCCAGCAACAATTAGCAGAAATGGCCCGCTCCCTTCCCCTCCTCTCACTCCTGTCCTGCTGTTTGCTCTCCACCTTGATTAATATCCCTTCCTCTGACTCCCTCATGTTGTTTTTTCATTCAGCTTTTGTTCCTTCAGTGATAAAGTCACTTTAATGAGAGCAAGGGAGTGAAAAAAGGCATCGCGAGCATCCTCCTTCTGTTAGAGGAAATCGAAGCTTTTGGAATATGGAGGACGTTGGTGTTGACACCTTTGCTGTTGCTTTTCCTGTCAGAGTTTACTGCATAAACTCAATGTTTTGATCATTCAATCGTTAAAATGCTTAATTAGCAACCAAGTTATTATTTTTTACACGTTCTTTGAGATGTTTCAGCTTCTTGTTTACATTTTACGTAGACAGTTTGTGACCACCGGCTGAATTCACACCATTAAATGTTTCTGTTGTGACAAATAAACAATAAATGAGAATAAACAGGCTACCACTAGATTTGTAAATCTTAGTGGCTGTGGATCCTTCACAATTCTAAAATGTAATTTCACTGAAAAAAATCCTTAAAATGCAATTAGTTCTCATTAATTTTGAGTGAATGTTCATTTTATGTAACCTTTTATTAACCCTAAAGTAAAAGACTTCACAGGATGTTTTTAAGACTTAAACGAGTTATAAGTATTTTTCAAAGTGGAAGTTAATGAATGATAGTTTAAAAATAATGAAATTATTAATTTAAAAAAAAAAACAAGTGTATATTAAGCAAAATGCATTTTTTTTGCAAATAAATGTTTTTGTTAAACTTTAAATACGAAATTCTCAGAAGAGCAATGATTCTATTTTTCTCAAATATTTATACAATGTCACACTCGATGGTTAATCATTTTTTTTACACATATATATACTTGAGTGTTGCAAAATGTAGCTAAAAGCAGAACTTAATGAAAAGAATAAATATCTTGCTTTATGCCTATCATAACTCCTTTTTTTTTATCTTCTGGCAAGTAGAGTCAGTTAAAATTTGTTGTATATGTTAGTCTAACTTTCTGTATTACTATACGTTTAAGTTACTTTTTAATTAAAAGCTAGAATTTACTAGGGCTGGGTTGATAGATAAAATCAATTAAGCTTAATAAATCAATCCATAAAAGTAGAGATCAATCTTTTTTGTCTTTTCTTCTCTGGTGACCTTACACATAACAGCAGTAAAGCCAAATCTGCTAGCTTGATGCTAACGTACAGTGGGATTTCCTATAGGGCGGCTAATGCTAACGCTCGGTCGACCTAAACATACATTACTGACTAAATGAACATCTTTATAAACTCACAGGCATTAATTTTCCAAACCCTTTTAAGAAAATATGTATTTGAAGTAATAATTTGTGGTCAGAAGCTGATATTTTCTTCTTCTTCTGTAATAAGATGTAATGCTGTAGTGCGATCGCCACCTAGTGGCCAAACTGAAACGTCCTCCAGGAGAAGGAAGACATTTATTTTTGAAATATGATCTATTTTAGAGCCTTTACAATGTCAATGGTGTGTTGGAGCTTCTTTGTTTGAAAAAACATGCAATGCAATCTCATCTGTTCATTGGTAAATTATTGGTAAATTAATATCTTCAAGACATATATAAATAATTTCTATACAAATGTGTCTAAATGTGTAAACGGTGTAAAACTAATATCGAATTTCGAAAGAATCGAAAAAAAAAAAAACTGAATCAAATCGATTCTGGAAATTATTGATGAGACTCAATTCTAGTATTTACATCTTTTTTGGGACACATACAGTCAGATGTGATCTAATGAGGGCATTTTTTAATATTACAGCTAGTCATCTTCGTCTGAGCGAAAACATTTGAAGAGTTTGGTGCTGATGCTGCAGTTTGTTTTTTATAACCCACTAAACATGTCTCTTTTCAATATGGTGTAAAACATAATAAAAATCCCAAAGTTAAATTCTTTAAATCTGTCGATACACTCTGTATAAATGACCACCAAAAGGAAGTTTCTGTTTAATCTGAATTGAAGGAGTTCAGGAGTCGCTGGCTTTAGTCCAGTAGATGAAACTACTGCAGCTTCTGGCTCCTCCTCTTTTAACCCAAAGACTAACCACTATGACCCCTTTAAGTATGACTGCAGACAGTAGGATTTTTTAATAATTCTCCTCCAGTTCAACCTCTGCTGAGATGCTAAAGAGTGAGTCTTTATCATCCTGACATGAAAGCATCCATTGTTATTTTAATTAGGCGTGCCTAATGAGAGCTGCGTTACTAAGCCTCCTTTCTATCTCTCTACAAATTTTTCCACTTAATCTCTTCTGCTTTCATACCCACTCGCTTCACTTCCTCACCCCCCCTCCTGCTCCAGTTGGTATATAGGTGTCTCTATCCGGTTGGTGCAACACCCATACCCGTGCAGAGCAGAGGATTGTTGTTTTCCTGAATATTGATCAGAAAAACATTGAGATTTTCTGTAAAAACACAACAGAATGAGTGTTTCTTGATCTGTTGGACATTCCGTGGTCTCTAAAGAATAATATTAGGACAGTTTCTTTCTATACTATAATAACATATTTAAATGTTTTTTTTTACTAGAAAAAAATACATAAAAGAAACATCATAGGATCTTTGTTTGCCGACATAAAAAGATTAGTCCTATAATTGGACATTGATAGATTTTGATCATAATTTTTCTTAATATTTGACTAAAACCAAGAGCTTGCTTTTGTGGAGCCAAAATACCCCAAAACTGCAGTAAAAGTATTCAATTTTATTAATAAATTTTCTTCCATTTTAAAGAAGGGAGTCTTTTTGAAGCAAAAAACATATGAAGTATTAATGAGATTTTTGTGACTTATGTTGTGAGTTATGTAAGGACAGTATGCCTACACTGTTTTCTGGGTTGTTTACTGAAACGACAACCTAAACTCTCCCCCCCTAAAAAATACTTTGACCAAAAACAGCACCAATAGTGAAACTGAATATTCATTATTTTAGATTCAAAAAATTTTAACACCATCCTTGCATAAAACAACACATGGTCCCACATTCAATGTCCTTACTGTGATCTTACTCCAAAAGTACATATTTTGTGGGATCAGAAATTAGGTTGTTTCAGCCGTTAAATGTCATTGTTTACATCAGTTAGTGCTAAAGTCATAGTCATAACTGCTTTAATGGGTGAATACGGGTTTTCTTCGGGAGAAAACTTGACAAACCTGTTACCTGTATAGAGTACGTTGGCAGACCCCACAAAATATTACGATCGTGGACCAATCTGTGAGACCCTAGAGAAAAATATTCCTACTAATTTTTCTATGGGCATGCTGCGAGTGAAATATTGTAGTGAACAGTTCTACAACAGGTTAATGTAAGTAAAAGTGAAGTGTTCTCACGTTAATATTGCCAAAAAAGTGGCTAAAGTGCGCTGTAGGACAGTGACACCTGCATGTCATAGCCAGTACTTCACGATATACTTACTTCATGCATGTTCCATTTTTGTGGTGTCCCTTGAACTGGCTGTACAACCTAAAAACTTGCAGAACCCATACGAGTCCAAGTGACTAAGGATTGATTCAATTATAACCTAAAATAAACGATAATTTTAGTATTTTCTAGCAAATCTTGTTTATAGTGGTTCAACTTGAAGAAAATGGTTTAAAATAAAGATGTGAGGAGCACCAGATGGTTAAATGATGAATGAGTTTGACTTGTAGCATGTGTTTGCGTTAATTAAAAAATAAAAAGAATCAGTTGAAGCTTATATCAAAGCAGAAGAACAGCAGTGGAAGCAGTGCTGGATTACCCATAAGAACTCTTTATTCTAAAGCAGCTCAGCTTGTTGAGCTTGATGAGGATAATCAGTAGTTTGTTCTTTGGTCCCAGAGGTGCAGCTTAAATATAAAATTGGGAATATTTAAACGTAATCCAGCACAAAAATACCATGTTACAAACACAAAATCTTAAATGGAGAAGTTACGCCTGTGGCAGAAAGCCAAGGACTTAATTGGATCCTCTTAAGTGAAGTTGTTTGCTCTGCAGTGGCCGTCTATTCTGCACCGTCAGCTACACACCAAGAATGGGACCTTGAACAAATAGTTTTCAGCCGAGAGAAACCATGTAAATGTAAATAGATCTCAAACGCTGCGCACCACTGAGCCCTCACCCACACACCTGATTGCCAGTTGATGGAAATTGTGCCAAGAATAATTATTTGTTGTGACCGTTTAGAGTCCGGCGTCGGTTTGCTGTTTTACGACTTCCCATTCAGGTCTGAAATAACACTATAATGGAGGATCTTTGGTGCGTCTCCAAGTGTTTTACAGCCATTACCTTTGGGCATTGCATAAATAAGCACTGTTAATGATTCTGTGTCACAGAAAAAAAAAAAAACTCCACGTCAATTAAATGCAGGCAGTTTAACATGTAGGATAGTTTAGCTGGTCTTTGACATCCTCTTCTTCTGGAATGTCAGAACTAATTGGGCCTGCTCACCTGCACCTGCCTCTGTCTATCTAATGGCGGCACACCGAATGTGTCGTCTTCAGTTAAGTCATGGACGGCGTGTGTGGAAAGCCACTGAGATTCTCGAAAAGGCAATCTTCTCCTTACTGTAGGACTTTTTATTGAAGAGCTGGAGGTTAACAGACGTGGCCTATGTCATCACACATTACTGTTCACATGCAAATTTACTCTTCCTTCATTATTAAGCGTTGATTACAGACCCTCATTCTGAGATTTTAGCACTTATGTGTCACATCATAAAACTCTCTTTTAACATGTTTCCTGAGCTGTTTAATTTATTTTATTTTGCATAATAAGACTATATCCGTATTCTCTCCCTACTCACTATATGGCGCTGCGACATTTTCTTAGGGCTGTCTGAATCTACTATTCCAAAACCGAGTGCATTAGAAATTTCCCAGAAGTCTCTGCGAAAAACTAGTGCATCAAAGCTCATTACATTAGCGAATATGGACCACAATGCATTGCGGTCGAACAATGTTTGCAAAAAAATAACATGTTTTAATGTATTTTTTTAATAAATCATCCACATTTTCATCATCAGAACACAGTGGAGTCACAAATAGATGTCGTGAAATGCTTGTATTAATTCGATTTTCACTTTGTGAAATCGGTGACGTCGTATCCAGCGGTTAGAAAAACGAAAGTAAAGTAGTGAGCATGGTGTGCGAAATGCCTTTAAAATCCAGGGCACTAGATAGTCCAGTACTGTATACAGTAGTTTTTTAGTTGTTGGGGATTAGGGTGGGAATTCGGATGTGGTGTACACGCTTTCATAATTCAGCCTGTGGTGTTCACATCGGACAAGCAGGGAGGGGCTTCTTCTCTGCCGTCTACAGTTGGAAGAGGCTTGGTACGAAACATCAAAGTGGTGCAAATGTTGCTCCTGGTTTTTTCTTTCACAGCTCTTTTCCGATTAATGTGTCATAGAATTCCGACTGGATACAAAAAGTGCATTTATTAAATTCTCCTTTGTGATCACTTTTCAACCGGTTGGCACTTCTGGGTTTTGAAACGGACACTAGACACACGTCACTACCAAGTCAGAGTCCCTGATTGGTCAAAGTTTAGCCGTTTCGCGATTTAGCCGTCAAAAGTTCAACTGATTTAATTTCCTGCGCGTGATCAACAAATATTTACATGGAGCCCCAAAACAGACATGAAAACTTGCATAGTGACACGTGAAAGCGAGAGTTCTGAACACGGACGCCTGGAATATGCGTATTTAACACAAGTTGCTGTGACTGGTGTGTATCTATCTTAACAGAAAGAAGTATGAGAAATACTTGTAAAACTCGCTTAAAGTACTACAGAAAAAATGCCAAATTCTTTGGTCAACAATCAAAATTATTGTTAGTTTCTCCCCCAAAGTGAAGTAGCGGCATACTCAGATGCCAGATCAAGGGTTTAGGAAGAGAATTTGGGCTTGATAAACAAATATTTCAGCAGACTCTTTCATTTTTGGTGGGAACAAGCTCTTCATAACACTATAATCTGTCATTAGGAGGACACTATTAGTGGATATTTCCTGTACTTAATTTCATTTTTGCGTTCTTTACAAATGTTTTATTTCACCCTCAAGAAGATTCATTTTCAGAGTTCTATTAGAGATGTTTTTAAGGCAAAGATGTTACAGCTTGATTTTTAACAGAAGTATTAATTAGCCCGGTATCTGTCATTTTTGAGAATAATTGGCATCATCTGGTGCCGGCGAATGTTAAACAGGTTACTTAGTGAGAGCAGTTGTGATGCTGCTGTGGAAAAAAAACAGACCTGGAAAAAAAGTAATGATTAAGTTCCTCGTCTCTACCAACAGACGTCAGAGCTTTTAGTCAAATTCCATACGAAGATTATAAACATCAGTCAGCAAGATTAATGGAGAAAAAAAATGAAATAAGAAATTGCATAAACATCAACCCTCTGTACAAAATACAGACTCAGCAAATGTTAGTCCTTTTTTTGTGTGTAGGATGACAGTTTTTAACCCTTTAACACTAAAGATGTCGCCTTCGACAAGAAAATCAGCCATCAGCATAATTCCTATGAGTTCTGATGCAGGGAAAAAAAATGAATATCTATCAATGTAACTCATTGCATGTCAGTGCAAGGCCGCTTTTCTCCACGTCAAAATGAGCTGATTTATGTTGATTGTATGAAATTTTATATATCAGCCCAAAGCTGCTTTTCTCTGCATCAGAATTTGTTGGCACTGTTATCTGCGTAAACGGTTGAAAAATTACAAAAGTTCAAAAGTACACTGGAGCTAAAGATCTGGTGTCAAAGGGTTAAAAAAAGCCTCGTTTCCACTTTGGGGTTCATGTTGGTTTGGTACGGTCCAGTCAATTCTGGCGAGCGTTGCCGCTCAGTTAAGCCTCACTTCCACTGAGTGGCTTGTTTTCACGCCGCATGCTGGCGGTAGACCGCTAACGTGCCGCTAGCTCACCCTCTATCACACCGTCACGAAGGATAACAAGGAACGTTTGCCGTTCCACCACAGACATTTTGATTTGCAGGCATTTTCAATATAGACTTGTGACCAAAGGAGCACACAGGAAACCGCTAAAACCTGAATGTGTACAAACGTTTGAAATATTAGCTTAAACGGGCGCTATATTTGTGTTTTCTTATGTCGTCATCACTTTCTGCCAATCAGCGGGTGGCTACAGCGGTTCTGCCTCAACCGGTCCGCTTTTCAATGGACCTACAAGCCACAAGAGGTACTGGTTGGTGCAGTTCAATGGATCAATTTATTACAGGGGTATCAAACTAAATTACACAAGGGGCCAAAATCCTAAACACACCTTAGGTCGCGGGCTGAACAGGATGAACATGTATTGAACACTAAAACGAAATTTTAAAACTTTGAAAAACGTAACTTTTTAACATAATTATGAACAATTTATATAACATTAGCTGCGTTAATGCTAGTGTGAATGCTGTAAGCTGAATTTGGCCGCGGAAGATGCTGAAATTGATAGCTGAAAACGCTGAAGCTGATAGCCAGCTAAAATATTAGCTAAATGACAAATTAGCATAAAAGACAAAGAAAAAGAAACTCTTAGGTTAGCCAAAACGGCTAGCTTGTAGCTGAAAAAATAGCTGAACTTCAAAATATACTAAAAAAAAAACTGAAAAAAAGCCTAAATTAGCCAAAACCACTAGTGTGTAAATATTGGCCTAACTCCAAAACAGCCTAAAAAACTTTAATACAAAAAACTTCCTAAATTAGCCTAAAACAGCTAGCATGTAAATATTAATCTAACTCCAGAGCAGCCTAAAAAAATCAAAATAGTCCAAAAGGATAGCAGAATGACAATTTTAGAACTTTTAGCATAATTATGAATAATAAAAAGGCAGGAATATTATTCCAGAATAAATCAACTTAAACCTTAAAACAGCTAAATATTTTACTCTACATAAAAATATATTAATGAGCAAAAGATAACATAACAATAAAACAAAAATCATCTGGAGGGCAGGATATAATTACCCGGCGGGCCAGATCCGGCCCCCGGGCCTTGACTTTAACACATATAATTTAATGGGTCTATTTTACAATGGAAACGCTCAAATCCCGGACCAGACCGTACCGGAATGCTCGGTGAAAACAAGGCTATAGTCACAACCATGTTGGCCTTTTACATATACCTAGAATGTCAGTGAATCGCTGTAAAATAAGAAGTTGTTCATTTATCTTCCAGGTTTTGGCCCACAAACAGTCTTCTTTACAGTCTGTATAAAGTCAGGGGGCATTCAGGCTGTACAGCTCAGACCTAAACGGCTAATGGGATCAACCAGAGATACAGGGACACGCCGAAGACATTCCACCACGGCCACCGTGCAGCTGGAAAGCATTTCTTATAGAAACCCATGTTTGTTGCTGTTTGCTATATTATGATAACATTTAGGCCAAAGCATGTCGAGATGTTTGTCAGGACTGTGAGAAAGGTGAATTTATCACTTATCTGAGCTTCCACCTGCCTAAATAACACAACACAGAACTGGGCAGTCCAAACTGGTGGTTGTTAAAACCTCCAGATTTTTCTGTTGCTGCCTGAAAAAGGTCGGATCAAGAGATGTGTACTTTCAATGAAAACAGGAATTCCCTGTGGATTAAAAAAAAGTGGACAGGAAGGATATTTTGTTGGCTAGTCAGCATCATATTGAAGGTTTCTCAATTGTAATCTGTTGAGATGCATGTTCATGGTCTGGGAAATTGTCCTTGTGTTTGCTCATGCTGCCTAAACACAAACATGTCCATCAACCTTTTTTGTTAACTATCATTCTTCATGACTTCTCATGTCTGTCCCAAAACAGCCTATCCAGAAGTATCTTTGAAAAGACTTCTTATCCTGGAGGAATGTCTTGTCCCCGCTCCCTCTTCTGTTCAGTCAGAGGGAGTAACAGTTGCAGGAATGTTAAGAATGTAACTGGAACAAAAACAATGAAACAAAATGACAGATGCACAACCCCATTTATGTGGTCCAAAACTCGTTCAGGCAGGACGATCTTTCATGTCACGAGTTCCTATCTTTGACTTCAACAGTCTTTCTTTTCTTCTTCTTTTTTTTACATCTCCATTTAGAAACACATAAAACTTTTTTCTTGTCTTCTAAAGTACTTTTGATCTTTTTGTTCATTTATTTTGTTCCTTGGTGTTGAAGTCTTTCAGCAAGAATGACGGAAATCAAGCCTCTAAACCAGGAGTTAAATAAATTAAATACATATTTTTTATTACTATACTCCCTTTTATAAGAAGGCCAAAATGTGTTTGGTTGATGATTTCTCCTCTTTCGCCCCACATGACCTCGCCAGGATAACAGTCCACAAACACTGTTTTGGGATATAATACGTTACTGCAAGATTTGTTTTTTTGTTTTTTTGCAACTAAAAGCCTTGTATTATGTTATTATTTGCCTATAAAACCAGATAAAGTCTTTTCACATTACTAATGATGTGTTTACTGTCGTAATAACTATGAAAAGCTGTCTTCACTCTGTGTCCTTCAGGCTATGCTAGATGATAGTTACAGATAAACCTGACGTTTCTCAGATTATTCTGTCAAAATCTGACCAGGCGGTTGTCTTAGAATGAAAAACGCTTCATATCTTTGATAAAAGGCTCTGGTACACATGCCTGTCTGAACTGCGGTGCATTCTGGTGTTGGCTGTCTTGATGCCTATTAGATATTTAATTAAAAATGGTAACTTTTACTCTAGTTGCTGTCATTTTTGTTAGTGTTTAGATTCTCAAACCTTTGAGAAACATTTTGTTTTTACATGGAGCTTCTAGTATCGTGGGAGGAGCTGTCAAATGTAAAAACCTGCCGTCTTGACCTAAGTCTTTTTAGGGTTCGCCTTCAGATCTTCCGCTCTCTCCGAGGAGAAAACAATGGATCAGAATGTGGGATTTAGCCGTGTGGAGCTGCGTGTGAACCACAAGCTCACCATTCATTCCAAAGTTTCCGATTTAAAAAGTATAAAAAATAAACAGTTCTGTTTGTCTGAAATTTCTTGTAATTGTGTTGCAAACTCCTGAATTTGTTGAGTGAAACAAAACATTGTGAAATTGTATTTTCTGAACAGAGAAGGTCCCTAAAAGTGTCACCAGCTCAAAGCAAATGAAATGTGTGTCATCTTTACTTGGATGTACTTTGGGTCCCAGCACAGAACCTTTAGCCACATTTTACCTAAACGTCCTGTAAGGAGAGGCAATTATCATCCTCCTGAGCAGTCACAGGCCGGGATTTTGTTTCCTGCTCCTCTTCAGGATTGATGGAGCTGACCTGTGAAGCAGCATGCACTAAAATGGGTTCGTTTCATTGCGCTGCACATGGCTCAAATCTATTTTTTCCGCACACATACATAATGTTCTTTGGGTTTAGAGAAAGAAAAAAAAAGTTAATATGGGTTGCTTCTTGCCCTCCATCTACTTTTTTGTCCTTAATATGACAGGTATACAAATATAGCAATGCCTTAGAGATTCAGTCAGGAAAAATATGGATTTTACTGCAGTAAAAATGTCTCAGGGAGTCATTTGTTTAGTACTTTTATTAAAATATAACCACAATAGGGTGTTAACCAAAAATGTAAATAATATAGTTTTAAAAATTGCTTTTCTTGTTCCACAAACATAGAGATGAAATAAATGTGGCTTAAAAGCTGATAAATTTAAAATGATTTGTTGAGATCATTTTATCAATGCCTTTTCAATTTTAAAATGAAAAAAAATTAAGTCCATTGGATAAAAGATGATTTTGGGGATTTCTTTTTCCTGTAATTATTTGTGTAACTTGTTGTTTTTTGTGGTTGTCAGGATAGGAGATGTTTTGATTCTAAAGAGCTCTGAATAGACGAGCTGCAACTTACTGTACTGATAATCAGGTTGTATCGCTGCAGTTCAGTCAGGCTGTTTTCTCTGTAATTGGACGACTGTCCTTGACTCCGTGTACAAATAAGTGCGTGATATACTCTGTAAAATATCTGGATAATTGGTGATTTGTTCCCTTGTGACTTGTTAGTATTGGCTTCTCACAGTTGACCTATTCCTTTGAATGTCATCTCAATTGATAACGTTTCATGCATTGTTTTTTGGGGGGGGGGGTTTGTTCCAATGCCAGTTCCACGGCATTTGTGTCGCTAAAACAAAAATCTGCTTTTAAAATCGGCTGCCAAAGAAAATACTCTCAACTCCAGAAGGTATAAACACTTCAGTCCTTTGATGTTTTTTTTCTTAAAGTTGGCCGGCACACCACAGACAGCCCAGATACTTCAGCATGTTCTTCTTTCTTGTGATGCTCGTCCGCCTCTTCTGTGCAGACTCAGAGCTGAGCATCTAGTGTTGAAGTTTCAGGGATTTTAGTGTCCAATCAATTCCATTTCCCAGACGACATCAGTGGTCCCCAAACCTTTGGATTGCAGAGAAAAAAATATGACCTACATTATTTTTAGTTTACTTACCGATTATGATGGACGTTTTATTTTGTAAAACTACTAGTCTACAACTCCCTTTTGACGTATTTAAAGACTTTTATCTCAGTATTCTCATTTGGGCACATCGGGTCAGGTGTCACCGTCAGCTTTTACTGATTCATGTAGTTTTTGCTCAGATTTTTTACGCCAGATGCCCTTCCTGACATAACCCTGTATTTTATCCGGGCTAGGGACTAGCACGGGGGGAACCAGGTATGGGACCCCTTGTGGTTACATAGTCAAGGAGAAGCTTGACTTTGTACTTTGGTTTCTCGCACGCCAGTCCTACACCTAGCCAACTGCCAAGCAGCCGCACAAGCCGTTTGTGTACCAGCACTGCACAGAAAATCTTCGGCTGCCCTCTGCCCACACTAGCCTCCATCTACACCTCAATCGAGCCAGAAACATTCTGAAGGACCAAACACCCTCTCAACTCTTTAGACTGCCTTGGGGTAGACGGTACCGGGCTGCACCAGCCAGGACAAATAGACTCTTTCCGAAAGGAATGACTGCACTGAATGGTAATTTCACCTGGACGTTCCTCTGCGACTCGTGCACGCCTGTCTGATTTTGCACTTTTTTTATCCCTCGCACATTGTCTATTTTTTTATTTTTTTTTTGCACATTTACTAGTTACTTAAGTGTTTCTTTTTATATTTCATTTATCTTGATTGACTGTCCACGTTGGAGTAAACTGTACCTGAATCTCATTGTACCTAGTTTAATGAAAATGGAGGTATTCTTTTCTATTCTATTCTATATGTCATGTCTTAAATATGGTACCTTATTATAGAGACTAAGTTGAAACCTCCAAGCTAGCAAAGTGAACTGTAACAAATGTCTTTGGTTAGTTTATTTGCCAGTAAGGAAACGGAAGAAGAGCCTTCGACTTCAAAATAAAACAAATCTGCATTAATAAAAACCAGAAATATTTACTCAAAAAAATAATTTATTGATCTCACACACCAAACCTGCTCTGGGTATTATGTTGCTACCAACTCCAATGTTAGGAGGTTGCTGCTAATAGTTACATGCACGATAGATTTGTGTTTGATATTTAAAAAAAAGGTTTTTTTGATGGTTGTATCATTTTATTCGTATGGATTTTTATGCAGCACCATAACGCTTTAATACCAGAGCCGTCAGCGGTGACAGAAAATATCAAACTCTTTAAAATATAGTAACTCTTGGATTGTGTCTGAATCCCCCCCATCACTATACAGTGCATTCGCCATTTTTAGTCCTGTCTGAATCTACTAATTCCAAAATCGAGTGCACTGGAAATTTCCCCCAAAATCTTTACGAAAAACTACCGTACACTGATGGTCACTAGATTAATGGTTATAGACCACAATGCATTGCGGTCGAACAATTTCGAACAAAAAAAATGTTTAAATGTAAAATTTGAATAAACCATCCACATTTTCACCATCAGAACAGAGTGGAGTCATAAAAAATGTTCAATTTTATTCGATTTTCACTTTGCAAAATCGGTGACGTCGTATCCAGTGTTTAGAAAAACGAAAGAAGAGTAGTGAACACCGTGACCGAATTACCTTTAAAATCCAGAGCACTATATAGTTTATTAGTAGTTAGGGGTTAGGGGGGGATTCGGACAAAGCCCAGGATTGTTCATGCGATTCCAATAGATTCTGAAGCAGTAAAAAAAAAAATATGATATATGTAGAATCTGTCTGTATTTTAAGTAGATTTTGCAAGCATTTTACAACTGCAAAGTGTTGCATTCTGGGGCAAAGCTGTTATTCCCAGCTTCTTAATTACATTTTTGCATAAATAGTATAAACGTTATGGTTGTCGAAAGATTATCAGCACTGGAGCTAAAGCTTCAGCGTTAAATGGTTAAAAGTCAGATTGACTTGTTTTTGGATTTACTGTAACAGTTGAGGGAAAAACGTTCTTATTTTATTGAGTCCAGGAGATCTAAAATACAAATAAAGTTTTAGGTAACTTAATATATTTAACAGAGGATGGAGGTTCTCTATGCCCAGAAAAATTAAAGGAAATTGTAAACTCCAGCCTCGTTCATGCCCGTTCTTGAAAATATTGCCCGATTGTAAGTTGGACCATGGATTAAAAAAGTTTCAGATTTCTACTGCTATGTGTTAAGTAAAATTGTTTTAGCAAATCAGTTTTTTTTTACTATTGGTGATGGAGAAAGTGTCCAATGTTCACTCTTCCATGAGAGCAAACAGTTGCGTAAACATGTGGCATCACATGTGAAAGATGCTTCTTTTTTTAAGTGAAACATCCTCAACTTCCCTCCAGAGGCTCGTGTCATAGCATGGCATGTTTTTGAACTTACTGGAAGGCAGCTTTTTGAGCGCAGCACCAACATGCAGTCCTGACAAAAGCCAAGAAGATTTTGGGGAGATCAAACTCCTATCTATTCCCTCTGGTAAAACGTGGCAGCCTCAACAGCCATAACTTCGACTTAAGCTGCTCTTGACACCACTGAACAACCGCTCAGTCGCGCCAGGATCTGCTCCAGTCAAAGACGCTCACACGCACAAGACCTTCATCTTTTTTCATCTAACAGAACATACTGCCCTCATTCCATCATACAGCTACTTTTTGCTGTTTGGGCAAGAGTTTTTCAACCACATTTTCTCATAATTCTACAACTTCTAAGAACC
>NC_050534.1:16680151-16689932 GCF_002922805.2 Oryzias melastigma | reverse complement strand
TGTTTTTTTTTTTTTTTTTGTTGCATACACCTGTCTTGTTGTCATCTTCAGTCTAAAGGTTTACTTTACGGAGAGCATATTTAAGTAAAGGCGGGTTTGATCATGCAGAAAATTCTAATATTAGGTAGACCACTGACCGGTAAGCCCTTGGGAATGATTTCAGAATGTGGTCAAGTTAAGGCTTATTTGCAGCGATTAACTAAATGGGGGGGGAAAAAAAAACATAAAAGGGTTTCAGCTATTTCAAAATCGAAAAACTTTTCATTTATAGTCTTCACATGAGCTGCAGACTCAGCAGGGAAGCCCAGGCATCGCTCTTTTTCTCTGGACACATTTGCCAATTCTTCCAGGTGAATACCAAGAGGCGCGAGGTGCATTTATTAGCACTGACTCGGCAAGTCTCAGTCTGCTAGATGGTGACTTCAATTTTTTTGCACCTCCTGGCCTGCAGTTCCATTTGAGCTCACTCAGGGTAGACCATTGACTGTATATGAGATTTGGCCTTAGTGATCCCCCCCTTTGTAATCCAAATAGCAAGCAGCTCCAAGACGGTAAAATCCCAAAGACTTCTACAGAGAAATAAACGGCTATTACTCAGACATTGGATTTGTTAGAATAACCATTCTTGCTCTGCTTTCTTTTTTTAAAATGTTCTTGCTAATCTGAATTTTTTTTCATGATATCGTTTTTCTGCAGTGATTTTTTTCAAATCAATGCTTTACTGACATCTGGTTCCAACATCCATATCCCAAATAAATGACAACTGAATTGACCTTACTACATTGGAGTCAGAATTAAGCAATTTTCTAAGGGTGTCGAAAGTCCAGTTCCCATCTACTGTACAGTCAATAAATAAAGCAAAGGAGGGACTTGATCTGCCTCCTTAAGGAAAAGAATACAAAACAATAGTAGGTGTTTAGGTTCTACCTGCTTTGCTAAACAAGCCCACCCACACTAATAGGAGATTCACATGTAATGGAAAAGCGAATGAAAGCGAGGAAAATGCCAGCGAGGTGAGACAAAACTGCCAATAAAAATACGGTTTTAGTTTGTTCAGGGTGTCTTGGATCTGCCTTCATGCTTTTTCTTGTTTTGGTTATCATCATAAAACCTCACAAGGACAGTGGAGTTTAAAATTGCTGTCAAACTACTAAATTGAATTGATTTGATTCACAGATTTAGTTTGTAATTACAATCATTAGTAGAATTTGTACACTTCTTTTTCTAAAATCAATTTAGTTTAGTAGGGATACATTTTTTTCACATTCATTGTGTATGTTTTTTGTAAACAATTTTTTTTTTGCGCAAAATAGAGAGATGGCGAGCACTGCAAACAGCTCCAACCTACGTCTGGTGGCTCATCTGACTCGCGTCTTGTGGGTTGCAACTCACAAGACTTGAGTCGCGACTCATAAGATTTGAGTCGTGCCCCACGAGACGTGAATTCCAGCTCAAGAGATTCAAGTCGTGCCCCACGAGACATGAGTCACGACCCAAGACGCATGACTTGCACCCCATGAGACTTGAGTCACGAACCACAGGACTTAAGTTGCATCCCACGAAATTTGAGTCGCGCCCATCAAAACTTGAGTTGCGCCCAACGAGATTTGAGTCAGGACTCGTAAGACTTGAGTTTACTCTTAAAACTTGAGTTACAACCCTTGAGACTTGAGTCACTCCCCAAGAGACTTGAGTCGCAACTCTTGAAATTTGCGTTGAAAACTCTCGAGACTTGATGGAACTCTTGAGACTTGAGTTGCAAACTCTTGAAACGTGATGCAACTCTTGAAACTTGAGTTGCAAACTCTTGAAACTTGAGTTGCAAACCCTTGGGACTTGAGTCGCGACTTGTAAGACTTGAGTCGCAACTCTTAAAACCTGAGTTGCAACCCTTGAGACTTGAGATTTGGGTCGCGCCCCACAAGATTTGAGTCGCGCCCCACGAGAATTTGGTTGCACCCCACAAGATTTGACTCGCAACTCAGGAAACTTGAGCCGTGCTCAATGAGACTAGTGTCGTATTTCACAAGACCTGAGTGCACACGTCGAGACTTGGTGGTGACCAACCGGAAGTAGATTGGAACTGTTTACAGCTCCAGCCCTTGCTGCTAAAATAACAAGGCCAGAAAAAGTTGAATCCATCTAATCTTTAATCTGTTCCCAAAGTAAACTGACTACATTTTTAGTTTTCTTGATAGTTTTGTGGTTTTATACATTTTATTTGTCTGGAATTGTAAGAAAAAAATGGTGCTCATACTCAGATCTTTTGTGTCTGTGTTGACCGTCTAAAATCTGGTCTGTGAAATATTTGTTCACCTCAACACTGGAGGAATCTCACGTCTGTTGTTTGCTTTGACGTCATGATGCTTCTTGTTGGTGTTTTTAGAAGATTACACAGGGATTTTCTAAACAATACAAGGAAATAAAGAACCCAAGTGATGTTCGAGCCTGAAAACCGTTTTCAAAATTGTATTCTTTTAGAAAGTCTGCAGGAAGCCCACTTGGCGGATGAAATAACAGAAAAGAGAAAAGCTGTAGATGAATTGTGTGTTTTGTTGCTGCCCACTCTTGCTTTTGTTTGTGTATAGCTGTGTGTACTTTTTTTTTTTTTTTTTGCACATTTAAGTGCAAATTTTGAAGGTGGCAGGCCATCCAAAAATTTGCACACTGCCTTCTGTTGTAGCTTTAACAAAAAATGATGAAATAGTCTCAATCTTGCCACACTATCAGGAACCTTTCCAAGAAAGAGTATTTTCAGAATTTGTTTGAGTCCACTGAACGTAAATGAATCAAAGAAATATTTGTGTATATTCATTTTCCTGAGTATAATTTTTGCATAAAGATCTGCTTTTTTTTTAACAAAAGAAGCAACAGTGAGAAGATTCATGTTTCTGCATTGTGACACACTCTCATCATCAAACTCAAAACCTTGTTTTAAGCCGTAATATTTTATTGCTAATCCAACGTTTCAGTATTTGCTTTGCACTCCTTCAGCAAACTGCTCCCCTGAGCCCCTTGAAGCATCTGAATCTAAATGCATTATGTCTCACTGCTGCCGCCGCCTCCTGCATTCGCCACGGTCAGCCCATCCATTTATTTCCATAATGTTCTGGCTTTGTGAATCAGCACGTTTGTACTTGTTTCGCCAAATCTGCTGGAGCTGCGGGGGTTACGAACCACTCTGGCTTTGCCTTTTGACTTCATAAACTGCTCTCCGCACTGTTGTGACACACTGCCACTCAGAAACATTCAGCTGTTACTGATGCGCACTTAATGTACATGTTTGTCGGTGTGTTTTGGTGCCGCTGGGTTCCAGATGTTTACATTTGCATAGTCGCTAATTGATTATTGGAGTCTTCAGGCAAAAATCCGCTTTAAAGCTAATAGTATTTTATCAAGTGACAATTTCCAGACAGATTGATTTGAGTTTTCAAACTTCATTTATTTTGGTTGAGATAATAGTGGCTGTTGTGACAAAAAATGTGTTCAGATAACATGTTCATGGGAGGAGCTAGCATTTTTGAAGACACGGATGATGTTGAGATCAGGTTTTGTAGAGATCTACAAAAACCTTGGTATCACGTCTCCATCTCTGGGTTCATGAGATCATTCAGAGAATCAACCAATACTGTGAGTTTCACCAGCGGTACTTTCAGTTTTGTGATCCAGTTTGTAGACTTGCTGTCCAAGGAGGGAAAAAAATGAAAATATGGAGAAAATTAATAATTTTAAAATTATATATCTTATTCGTCTCAATAGAAATAATAAAAATATCTTAAAGGTTAGGAGGAAAACAACCATATTCTCCTTAATCTTGGTTTTGGACTGATTACATCATCATCGGACAAAGATGAGCTCCTGATTGGTTGACGCAAAGTGCATTTTTTAAGTCTGGAAACATCATTCCGTGTAGTAAAATTTGCACCACGCTTACTGGAACAAACTACGTGTCGCGCAACGCTGATGCTCAAAACGCACCGCATTACTTACAATAGCATCTGAGCATTGATTGAACTTTCCAACTGGATCCCTATCTGAAAACCCTGACAAATCTCTGCTTCATCCTGCCTCCAAAGTACGTTAAATGGCCTATGTCATACAAAACCAAACTTTTTGAGTTTTTAAGTGTATTATTAATGGTAATTCCTCTCGAAAAACAACCCAGGAGTCATTTTTTTAAGTCCATTCACACGTCGCAGAGCATTCCTTTGAAACCCAATCCTCACAAGTGGCCGCTGGGCTAACATAACTCCCGGAGAATGTGGGTGTTTAACTGGCAGAAGTTCGGATGTCATCTATGACTGTAGAAAAACAATTACTTAAACAGAGGGTTTAATGTCATTGCCAAATAGCCGTCTAAAATGTGGTTTGCAAGATATTGGTTCACATCAGGATTGGAGAAGTCTCACAATTGCTGCTTGCTTTGACATCTAGATATTTCTAGTGTTTTTTTTTTTTTTTTTTAGATTAAACAATATTTTTTGTCATTTCTCACCTCATATAATTCTTTGAACCTATAAAGGGCAGACAAAAGTAACTTTTTTTCCAAGAATAATTGTTTCCTGTCTTACGGAGGGAAGACTTTCATTCAGCTCAGTCAGTTGGCCACCAGTAATTAATAATTTATTGTTTAGGATGTTTCCAAAGTTAGTGCTTCTGGCAGCTGAGAATATAGCAGTTAGGTGTCTTCTCTTCAGCTCCGAGAATCCTTTCAGTCACACAATCCTACTAACGTTCCACACTCTCATGTTCTTTTCTATTCCTGTTTTTTCTGCCTTCTTTTTGAATTTTACATTTTTAAGTCTCCCTTCATTTGACAGCTTCACGTCTGCCAATCTCTGGCTGTTCGAACATTGTTTTGCTGTGTTTATTTTGTGTTGCAGTGATGAATTTTGTTGTTTAATTCTCAGTAATTTTCTTGTACCTGTTTTGTCATTTAACAAAAAACCCCAAACCCTACTGGAAAAACTGCATCTCCGATTAAAGATTTTAGTGTTCTGTCATTTTTATAAGAGAAAGGAAACAAAATGATGTATTTGACGTTGAAAGGTTGATTTTGCAAGAATGAGATCACAGTTAGATTTTCTAACATGAGGAGAATTGTAACAAGTAGTGTTCAAGTTGACTGAGAGGAATCACTCCCACATGTCCTACATTAAAAGCTGCTGTTTGCTTGTTTTTGTTGATTTTGAAAGTTTTAATGAGGCTATTTTATATTTATAGGAACTCTCCTTTGATCTGTTTGAAAAAGCCCAAATCAAATGTAATCAGGGAACCAGAGGCATCAGGAGCATGTGTGAAGTGGCACCAATCTAAACCAAAAACCAAAACAATCAGATACTTTTCATCATTAATGTTGCTAAAAATAATAATAATAAAGCAAGAGCTGCAGAACTCCTGTATGTGAATGTATGATACATGTTTTGCTTATTTTAAAGGGTCATAAATATATATATACTTGAAAAGTCAATCAGTTACACAGTCTTGTTCCAGAGCCTAAATTACCCAGAGAACGTTGTACTTTTTAAACGTTTGCAATCTGCGTTTTAAAACACAAATATATTTATTTCCCACAAAAGAAAAAAACAGTACAAATGTTGAGTAGAATTTTGGCCATTGAGAAAAATGTCGGATGAAAATAGTACTGTTCTTTCTCAGTATTTTCTCAGATCTTTATGGTAAATTTAAAATATTTTTTTTATTTGTTCAAAATTTAAAGTTATTAATAAAAAAAAAACTAAAACAAATTAGTGATTGTTTTATCTTAATAATAAAATCCAGATGTTTTTTTCTGCTCCCACTACTCCTTTTATTCTAAAATTTAAAATTAGTTATGTATCAACAACTTAAAAGGACAATTAATTTTAGATACTAAATATGAACAAGTAGTAACAGAAGACTTTTTAGACCCACTCGAATAATGTTTTTGTCACATTTTTCTGATAATGGAGGACATATATACAGAAAATTAAGCTTAAAATCTGATTTCTGATTATTTCTTTATTTAAATTTTAGTGAATCAGGAGTAAGGGAAAACACAAAAGAATGCTCCTCTCCATTCTGATGCATCCACTTGTAGACAAATAGATCCATGTTTGTCTTCATTTTGAATATGGCTCCAAACTGTATGGATGGATAACTATGATTTTGCTCGCCATATTTGTTGCACCGATGATGTTTGAGGGGCTGTAAACGGAGAACTCTCAGCAGCAATTTTGGTTAAAACCGGCATAATCGTGATTAAACTGGTAAAGGTTTTACAAATGGTCATAAGATGAATGGAGTGGGTCTTTAAGGGTTAATCCTTAAGGAAAAATGTGTAAACTAACTTTTTCTTTTATATCTGACATTAGGTAATTTTTTAAAATGATTGATCTCCTTTGATGTTGATTGTGTGTCTTCCCCTGCTCTGTTGTGGTTTATTGAGCAGGACATTTTTTATCCAAACAAATTACTATCCTCCCTTTGTTGCATCTCACTTCTCTGTACTTGTTGAATCTTAATAAAAAGATGGATGTCGTTGTTCGCTAATTCTAAAATAGAAAAAAAAAAAAAATTAAAATAATGTCCCTGATGGAGCTGAAGCAGGCGGATCAATCTGTCCCAATAGTCAGGTGGATGTGTTTTATGCTTATCTCTTCTTCATGGTTCTGATTGCCTGCAGTACCTATCCGTGTGGAAATGAAGATAATTTGTTTTCTGAGCAAAAATGCCGGCGCTCGCTCCCGACAGACGCAGCTCACTTTGTGCTTAATAAAAGCTGCGGATGTAAAGTGCTGTCAAAGGAGATGTTGTGTATCATTTGTCTTAAGTGTACACACTCGCCTGCCTTAGTTGTGAGAAGCATATCTGCCTTCCAAACCGCTGCACAAAATCTACTCTGCATGCAGCAACATTCCCAACTACCTGACAGAACCAAAACAAAACGCTGCTGCAGAAGTGGGAGGGGCTAAAAGTGTGTTTGAGCAGTTGAACAGATGAGGGGTTTAGTGCATGTGCAGCAGAGCTGTTGTGATGGAAAGAAGATCATTCATTCATTAATAATGCCTGCGACAGTTTGATTGACAGCAATTTAAAAGGAGAAACACTTGGAAATGAAAAAAAATATATATATTTCTTTTTATATTTGTTCTCTTTTATAAGAAAAAATGCCACACATAATTGGTAAAAATAAAAAAAATAAAAACAAGATTTTCATCGGAGGGTGACTTTAAAGGTTATTTGGTTTTAGTTTTTTTCGGTTCTCACAAATTTATGAGTATTAATAATATAATAGCTATCTAAATTATCTTACATATTGATTTTTTGAGATGAGTTCTTATATTTATTTTTTTCAAATATCCATTAGACCATTACAACCTTGTTCCTTTTGCTCGTCCTGCATTGCCGTCCTAACAGAAGCAGTTTCGGATGATACCACGTCCATTCAAGCAGCCTTTTTGTTTCCAGTTTCATGAAAACTTCAGTTTATGAAGATATCTTTCACCGTTTAAACTGTGTTTCTGTCTGAAAAGATGAACTGCATCCACTGCAGTTAGTATGAATATTTCTTTGGAACCAGAAACCTCTTTGATGTCTTTCACACCCAAAAAAGTCAAGGAAAAAAAATAAAATCTACTTCTTCATTCATCCTAGATGATACATTTTAACTCTGGCTTTGTCTTTTTGGTTCATCAAAGGCTGAAACTTTCTAAAAATAGGAAGTTTGCATTTTCTTAGGAACTATGGCAAATTACAACACTATTTTTTTTTTTTAATTAAAAGAAATGTTTTAAACTAGATTTTTTTCTTTTTGTTCAAATCTATTGCAAATAAATGGCAAAAAAAGTTAAATATGTATTTTAAAAACATGTATATAATTTTAAATTAAAAAAACACTATCACAGAAAGACTCAATCGGAGTTTGGTCGACGTTTACGTCTGAATCCCTCATAGTTATAGAATTTACAACACGACTAGAAACAACAGTGAAAACAGTCAACTATATCGATTGATGGTGGAAAAGAAAAACTTTTAAAATCCTGTAGAATTACAGTTACAAAGACTTCAACAAAAAAGTAGACACGCTTCTCGGAAAGGTTAGTTAGCAAATGTTCAGGTTTATTCTTCCATAACGTTTTTTTTGTTTGTTTTATTAAGGCTGAATGAAATGTTTTGAATACTTTCAATGTATTGCAGTTTGTCTGAGTTCTTGGTAAAGCCTTGAACAAATAGATATTACTGCAGAAAGGATCGGCTTTTTATAAAAACAGGCTGTTTAATACAAAAGACTGGGGTCAAAAAGAACGCTGCGACCTAGATACAGGCTTTTTCTAATTTGCACAATGAAAACACATTTATGTTTTGATTTGACATCTTTTACTTGACTAAAACTAGAATTTATACTATAATATTTATATTTCTTAAATAAGTTGATTCTATATATATTTCTTTGTTTTTTTGACCGACTTGAAAGAGCGACAGCCGGATTTTCTTTGTGTTTCCGAGGTTATCCGTCTGATGAGGTGAGTGCTGAGCAAGCGTCTAACACCCCCCACCCCCCCAACCTCTGGGAGATGAATAATCACAGGCTATAAGCTGCTCATTTGTGAACTAATTGTGCCGTCGCTGCTCAAAGCTGAGCCTGGGAGAGCAAGTCATCAGCTCTCTTTCAGCAATTAGGCACAGATGTCGCCAAAGCATCGGAGAACGCTCTCCTCAGGTAATAGAACCTGACGCCTTTGGCATGAGAGGAAATGGAGCCCCCTCTTTCAGGCAGATTGAGATCAAGAAATCCTGTCAATTATTATCAAATTTGTGGCGTCTTTATTTCAGTTTTCCATCTCTTACCAGCATAAAATGTCCTTTCTTTTGGTGTGTACAGCTAAGAGATAAAGAGCTCTATATTATCAAGTTTGCTCCGCATTGCTCAAAGACCCCACTTTCAGAGCTCTTGAATTATTTAAGATGTATAAGAGCATCTGCTTATAAAAACTGGATGTCCTCCTTGTTGAGGCAAAAACACTACTTCCAGCTTTCCCTGTTGATACGAAGGTCATCTCAGCGGACCGTTGCAGCCTTTTGCTTGGTTTTGAAATCCTACCGTCTGTTCAGATTGTTATAATACTGTGAGAAATATGTTTGCTGCAATATTCCTGTGGCTTTAATTGAAATTGCGCTCTTCACGGCTAAAGCTTTTTATACATTTACTGAAGATAATCTGCAAATAATTGCAAAAGCGGACTTGCTAAATACAATTTCCATTTCAATAACACACCATTTGCTGATCTAAAATCAAGTCACAGCCATAAATTACTCGCTTATGGCTTTTAAGAGACGAGCTTTGAGTTTTTCTTGGTTGCATCTTTTTTGAACTTAGAAAAAAAAAATGTGATGAGAAACTTTTGATCTATACTTGTGAAATTCCTGGGTTCAGTTTTGACATATAATAGAAGTTATATTTAGAAATCTAAAAACAAAAAAAAAAAAAACACTTGAATAATAATATGCTATAGTTTGGCTGAGAACTCAAACAGTAGTTTTTAAAATTTGCTTAAAGCCTTTATGAACTTATTGGAAACCTGTAGAGAAAAAGCCCCCCCCTCCCCAAGTCTATTTTGGACATTGCCCTTTTTCAAGTCAAATTTAAATGTGTAGATGAGTAATAAATAAAGAATATGAGCATATTTATAACATGATTTTTAGTTTTCTTTTGTAATTTTTCTTTCATTGGTTGCTCTAAACCAGGGTTCTCAAACTCAGTTTACCTTGGCGTCTTGCTGAGGCTGGGCCGTATAAGGTT
>NC_050534.1:16675776-16680125 GCF_002922805.2 Oryzias melastigma | reverse complement strand
TTTTTCAAGTCAAATTTAAATGTGTAGATGAGTAATAAATAAAACATATTTATAACATTATTTTTAGTTTTCTTTTGTAATTTTTCTTCCATTGGTTGCTCTAAACCAGGGTTCTCAAACTCAGTTTACCTTGGCGTCTTGCTGAGGCTGGGCCGTATAAGGTTCCATTTGTGCCAAAAATATGTTTTAGCGTCCATTGTCTATGTCTTCGGCCCATTGTCTATGTCTACTGAACAAGTTTTTTAAACATTTGTTCATTTCTATGGACTACTAAGAAATATCTTCTCTGTGTCCTGGGAAACTACAGAAGTCAACTGCGCTAGCAACTGTTGCTAAGGACTTTTCTGATCACTGGATCCAACAACAATAGTAAATGTAAAGTTTTAGGCATAAAGCAAGCTGAAACATAACCAAACAAATCATCAAATACACATGGACATTTAGAAGATATTGCTCAGTAGACATTAAAGGAGGGGGCTGCAAATGGCCGGTGGGCTGCCAGTTGGAGACCCTACACTAAAGTGTCCCCATGTGTGTGTGATTGTGTGCCTTGCGAGAAGCTGGTGTCCTGTCCAGTTTGTACCCTCCCCATCAATCAATAGCCAGGATAGGTTCCGGCAACCCTGTGATCCCAAAAGGGTCACAGCCGGTTAAGAAAATGGATGGATATCATTTCTGCAGTGTGCCGAGAAGTGTTATTCTACAAAGGAAATGTAGTTTTTAAATTAGGTCTTTCAATTATGATTAGTTCTAAGCTAAAAAAAAAAAATCCTGTGTCGTTTTCTAGGACATAGTTTCTGGGGGTGTAAGAACATATTGATTCAGTGAAATATTGCAATAATTAGTTTGGTGATACTTTTATTCTATTTAAAATGCTGACAAGACAATATTTAATTAATTATGTAGGAGAAAAAATTAAGTTCAGCGTCTTCATTTTGTTTTCCAGTTAATTTGAATTTTCAGGGGAAATTAAAAGCGGCTTTAGAATTCAGATCCTGAGTGGATCTTCTCTTTTCTGTTTTTGAATTTCTATTTAGTCTTTTACCTGTATCTCAAACGGTTTGTTAGAACACGCATACAAAGTCCAACTTTCCCTCCTAAATGTGAATCTTCTCCATCTGAGCTTGTCAGTCCCCATAGATGGCAGCGTTGAGCTGCAGACAGATGCGCCCTCCCCCCATTCGTCCTGCTGCAGGAAGACACAGACGTGATGTTCCCAGACCTTTTTTTTTAAACTGCTACCCGCCTGCAAAAATAGTATTCACCTAAAAGCTCAGAGAAATGGGACATGGAGAGAAATCACCTGCTGTCATTGACCAGCGTACAAATCAGTGAAGAAAAAGCCTCTAAGCGCTACAACCTCAGACTCGCATAAATGTTTAATCTTGTAGCCTTGCAGCTTGTATTGAGACGTGATCAGTCATTATTGAAGGAGACAGCTGTGGTAGCATCCGTCGCTCTGAAGCAAAGTGGTGCTGGATTTGAAATATTTGGTCTGGAACCACTAAGACCGCCTCCCTGAGATTCCTCAGGTGTCCTCACCCAACCCCTATGTCCTTTAATGTGACTTTGAATACAAACTTCTGCAACTTCAACGTTGAATCAAGAAAATACTGGAAGACGAATCTGCTCTCCAGAGAATCAATAAACGATGTTCAAGACGAAAAGAAGTGCTCCCACAGGTTAGAGCCAAAAGGCCCAATCAAGACTGAAATAGAAAAACTTCTTACATTTTGATAAAAAAAAAAAAAACATTTTCTGTAGTCTAATCTTAGCTTAGTTTAAAAGTGTGAAGAGGAAATCGTTCAACCATCAGAAGACGCTTTTCAAAAAGAAACTGACTCATCAACACTTGAGCCTCACAGCAAAAACGCTTCCCTGAAAAGAGAGAACACACAATCATGAGTTGAACATGATTAAAATGTGCAGCAGTACCTGGTGTTTAATGACGCCGGACTGCTAGCTATCTCTTTGAAAACATTAACGAGCACTGTGTACTTAACCCTCATTTATCAGTCATCACTAATTGGCTAAATATTGAAAATACAGAAACATTTGCAGAAGAGGCCATGTGTAATTGACTGTATGAATAATAGTCACTCTTAAAACGATTTGTTGTCATGATTTTTTTTTCAATATTACACCTGAATGATTTAAAAAAAAACAACAAAAGTCTTAATTTTATCTAGTAGGAAAGTAAATACAGTGCTCCTTTGTTTATCATTTATGTTCTGAAAATAAGCAAAATCTGCAAAGTAATCATATTTATTTTTACAATAATTACAGATAATTTAAGGCTTCCGACTTCACACTTTATACACTTTTTTTCAGACAAACATCAACTTTCCCCCTTTGACTGTCCCTGATAAAATGTAAAAAAAAAAATGTTTTTTTTATTTTACAAATATTTTATGAAAGCTTGCTGCACAAAAGCTAAGAAATGCCATGCTTTTGGTGAAATTTTCCGATTTATTTTGGCTTATTAATGATTATTTAACTACATACTAGGTGTTTAGTGAACCAACATATATTTGAATAAACAGTGCAGAAAAATGCACAGAAATATCAAAGCAAAATTAGCATCCATCTAGAGTTTATTCCTCTCTAAAGACACTGTCCTGATATATCAACAATGCTAATAATAAGTGGCAGAAAGATTTATCCTGTACCTTTAATAGTCCTGCAAAATTTGACTTGTTGTTACATTAAGTGAGGTGGCCTGTCATATAAATCAAGTTCGGTGCAATAAATAATCCCAGCAGGACCATTTTATCACATCATCACAGCAGATAATCATTAAAATTGGTGCGCGGGTGTAAAACAAAGCAGCCAAACATCTGCAAGGGTTACTATTCACCATTCGTACGTGTACTGAGATGTAGGTATAAATAAACATGTTTCCCATTTTATTTGAATTTTGTCGTAGCTGGAATTGTTAGACTGTCAGGAAGCAGCACAGAAGGGGAGGTTCTTATGTGTCCCTAAAATGTTCATTTTCTACACGATTAATGGAAAGAAGTGGATGAGTAAAAGGTGCTCTAGTTTAAACTTAAGCTGGTATGCAGTATCAGATAACAGATCATTTATTATTAAATCAACAAATTAATAAAGAGTAAGAACTTGGTATTACATTCCACCACTTAGTCAAGAAAGAGTACATCTATTGTTTAAGCCTTAGTCACATATGGGGGATGTACTGGGGTATCTGGGCCCATAGAGGGGTGTAGAGAGGAGCGGACAAGTTTCGTTAAGACGACATCAAGAGATGTCATGAAAATGGAATATTTGACTGTGTTAGGTTTATCGTCAAGTATTTGTAAGGCTGACTGAAGTTGAACACACTTATGATGTAAGGAGGATTCTATCATGCGGTGCCCTTCACCCTGGACTGCCACGGCAAGCGTTACGGCTCTGATGCGACCGGTGGAGTCTTTACTTAACTTTAAAAGTGCGAGAGAAACCTCAACCTTGCGCGAACCTGCGTGAGTTTGAAGGAGAGCCTTAGTCAATGGGAGTCATCTGCTGTAGCTAGACCTCGTCGCGTGGGAGCCCAGGGTTACACCGCATCCTAGTTATTAGTAGGGTGTAAGTAATGGCACCTTACTGGATTTGGGGGGGCGTCGACACATCTGCGTCACCCTTTCATGTCGTGTAAGGCTTCACCACAACCTGTTGTCTGCAGCATGTCTATAGAAACGAATGTGTATGAGCATTTGCTCTACAGACGCACTGAGGAGTGTATGACTTGTATATCTGTATGTGCCATAGACATGCCCCCGCATTGGTTTGTTCATTTTTTGCCAGTATCCAACCATTATGGCAGCTGTGACTAAGACTTTGAGGGGTACCTTGAAAATCTATTAAATATTGGTAGAGTGTAGGGCTGCAGGTAGGGCTGGGCGATATCGGAATTTTCATATTGCGATATCGTTTTTTTCATTTTGTGCGATAACGATATTGAAAACGATATAAATCAAATAATCAAATAATCAAAGTAATCTTAATTGCAAGCAGCTTTAGGACTTCAGTTTTTACACCTTAACCCCCCCCCCCCTTAAATCTTAGTTAGTTCAAATTAAACTTTCATTATTTTTTGTATTAACTGTAGTATTGAAACTAACTGTGAGGAACATTTAAATATTTCTAATAAATATTGTACATTTACATAATGTGCACAATAGTTAAACCATAACGGTGGTATGTTTTCAATAGGCTGTACAGAATTTCTGATTTATTTTAATCTGACTGCAGCACATACACATTCCTTTCAAATTAAAATTACGTCTTAAAAACATTGTTCTAAAGCAGCAAATATATTGCAGTTATTTTATATTATTTTCTAATTTCTT
>NC_050534.1:16675417-16675637 GCF_002922805.2 Oryzias melastigma | reverse complement strand
AAATAACATTAGCAACAAATGATTACATTGTTTGAAAACGTCACATTATAAATTTATCAAAGTTACACCGTACAGCAGCAGGTTAAACGTTGAAGTGCATGAAAGCGAAAATTCCGACACTCCTTGAAGCGAACACAGACAACTGCGTAGCACGCGCTCAGTTCCCACTGCAAACAGGAAGTAAGTGATCGCTGACATTCTAGCGCTCAGACAAAGTCAC
>NC_050534.1:16606437-16675256 GCF_002922805.2 Oryzias melastigma | reverse complement strand
GCAACAAAATAGAAACTGATTTAGTGAAGTGCCAATCCAACTACAATAAACCCAGCTGATTAGGTTGTCATTTAAGTAAATGTACTCAATGATTTGTCATTTAAAGAATCATTGGTTGAGAAGTTCCTTGGAAAATTGGGTTCAGTACGTAACCATTAGTAATGCAGATTCTGATTTAGAAAATATTTTTGTGAACTCCCACAAGGTTCAGTCCTTGGACCAAAGTTGTTTACACAATTACATTAATGATATTTTTTTTGATTTCAACAAAGTTGAGATTCATTATGTTTGCTGATGATACTAATGTGTTTTGTTCAGGAAAAAATATTGAGTTGCTGAATATTGTTGAATAAGAATCTAATTTGGCTAAGAAATGCTTTTGTTATAACAAGTTATCTCTAAATGAAAACAAAACTATATTTGATTTTTTTTTGTTAATAAATAGGTTGGAAATGCTACGTTATATTTAAATGGTTTAGAGATCCAATATGCTAAAGAATTGAAGTTTTTAGGAGTAATAATTAATGATAAATTGTCTTGGAAATCTCATAAATTACATAAAACTCAAAGTTTCTAGATCTATTGATATTCTGTTTAAAATCAGTGATGCATTAAACAAAAAGAGTTTGTATTTTGTTTACTGTTCAGTAGTTGTTCCATATCTTTCATATTGTGCAGAGATTTAGGGAAATGTGGGAAAAACTGTCATGGAATCCTTAGTTAAACTTAAAAAAAATCTATTAGAATAGTTAACAGAGCAGGATATTGTGATTAAATTCTGTATTTTGTTTGAATAAAAGCTTAAAATGAAAGGAAATGGTTTACGTTAAGGTATTAGAAATTGTTCATAGAGTAAAACACAATTTAGTTTCAATATATACAGAAACTATTTACTTTACGAGTTAGTCAGTAACTATTCAAGTCATTAGCTGAATGAGCTCTACTTACAAAAAAAAATTGTTTTTACCCTAACAATATTCCTCAGTTTATGTAAAACATGCTGCTGTATGAATGTCTATGTAAATACCTCAATTTTTTTTGTCTTCATATTTCCAAATATCATCTTCAGTGAGAGTGGTTTGAGCCTATTGGCTCTTCGCAAACCCCCGTAGTCTGCCATGTGTGCTGCCACATTATTCACGCTGTACTTCTTCCATCACCGCGTTGGGTTTTTCAGTGTTTGAACAGTATCGAAAGGCCTGTGTGTGTGAAGTAGAGTGTGCAGGGTTAAATGGTGCTGGGGTTGATCTTGTCTGCCCTTTGTTGGCCTGGCGCTCTGCTCTCCTCTGCTCACTGAAGCTGAAAATAGGACTGGGGCTGCTGAGATTCTCCGTGCACAGCTCGCTGCATAGCACAGTGCCCGAGCGCTCACTCCTGCAAATGTAGATGCACATCTACTGAGGATTTGAACACCAAATGTGAATGATCCACATCGCTGGCTTACAGTTAAACCTTTTTTTTTTAAACCAATTTGTGTTTGTGTACCTCAAACTTTTATTTTGACAGTCTTGGTCCTTAAACAAAAATGACAAAAAAAAGGAGTAGTATGGTAATTAATGAGGTGTTTACATTGTAATATGTCTCATTCAGACTAAGCGAGTAGATAAAAAGCACTGCGTTGCATCCGTTCAACAGTAAAGTGACAGCTCAAAAGCTTGAATTCCATTACAGCAGAAATGCTCTCCCTCTTTGTGCTCTCTGCATATCTCTGTAGCACTTGAGTGCACGCAAAACCTCTCAGTACCGGTCAGAAGTAGGGCATTTATTACCCTCCTTTGACTGGAATGTACTGCCAGCGTTTATACCTCACCACTAAATATGCTTTATGATTTTCCTGCAGGTTTTTGAGGCGGCGGCACTCACCTGCAGGTTGGGACTGATTAGATCAATGATAAAACAAAAGAAAGAGAGCTCTGCAGACACTGAAGGGTTGTTGGATATGGTATGAAAATCATCTGAAGAAGCCAATCTATTACTATCATTTATCGCAGGAGTAATGTTCCAAAAATAACCCATCATAGGGAAAAATCTGCAAAGTAGTAAACTTTAAAAAATGTTTTACAGCTGTAAATCCCCTCAGTGCACACTTTCTATTATTTTGTCAGACAGACATCAACATTTTCATACTTTTTTCTTTTCTTTACACTCTCAAAATTCATAGAAGTTCAGAATTGCAGAATGAAAACAAATATCTGCTTGTGATTAAAGATTTTTGTGAATTTTGCCCGCTGGATGCTTTCTGAATAGGAGAGGCAGTAAGAACGCAGAATACAATTAGATGTTAACGACAAAAAAGTTCACAAAATAGCAAAACCGTGAAAGGTTAGCCACGTTATCAAAGGAACACTGTACTGGTATGTACCTTTCTACCCTTCAACACCAGAGCTTTAGCTCCCCTGTTAACTACCGTAACTGTTTACACAATTGTAAACTAGGGCTGTGAACATTAACGCACGCGATTAATCACAAAGAATTAACGTGTTATTATGTATTAACGCAAATTAATCGAAGAAGTAGTCCTTCACTTTAACTCGGTGGTTCAGGCGTGCATTAAAACATTTCGTCAGGTATTATCCCGCTTATCCCATGGTCCCTTACAAACAAAATAAATATTTAATCAGTTTTTAGTACTTTATTCTTGCTAAATTTTGGTTTAGATTATTTTTTTCACAAAAAGTGGACCATTTGATCCATGGTCTGGTGCCGTATTGTACAAATACACTTTACCAGGTAAAACACTATGATTAATTGCCATTAATCCCAACTCAAAAGTGCGATTAATTCGATTTTTTTTTTTTTTGTAATCAATGGACATGCCCTAATTAAAAATAAATGTTCTTAATGTAGAGTTTTGCGTTCGATTTCATTTTGTGATTATTCGCAGGTAAGTGGATGGCAAATACTGTAACTAAATTTTTTTTTTTAAAATGGCGATTAATCGCGATTAATTTTTTCCAGGTTTGCGATTAATTCGTTAATTTCTTTTAATTGATTCCTGGCCCTGTTATAAACACAAGTACACAATTCCATCAGATTCCAAAGTATAGAGAAGAGACTTTGAGTCAATATGCAACACACTACAGTAGTGAGGTGCTGATGAAATCGACGTAAATCCGCTGATTTTGTAGTGGAGAAAAAAATATTTTTTTCATGCAAACAAGAAAAATAAAAAAAATAAAAATCAGATTTTCTCCCATGTTTGTTTTATACTCTACTTCTTCTGGCACTGTCGGTAGCGAATACTGATACATACAGCGCCTTCTAGTGGTTGTTAAATATATATAAATATATATATATATAACGAATATATAGGCCTTTTTATGTAAAAAATCAACACACATAAGTCATTCCTGAGTATAAGTCGCACCCTTGGCTCAGCTATAAAAAAAAAAAACAAAAAACTGCGACCTATACTCCAGAAATGACTGTAAATATTTGACGAGTAAAAGTAAGAGAGTGTGTTATTTATCTGTCTCTAGCTACTTTCTGTTTGTTAAAAGGTTAAGGACCAAAATGCTTTACACGCACAATCCGGTCCACACACTGATGACGGCTCCACTGCCCAACACAGGCACCAACCTCTAACCACCAAATGCAATGGAAGTGAACTGCTTCATTTTGGAAGTCTGGCGTTTTTCACTGTAGTTATGCAATTCATGTACATGAAGCTCACAGACTTAAATAAATCAAACACCACCATGTTCCAAGAGAAAAACAGAATGTAATGTGAATCTACATATTTTAAAAATCCACTTACATGTGTTGCTAAATAGGAATATTCCTGTTTATGGGGATGTTGTAGTTACTGCACATTTTCTTGTCTGCGCTTCAGAAGAAATGATAACTTTTTTCTGAGATATTTCCTCATTTTATGTAATATTTATAATCTCTCTCTATGGATCTAGCTGATCATACGTGTCCAGATGACCTGGCAGAATTCTGGATAAAGTTGGAAATGGGATAACTTCTTTTAAAATATTAGAGTTGTTTGAGGCATTTTATTTTTCTGATGGACAGATCCAGAATTATGTTGACCTACAAGAACATGAAGATACCTCATATTATTATCCCCAATGGGTTTTGTTACCAACAATTTATGAAGACAAATGAATTTGAACATTTCCATTACATTTACAGAGAATATTCTAAGAAGAGAGTTCTTCTTAAGGAAACTTGTTGGTTATTCAGGTTGGGTAGAAGTCTGAGGAGAGTTTTATCTTCCTTATCATCTTAAAGATTGCGATAGTAAATTTTTTGCTCAGAGACTGTCAGAAGACGAGCTTTATTCCGTTTTAGATGTGGATAGTAATGATTGATGAGAATTGTTTTTTTATGGAGATTAAAAATGTCTTTCCAATATACTCTCCAAAAATGATGAAAATCTCTCCTTATTCTCTGTAATTTTGAGGTTCCTTCTCTTTCCATGATAACACCCGTTCCATGACTCATCGTTTTCCCTCGTCTCTTCGCTTTAATTGTGTTCTCCGTTTAAGGACATTGAGTAATGCTCTTAGTCTTTCAAAAGCACGTGCGCTGGCTTTGTTTGCCATCAACGAAGCCTCCTGCCAATACTCGTACCTTACACTAGTGACGCCGGAAAGCTGGCATCAATTAGGTAGAACACGACGAGCGTGTGGCAGCACATCAATGTTCATTTCATCAGCTTGTAAATGAGATTGGGTTTAGAGAGCCATTTGCTGATGAACGCCTCACTCTTCGTCTGCAAAGGCACTCCGGTTATGAAATGTAAAGATGGCAGAAAGGAAAGCAGATTTTTAATGACATTCATGGAAGAAGGAATGTTTTTGGATTCGCTCTTAAAGAGTCAAATGATTTAACTTTGTGGTTTAAGTTTCCTTTCATTTAAGAGAATGAGTGACACCTCATGTATAAACATTTGGGATGAGAAGAGAATTGTTCAAACACTTAAGTTCTTTAAGTATTTGTGTAGGCTGATGGTATATATTTTTTGACCGATATGTTTTTTTTTTCAAGGCCAATACGATACCGATATTTATTTAAGTTTGGGTGGCCAATAGCCGATATTTAGGCCAATATTAATTTCTGATAACGTGGACATCATGGCATAAATGTTTACTAATAAAAGCTACAACAAGTCTCCAACATTAACTGTTTATTTCAAAAACACTAAAAACCCTATAAATAGTCCCTAAAGGTGCTATTTTAAAGCATTTGGGAAGCCTCTAGTTGATATTATTATTTTATTATTATATTTTTTTAATGAAACCAATCAAGACAACTTCTGCATACGCAATAGAAACGTTTTCCCCAATTCCACTAGATCAGTCTTAAATAGTCAATCACAAAAACATATTTCTTTACAATACCAATATTGTTAGCGGTATAGGTCGTCCCCTAGATCTGAGTCAAAGTTTCTATGGCAACCACTCACACCAATCAGAAGTAAACATGTTAGAAGTCCCCACCCCTACTACTTCAAAGCAGGTTTGGGAGAATCAATCAATCAATCAATAAAATATATACTTTTATTTATTGGTCAGTTTATAACTTGAATAACTTGCACTACAGAAAAGAATAAAACAAAAAAATAATAAAGAACATGTTAAAAAAAATATATCAGAGCATGAATAGATATTCTGACAAATAGAATGACTGAGTAACAGCTGTTTATTTCTCTATTCGAGTCTTTTGGTTTCTTGGAGCCAGTGGGCACGTCCTGTTTGGAATGTGACGGGGAGGGAATTCAAGGCAGTTCCCATAATACAGCCAATTGTTCTTCTTGGTATCTTGATATGCATGAAACATGTTGCAAGGTTTATTATTTTTTTCCAGCTTTCTTCCCAAAATTTAGATAGAAAAAGCCAATTCATTTTGCTACAGTTTGTTACTGATTTAATGGCAATAATTATTTTAGCACATTTTTATAGATTTTTTTTATTCTTCTTTTGTAATCTAAAGTCTCTCCCTCACTGCCAGAGGGCACCTAAAAATGAACCAGATCTTTACTCTGTGATAGCAAAAGCTTTATTATGTTCAACTGGATTGGACACAATAAAAACTGATGTAGAATCAGCGTCATCCTCAACTTCTGATTCTAAAAGGGAAGCAGCCTCTATTATCTAATTTTGAGAAATATTGGAAGATTTGACTATACATAAGAACTGGACCAAGTGAGTGTGATGTCACCCACAGAAAACGGCTATATGTCATCAGTAAGATGTAATTTGTCGAAAATCTGTCAATCCAGTGTTTCAAGCATAGGACGTGGGGGCATACTTTTATTGAGGAACCTGATTGGTCCATTAATAGCTTGAATAACTTACAAAGTATTAAACAAAAAAAAAACATAAAATAGAAATCACAGCAAGAAAAGTTATTCTGACAAATGTAACAACTGAGTAAAAGCTGTTTATTTCTCTATAGAAGTCTATGGAATTTGACTTCTTAGACCCATGAGGGGAGGGGTCACTCAGTCCAGTTCTCATATATGGTCAATGGTCAGTAGAGCGCGTGGACCTCTAACTTCCATTATATCAAAGCTCTCTTCTGATTGGTCCCGGCTGGTTTGACTAAAACTGTAAAGAGGGTTCTCATTGCTGGAGATTTTTATATTAAACTCTTAAAAAGTTGCCAAAGGCTTTAAGTTGATTGTCCAAAAAACCCTCTTCTGTGAGAATGAAACACAGCACTTAAGGGAGTCTTAGTCAGTAAGTAGAGCAAAAATCAATGGGACTCTGCGGTCTTTATTAAAGAAAAGAACCCGCCCGACACCGGCCTGTTTAACAGATCATTTTCTTTAACGGGTCCAATTACAGAGTTTAGTCACTTCTGCTTTTCTGGACTTCATTAAATAAAATCTATACATTTCAAAGAAAAAGTCTACAATCCTTTTCTGTTTTAACATCTACGATTGAATATAAGCCTGTTAAAGATTGAAGAAATTATTGAATAAAAGCCTTAAAAACAAGATGTGAAGATTTACTGTGTAGAAATGATTGGAGATACTCAGAGCAGTTTAAGTTTGAGTTGGGGAAATAGTCGTCCACATCTTTGATTTATCGACTGCAGCTTCTCCTACAAGCCCCAGTCAGAGTCGGCGCTTTAATCCAGCCACGGGCAGCTTGTTATGGGGATTTTTCCAGGGAAGTGACATGGGTGAATTTGACATGGTCGGCTGGTTGCTTAGTGGTGGCGGCGCTGAGGGGGCTGACATGGATGTAGCAGCTTTTCTGGCATTGTTACAGTAAATGCTGATTAAAACTCGCTTACAGAGAAAGTTTCGGGCGGCTCCGCGGCGCCTGCTGCCGTCACACGCTTTGCACATTTCTGCTGTACAATGGACTCAATCATGGGGGGTGGGGTGCACCATACTAACCAACAATTATTTTTTACATTCCAGCTTAAATGATTAGTGGATTACCCAGAATTCATTAGCGAGCTATGCATTGTATGTCAAAATTGTATTTCTGCTTATGAAATAATGGTGCTGTAGGGTTGGCTGGAAAAGAAAAAGCAGGAAAATATTTCAGTGTTGGCATGAATTAAGCTTGATTGCACATTAAGTATTGTTGTTGTTTATTCTCTTCCCAAATACTTTAATTCAATTTAAAATATATATATATATTAAAAAATTGGAATAACACAAGAAAACACAAGTTACGAGTAAAAAAGTAATTTTTTTAACATTGGGGCAACAAAAATGTAAATATTTTGAATACAAAAAAAACCCCAAAAACATCTGAGTCTATTATTAGAGGTGGGAAATATAGGATTTTTTTTTTATATCATAATGTTTTTTTTCATTTCAGGCAAAAACGATATATATCATGATATAAACCAAAAACGATATATATCATGATATAAACCAAAAACGATATATATCAAGTTTGAATGTGTAATCATCAGCAGGTTTTATAGATATATATATATGTACGACAGATGCACTTAAGAAACATGATGCAAGTGTTTTATTTTTTTAAGATAACCAAGAAAAGACATATTTGACAAACTAAGCTGAAAATTAAAAACTGTGGTGGAAGAGACGGCAAACAAAATTTACCAAAAGGAGAGCGAATAAACACACCTAATTATATACAAACATTTGTGATAACTAACCCTGAAACTTTAACTCGCCAAAGAGGAGAAAATGCTCGCAACTGGTGAGTGTTCATTTTGGACCCTTCAAAATAAAAGTCTGTTCGGATAGTCTAATTTTCTATTGGGAAAAAGTTCTATCCCAGTATGTATCATTACCGTTTTATCGCCCGGCCCTTTATAGTTTTTAGTGGCGACATATATTGTACTAAAAAAATGTAAAATAAATGAATAATATTAATTAGAAATGTATGATGTATAAGATGCTATATTCTGTCATTTATATTTTTTTCTAAGAACGAAAAAAAAATTGATTAAAATTGTAAATCTAATTTTTTATTATCATTTTTTCTTTTATTTATTTATTTATTTTTATTAGCCCTAATGTGACTATTAATGTACCCTTCTCTAGTTTAAAGTACATAGTACACATCCATCTTTAAGGATTAAAAACATTTCTACAAATGTTAATATAATCTGCCAGGTCAAAAAGTTTTGTGCGTTCTGTGTGTATGCGAAGCAGCCTATTTGCATGTCCTCTTTCAAGTCTGCAGCTGACCTTTTCTTCAGGACCCTGTCCCAGATACTGACTGCCTAATGAAGCTCTGTAAGCATTCAGGCTTTAGATTTTCCTCCCCAAACCTTCTCTCCACAACCACAGCCTGTCGGAGCGTTCCCGGTACAGCAGAGAGGAGCTTCAGAGAGGCTCGTGTTGAAATCCTGCTGAGATCTGACCTGACAAGGGTTCCTCTTGGAGTTTTATTACCTCACATGATCCTCACTCACTCGCAGGTTCCAGTCGGCGCTGTTATCAAAGGGAAACCCGACTGGTCCGAGCCTGTTTGCCGCCGCGGTTTTGTGTGTGAACTCTCTGCTGCATGTCAGCTTTCTCGCCGGGTATTGGTTTATTCACAAAAGACATTCAGCTGGGGGATGTAAACTTGGAAGCAGCTCTCTGCTTTGACCAGAATGAAGTGATATGGAGGCAGGCTGCCAAACGCAATTGTGCAAAAAGGCCTTTGAAGACTGTCATGATTGGCTGTGTGAAGCGCCTGTTTTGACAGTGCAGGTTGTTGTTGGCAGTTGTTAAAGCAACAATAACTCAACGGGTCAGGCTGCGCTGGCTTTTCATAAATCTCCGATAAGTGTGTGTTTTTGAGTGTGACAAAGAAAGGCCGAGTAAATCACTTTAAACCGTTGCGTGCGCATTTATGTAAATAAAAGATGGATTTAACGCTCGTTGGAAAATCAGATGCATCTCCTGCAGTTTCCCCTCATTTAAGAATGACATTACGAGGGGAATATTTCACTGTCATTTCCCCCCTGAGCCTCACATTGTCACAGTTCATTAAAAAATAATTGAACTGAATATTTAACAGCTCAGTTTGCGCATAACGTCAATTTACCACATCACACTTCCTAAAAAAATGAAAAAAAAAAATACTTACAGAGAGAATTTCTCTCGTTGTTCTCAGAAAGCTGCTTACACAGCTTCCTTATCATTTGCAATAAGTCATCCCCGCCAGCACAAATAGACGTCGCGGGGAATGTGGGATATGCAAAGTGTGATTTAGCAGCAACATTTTTAATCTTTCTTCCATCAGCGTCTATTACCAGCGCTGCTGAACTCAGCAGACCAAATCGCTGATTGGGTTAGTTCAATTAAACCGGCCCCGGCAAGGTGCATTAGAACTGTGCTGTATCAGTGACAATCCAGAAGAGAACACCCAGTGCAAGTTATTATAGCTTTGCAATGAGGCAGAGATACCTCAATATAGGAAAGGATTCACTCTTTTTTCAACATATGAGCAACTTTTAAGAATGAACAGCTCCAAAAGACATATCTATACACTAGGGCTACCACGATTAGTCTATTGAAATAGTCGAAGACTGATTTAATAGTCGATTAGTCGTGGTTTTTTTAATTTATTTTATTTTATTGATCTACGTTGCACACTTTCTAATTCCACGTCTGCCATTGTCTTTGACTCACAAGCACATCAGTGCTAATCCAGGTCAGTAGTGATGTCACAGGAAGTTGTAGGAAGACCCGGGTACCATTTTTTTCAAAAACGTTAAACCGTCATGTCTCTAACCCTCTATCTTATGGGGTGCAGATGACCCGACCCTTACATTGATATGTGAGAAGTGGACAGGATTTTATATCTGCCATGGATACCAGTGAAGAAAAATACTTAAATACTTTTGTGGTCCAGATGACCCCACTTTTAATGTAAACATATCAAGGATTGCACAAGGGTTACGTTAAAGGTTCCTAATGGTGCACTCACACCAAACGCGCATCAAGTTTAGATGTTAAGTTAATCTAAAGACACGATCTGCCGTGGCGTGGCACGATTTCGGCAGTGGGTGCACCACGTCAGGGACTCGGCTTTGGGCACGTGACGTTTTCAGTGACTATATCAAAGAGTAGAAATAAACATTCAAGACAGTGGCTCGATGCAAGGATTTTCGTCATGAACTTCCATTTTGTCAACCCTCGGAGGCCGCTAGGTTCCTGGAAACTGTCCCAGTTACTGATGGACGAAGTCGGGATACACCCTGGATAGATCGTCAGCCCGTCAGAGAGCTCATGAACTGGATCAACGACTATGCGAGCCAGCTGAAATATAAACTTTCTGTGAAGTACAATCAAGCTTTTACATTTTGACTGAAGCTCCGCCCACCCTCATGTCCTCACTCATTCTAATATAAACCCGCTCCAAAACCACTGGAAAGCTTGGCTGAAATTGTGCAACAAAACTGAATGAATCTCTGAATTCTATGTTTTTTACAGTATTGGTAGCATTGTATACATTGGTACTGGTGCCAACTTGGCACTGAGTTTCAGAACCCCTCCCTAACCGAGCATTTTGCAAAGATTTACATTGATGGTAGAAGTTTTGTTAGTTCTATCACATCACACGTTTAATATCGGCTTCAGGAACGTTTCATTGCTTGTCAAGCGGCTGTAAAACAAACCTGTGGTCCGAGGAAACACGCTTGAACTTCATACGCTCTACTGGAGCCGGGGTTTGATGGAAAGGTTAATTTACTGCAAATTCATTTAATAACCCTGCAGTGCAAAGGGGATATTGCACAAACAACTGCAGCGAGAGCAGTAAGTCAAGTCTAAAGCGTGTGCAATCTGTCGACAGATGTTTTCAACTGACACTTCAGTAAAGCCCGTCACTGATGGATTTGACAGCTTAACAAGTGGCAGGTTTTTACGGCAGACTTTTACTGTGAAAAAACATCCTGAGCTTGGAAACGTTTGAGGGACAAATCTGTTTTGACGCCCCGCCCCCCACCACTCATTATGCCAAAGAAACCCCAGTAAGAAACAAGTTTCTTTTCATTCAATCTTTCGCTCCTTCGACCTCCGGGTTAAAATCTAAGAGTTCTCAAACATGAACTAGTCCCTGATGTCCTTTAAAAAAGTGGCGTGTGATTGAATAAATGTTGCTTTTAATGCCAACATAATTGAAGTGGGTTATTTGTTTGCTAATGAGCCATCATCTTTCAGCATCTATGTTTTATGATGAAAAAATTGGCTCACAGCAGCAAAATTCCATTATATTCTGCTTTAAAGAGTTATCGATCCTTAAAGAAGTATTCTCCTTTTACCCACTGTGGTTTGATACTCTGAGTAAAAAATGTAATTCTCAAAAAAAGAAGATTTTCCTTTGTTATAAGTAAAAATCTCCCAAATGAACTCACAGAATTTGTCTTGGTTAGAGTTCATAAACAAGTTTTGATGTCTGGTCCTTTTGGGACAAAATCAAATCTTGAAATTAGCTATAAATACTCAAATTTTGGTCTATTGCTCTGGTATTTGGAGGTATTATATCTTAAAATAAGAGTTTATAAAATTGAATGTATGGACTCTATAAATACAAAGGAATTGTAAATGGAGACTGATCTCAAAGATTCACACCCGAGTTCTAAGCTACAGTATTCTTGCATATTTCACTTTCTTGTATTTGTTTAATTTATTATTATTTTTTTCTATGAAGTACCTATGTTAACATGTACACTTTGCATGGAGAAATTACTCATGCAAAGGGTTTACTTTCTTTTCTTTTCTTCATATTTCATTTGTGAAATGCTACGTTGGAAAATGTAACATATTCTAATATTTTCAGAAAGAACTTAAAAAAATAAAATAAAATGCGAGTTCGGGTGTATCTCTTTTTCCTAATAAAATATCCAATCCTCTCTTAAGTGCTATAACAGTCCAACTGTCCTTATTCCTAGAGCATAATCATCCTAAAGTTGGACAAGAATGACATATTTTAGGATTTAAAAAATGTATACACAAATGTATTTTTACTTTTCAACTTCTGTTCAGCTGTTGTCACAAGTCAGACTTTAAAGTTTCCCTAAATCAACCAAATATGTTTCTTGTAACAAGACTGCTCACTACTCACAAATGAAACTTCTCCTTAGAAATATTATTTTAAGTATAAAACCTACTTTCATTACTTAAAATAAGATGTTTTCAAGATCAAATGACTAGAAATTCGGTTATATTAAAACAATTAAAAAATCAGCTAATTTTGTCTTATAGCAACTACTGTATAATGAGATGTTTAAATTAGAAACTACACAAAAGTACTTTGTGTTTTGTAGTTTAAGACAGATCATGTGTAACAGATTATTCAAAGATAAATACAAAATAAAACTTGAAGAAATGGAAGATATTAGTAAAAAAACACATTTTGCTTAAGAGATAAAAAAGGCAAGAGACAATTAAGTCATATTTATACGGTAATGTTCTTTTTTTTAAGTTAAATTCTATTTAATGCCTCACTCATTAGCCATACATTGGTGATCTTTGGGTTTACAGGACAATTTGAGGCAATTGAAGGCTTGTAGAGTAAGTCTGATGAAGTTCTGGCGATATCAGATTTTTTACGTCACGATAAATATGTATTATACGATATATATTACGATATAAACCAAATACCTATATTTTTCCAAATGTTTAGGCCTTGTATCTCATAATATGAAATGTGAAATCATCTGCAGGTTGTTCAGATTTAAATATTTATTTCCTATCATACTTTAAACATAACAGATGCACTGAAGGAACATGATTTTTTTTTTTTGTTTCAGATAACTACAAAAAGACATATATATATATATATATATATATATATATATATTTCAAACTAAACTTAAAATTAAAGCAAAAGTTTCAAGTTAACATAGATTAAACAGACCAGTAAACTGCCTAATCAGCTCCATTTAAAAACAAATGCCATTTTCAAAATATGTCCGACCAGTGCTGAACTTTTAGGATTACGGAACAGCTTGTCACCATAATTAGCATCATAGCGTTAGCGTCTGTCCCCAAATCTACACTTTTTAAAAATCAACACAGGATAAAAGAAATTCACCTAAAGAAGAGCTCATAAACATGACTAAGTTTACAAAATCGTTTACTCGCCATGCGGCGACTAACTCTGGAACTTTTACTCGCCACAGAGGAGTAAATCCTTGCAATTGGACCCTTCAAAATAAAAGTCTTCATTCTATTGAGAAAAAGTTATATTGCGATATCCATCGTTATCGTTTTATTACCTAACCTTAGTTCTGGTGAATATTGCAAAGTCCAGAGTTTTTTTGACCTGTCGCTATGCTTTTGTGTGTATAAATCTTATTTAAAAATTTTTTTTTATCAGAATGATTATTAAACTGATGAAAAATATTGTTAGTTTTTTACACACAAACAAAGTTGTGCTTAGAATTTAGAGTTTTTGACTCGTAAAGAAAGTTTTCTCACTTTTTTTGTTTGTAGTGCGTAGTGTATATCGATAAATGCAGGAAGTGGAATGAGCTTCGGGAGAAACTGTTGCATTATTCAAGCTGCCACTAAGGTCCCAACTGTGTTGCTACTCCTGTACGTTTGCAAATGCAGAAAGTTCAGCTGCATAAGTTGGATTAAAAAAAAAGTCTCTGGGTGGTTTAATGAAAAGGAAGCCGAGATGAGCTTCCGAGGAGCTGGAGATATTACAAGATACCATACGTATCATACATTTAGGCTTCGTTGGCATACATTATTAAAGATCCCCTCCTTTGAAAATCAAGTTTTGATGTTTTTAACATGTTCTTGCAGTATTTTTCTCATGGTGTGGGACATGTATAAAGACAAATTTGCGTTTCTGAGCATGAATTTTTCTATATCGTTGTGAATCAGGAAAAAAACGACGTCTGAAAAAGTTAGTAGATATTATGTAAATCTACAATTGACAGCTTCCTTCCTCATTAGATTTCGATGCATCCACTTGCAGACAAAAATATGTAGTAATGTCCGATATTTTTATTGCTGCGGGAATGTTAGGTTTGGGTTTTGGGGGGGGTGTAAGCTAGCGAGAGAGTTTTAACGAAGGGATGATGGGAAATTAAGGCAGGCGGACTCCATGCCACAACTCCTACCGCTCTGCAGAAACTATGTCCTAGAAAACAACACTTAAAAAAAAAAAAAAAAATTGGAACCGCCTTGAAAATAGATCAATAGATGATTGAAGTGGGACTTTAAATAAAAACAGTTTTGGATGGTTTTAAAACTTTAAAAAAATCCAAATAAAATGTAATGACCAAAATTCCCCTAAAGATACCTTTGTTCCACTAAGCTACTGTGTGTAAAAGCAACAGTTTCTATTCTGCCTCAACAGGAAGTTGGTACTCGAGACTAGCTGGATCTCCATGAACGGGTGTGAAGGTGTCAGGGGAAGGAGGGCGTAACTTACTGAAGAAGTTGTGTTTCTGAAAAGCTAATGAGGAACATTTTCAAATAGGCCACATTTGGTGCTGTAAACATTTAGGATAGAAGAGGCTTTGCCTTCTCCCTGGTGATAACAAACAGCTCTGATTTAGGCAAAGTAAACAACACAAAAAAGGGCCTGCTGAGCAACAGACTATTTGGGACTTGGTCATAAAAATTTCACTTTGTTGATTGGCCTTTTTTTTTTGTTTACTGTGATCCCACTTTTTAGAATTTATTTTTAGAAGTTGTCATGCTGACCGTCTGAGAGATCTTCTGAAGAACTCCACTGTATGTGTTCCTCATTGTTGTTGGCCAAAGAAAAATGACATGGTTTAATCTCAAACAAAATGTTTGATTAACTCATAATCCTGATTTGATGACTTTTATGTAATAAACATGCCTGGCCGGTGGTCATTATAATCATATAAAATGTATAAAAAATTCAAAAGATGACGCGCCAGCAATACCAAACTAACATCAACAGTTTTGGGAGTACAGCTGTCGGCGATGATTATACTTTGCTGGCGATTAGCCAAAGTTGACTAAGCGGCAAAGTTGATGGTTAGTTGACGATTGGTCAACTAATTAGTAGGCATTTGTCAAAAGATTTGTCGCAAAAGTCGACTAATCGTTGACTTTGTTGACAATCATTAATAGTCCTACTCCCAGTGCACGTCTTGGTGCGTCGCGTTGCTGCCATGATATCGTCAATGGCCGACTTTGTAGTTCTTTACAGAACTACAAAAACATGCCTGGCTGGTGGTTATTATAATCATATAAAATGCTTAAAAAAATTTGAAAGATGCACCGACAATACCAGACTAGCATAGACGGTTTTGGGAGTAGAGATGTCGGCGATTAGTCGCCAATCGACAAAGTCGATTAGTTGACTTTTGCTAATCTCCTGCAAAGTTGACGGTTAGCTGACGATTAGTCAAGTACTGGTAATTAGTAGGCATTTGTCAAATATTTGTCAACAAAGTCGACTAAACGTTGACTTTGTTGACAAATCGTCGATAGTCCTTCTAGTGTGCGTCTTGGTCCACCGCTGCTATGATGAAATACAAAAACAACTGTGAAATCAGGAATGTCAACATGGATGGAAAACATCACCTGCTGTTTCCTGCCTGGTAAATGTTCATTCAAATTATTCTTCACCAATTTGTGTTGAAGTTCATTTCAAATTACTTTAAGTTCACCTTCGTTATACCAAACTTTAAATGGAAGAAAGCATCTGCTTTGATTTAAATGTGACGGGTTCAGTTACAGTGCCTCACCTGTCAACCTACCGTATGACGGCACGTGACGGACACATCTCATTTCATGCCTCTGCATTAACGTCAGGTCATAGAAAAGGCCGCCTTTTCCTTCCAGGAAACAGATGCTGCACATCATAAACACACATAAGGCAGCTGGTGGGTTAAGTGAATTTTCCATAGCAATGGGTTCCTGGGGCTGGTCAGCCTGAAACCACAGAAGGGCGGTGTATTATAGAATCACCTATGGGACGCAAACGGAGCTCCTGTAGTTAAAGAAAATGAGCTACAAAAGTAGAAAGATGTACTAGAGAAAGGGTCGAAATGAAGAAATTACACTATTTATTTTATTTTTTAGGTATAGCATTTGAAAATAAAATAAAGCAAATGTTAAAGAAGAAAGATTTAAAAAAGTAAAACTCATAAAATGTATTTATAAATGTAATTATATGCCTAATTGCACCCATAAATGGCAAGTAATGGAAAATTGTTCTATATAATTGTTCTATATAATTAAAAGAAGTAAAGTATGCTTAAGCACATTTAAGGGATATAGAAAAAATAATGCTGAAGAATTATTTATTTCACGTATTTCAGTTGTTTAATTTCTTTTTCACATTCATTTTAAAAACACGTTAACAGTCTTTAATGTCCGTTAAAAAACATATCATTGCAGTGTTCTTCTGTACAAAGACACACCTTTTTTTTTTCAACAGAATCATTTATTTTCATAAAACTACCTGATTTACAAAAAGGCTTTTTTTTTCTTTTTAGTCTAAATTCTGTTCACACAGCTGTCCTCTATGAAGCAGAGCCAACACAAAATAATAAAAAAAAACAGCTCTATCAGAAAAATAAACTACATCCACTGCTGCCTGGTATAAGTATCTGACCAACTGTAGTCCTGTCAACATATTCAAAAAACAATTTATTAATTTATTTTAAAAAGTGCTATTCTCCATCTGAGCAGCACATTAGACGCACTTATGAATTTCAGTGTGAAAATGCAACCATGGTGCTATACTTCCCCTTGTGGCTTGTTGGAATTATTACGATGACTTAAAACATAATAATAATAATAATAAAACATTCTCTGAAATAAAAAAAGTACATGTTGTAGAAATTGTTTATAATTCACACTGAAAAACATTCCCTACTGGGCTGTGACCATGTTCATTGTAAATGTGTAAAATCACAGCAAGATATTTAGCTCAAAACACATGGAAATTTCAATAAATCTTTTAGAAAACATCATGAATATCATGTAGTATTTTGAGGAAATCCATAAGGAACTATTTGTAAATATGTTGTTTTATATCCCATCTACAACCCATTTTGTACATATTAGTTCAGATATCAACTGTTTTTGAATTTCAAGCTGTTCAGTTCTAAAAGACCATGAATTACTTTGAGAAATTGGAAAATAAAACCATGTTTGTTTGTCCAGAGTTGCAGACTTTTTATGGATCCCATTCATCTCACTGAGAGTAATTCAGCTCTGACTCTATTAACCCTTACATTTGAAAATACCTTCACTCTTCAACCTTTTACCCAAATAATGTATTCCCAACAGATTCTAAAGCATAAAAATACAAAAGCGCTGATATGCAACAATTTACAGTAAGTGGATTTAAGTAAGGGATAATACCCGACGAAGTGTGCGTTATGAGAAATTAACGCTGCTACCGTACAATTTCTAACAGTTGGACGGTGGCAGAGGGGTGGCAGGAGGGTGGCAGTCTGAAATTAGCAGATCATCTGACGATTTTGGGGACCTTAGAGACCCTCATTTCAGTCAATTATTGCACTGCTGTTATCCTGCCACCGCGCCATCTCCAAATGTGCCTGGGCAGTTACGGACTAATGTCAAAAATTGTCCCGTCACTGTTTAATTTGAACTTTTACTCCTTGAACTCTTAAAACCTCCGACTCCAATGCATGCTGTGTAAACTGCTACTTCCCGATTAGGGACACCTCCCCAAATTTGCTGAAAAACTTGGTATTTAGGTCACCGTGCAGTGACATTTTAGGGTATGTGGGAGTACCCGCAGGGCTTAAAAAGTCTCAAAGGCCTTGAATTAGAAAATGTGTAAATAACGCCTTTAAAAGCATTTAAAAAGTATTAAATTTGATATCTTGGTCTTAAAAATGGTGTTGCTTAACACTTTTTCTGTAAACCTTTTCTGGTCTAAAGTTTATTGTTTTATTTACCAGGATTGTGTAGCACATTTATCAACGCAATGGATGCCAACCGCTAATTAAAACGGTTCTTCTTTGTCTTCTTAAGACTGGTGATTAAGACTCAAGATTGGTGTCAGGTGAGTTAGAACTCTGGAGATTGTTCCCACTGGTCACCAGAGGGGGAATCAGAGTCTTCCAAGATTCTTCGTCCATAGGGCTGGGAATTGGGCAGAGAAATTAGTCTTAATTTTAAGATGTAAGGTCGTATAAAGGTCTTAAAAACCATTAAATTTAACTTAAAGAAACGTGTCGGAACCCTGGAATTATATCAGGCATTTATCACGAAAGGCCAAAGTTCTAGCCTCAAAGGGTTAAATGTGCAATGCTTGCTAAGGAACTGAAGATTTTTGTGTTTGACAACATTCTTCACAAACCACCAAAGGGAGTCTGCACTGCCTTCATATGAACCACTTTGTGATACAATAGGAGTAGAAACGGCCCAAAGCTATTAAATCTCAATCTTTGCATGCATGTGCTCTCCATCTGAAAGCCAGTTGGTGTCCACAGACTCCTCCACCAGTGAGCTGGCATTGCACGCCTTTCACTGAAGACTAATCAGCAGAGCACAGTGTGCGTCTGCTGAAACTGGCAAGGATTTTGAACCCATTCTGATCGTATAATTAGTCAGATTATCTGAACATCTGTTTGCCGGGGCTCTGTGACTTTAACACACTGAATCGCACGCGGTGTGACAATCCTACATGTGCTGACGGTGGCCCTCAAAGTCCGGGTAGTAAATATTGTCAGCAGTCCTCTGAAACTGCCTCAAGTGGACTGACTGTCAGCACATTCTCCATGCTGGGGTTTCCTCAAAGTTTTTTGGGAGATCAAAAGCCCTTGAAGTTTTCGTTCACGATCTGATGGATGCCATTATATGCAGTTCAATCGTTCGGTGTGTTTATTCTGCAAAATTCCATCATATGTTGTTGTTTTGGTCTAAACATCCATAGTAGGGAAGCTGGGATTGAAATGTATAAACCCAATTTTGGGGCAATGCTTGGTTTTTCTATGACTCCAGTTTTTTTCTCTAGTGTGCTCTAAAACCAGCCATCAACCGGGTCCATTTACAGCTCACGCCCTGCAGGGAACTGCACACTTCTCCACTGTGCTCCACTAAGACACAGATAGCAGACCTTTAGTGTCATAAACTGTCAAACCGGGCAGCGGTTCACTTAGTTTAGTGACCGTTCCAGCCTTTTGGAGCTTTCACTTGTGAAGTTCAGCTAACCGCTTACTTTAGAACTACTATTCACTATGGGAGTGTACTTTTCCAAATACAACCTGGTAAAGTTCAGCCTTAAAGATCCACTCTGATCATCTTTTGATCGTTTTAAAATTGTTCCTAGTGATGTTTCAATTATGGTTTTTATCCCAAATTGTAAAACCTTTGTCATTTTCTAGGACATAGTTTCTACAGAGCGGCAGGAGTTCATTAGAAATTAGTTGAGTTGTGATTGGAACTGTTAGCATGTAGTAATTTCCCATCATCCATCTGTTTATGTGCTCTCTAAAAAAAATACAGCTCCTCACACCTCCAACCTAACATTAGCGGTGCAACAAAAATGGTGAGCAATATTGGAGCTATCTAGTTGCACAGTTTTAGTCCAGATTTCAGCTCAAATGAGGAAAACGAAGACATACGTAGATCTATTTATCTAATGGAGAAGAGCATAGAGCTTGCAGTAGTAACTTGTGTGTCACACTTAAAAGCTTTTTTCAACATTTTTTTATCTGCTTCTAATTCACGACAATTTGAATAAAGAAACACTTAGAATAGCTTTTTTAAAGTTAATTTTCTTTTGTTTTCATTTGAAAAATACTAGAAGAACATGTTAAAAACACGATTTTCATCGGAATGGGTCTATAAACTTTTGTGAAAAGGCGGTATTGCAAAGGCTATGTCCGAATTCCCACCTTAGAACTACAGAGTGCCCTGGATTTTAAAAACAATTCGGACACGATGCTCAATACTTTGCTAAACACCGGATATGAAGTCACCAATTTCACAAAGTGAAAGTCGAATCAATACGAACGTTTTACGACAGTTATTTGTGACTTCACTGTGTTCTGATGATGAAAATGAAGATTGTTTGTTAAAAAAATTACATTTGAAAATGTTTTTTTCCCTAAAATTGTACAACTGCAATGCATTGTGGTCTATATTGGTTAATGTAGTGAGCATCGATGCATGCTAGTTTTTTGCAAAGACTTCTGGGAAATTTTTAGTGCACTCGAATTTGGAATTGTAGATTCGGACAGCACTAAAAAAAAGGCAAACGCACTATATAGTGAGTTGGGGGGAATTCGGACATATACTGCTTTATTCTTAACTTTAAAAAACTAAATCAAATATTTAAACAGAAAAAAAGGGTTAAAGTTATATATTTTCCACTTCTAACCAACGATGTCTGATGTCATCTTGTTCTCTTGCAGCAGGTGCTGCTGTGTGACCCTCTCACATCCAAAGAGTATAATCTTTTGGACAAGATCTAAAAATTCATAAATATAAAATATGATGCACGATTTTATTAGTAACTCAACAAAACGATTCCAAATGCAAAAGATCATAAATCAAGGAGTTAAAATGAACAATTCATTAAATTGGACACTAATTAATGCAGAAAAAAGGACAATAATTCAATATAAAGAATAAAAATGAAGATTGACGAAGTTATTAGTAGGTCTAAAATGGAAACTCTATTTTTTTAAGTGGTTTTGGTCAAATAAAACTGTTTTTAAACTCTCTTTTTTATTATTAAAAATAAAAACATTGTTTTAAAGAAAATATTAGGTTAAATGAAAGCATTGAAATTGGTGTTCACTAGGAATCCAGATTCGATGGAAATCTGAGCCTTCAGCTCACATGTGACATTTAGTTTCAAACATTTTTATCAAAAGCAATTTTGCTTTTAAAAGGTCTAATGAAACGGAACACACCCATGAAGACTTTTGCTACCTTCTCCGGTCTCTTTTCTTAAATTGTTTTTTGGCAAACGGTTTTCACTCTCCAGTCCCTCCGTGCCCCCAGGAGAAGCAGATGCTCCTGTTTTTGGGCTCTCCACAGGCTGCTTTTTCTCACTGTCCCCCAGGAGATTTACAAGACACCCGCTGGGTTTTTACGCAAAACTCTGTCGTGCAAAAAGGCAATAATTTTCTTTTACCCATCTGCGTTCAGAAATGCTCACGGAAGAGCAAAGATGAGTCTGTAATGCTAACGCGCTCTTCAATGCTTTTTTATTCCAAGGTCAGATAATAATAAAATGATGATGCATCCTAACCTTTTATGCTGCTGCGCTAATTGACTGAACTAGAGTAGATTTCCTTCAGATGCTGGCTTTTGTTGAGATCTGTGTCTCATTTCTATTCTCCTTGTTTCTCACCTCTCCCCATCGGAGGTGTCGGGTAAGAGTTGCATCATTAAATCATCTCTGTCAAAGTTGTAGAACCTGACAGAAAATCATCCTGAGAAAAGAATGAAAATGTCATCTCTCACCCTGCTGACTGAACCCACACCGGCGAGGTAAAATTAGACACATTTTCCCTGTGTCATCACGGGAAAACAAACTTTATTTTGATGAGATTTCTGCACATTTTAAGCATTTGTTTCCTCCACAGGAATAGATTTTGGTTCTGTGATAGCTGAGGCCTCTTATGGCGTCTGGATATCTTTCATACTCCTTTGTATCTTTATTTTGGGAGGATTTGGAGTGGTTTTGTTGAAAAGGTGGGTTATTTGAATTGTTTTTATGTCACCAGTTGTTGCGAAGATGATGGTGGGGCATACAAGTCTGAAAGTCTGTGGAGTTTTAGCTCTAGTGTTCATAATCTATCCACTACCGTAACTCTTCAACTGCTTATGGAATGAATTCTAGCTATTGCTGAGAAAAGCAGCTTTGCACTAAAATGCAACACTTTACAGTTGTCAAGTATCTACGCATAAGGCTGGTTATCGATAATAAATATCAGGATCGATTTGATTCTGATTATGTTAAATTCTTTCATTCCATTCAATTCATTTTACACATTTAGATACATTTGCTTAGAAATACATTAATATTCTCCTATGAGTTTTGAATATATTTATCTTAATCTGAAACAGTTTACATACTGTAAAATGAATTGGTGAAATAGTGAGATTGTTAATATCATACAGTGTTGCATGGTTTCTCAAAAGCTAAAAAAAAATGTTAAGATCATTAACATTTTAAACATTGTTCTGCTTCTCCTGGAGGGCGTTTCAGTTTGGCCACTAGGTGGAGCTCACGCTTTAGCAGTACACTTTCTTTAAGGAGATCTAGAAAGCTGCTTTTCATCAGAATCTGTTAATTCACGCTGATCATATAAAGAGATAGCTACGGTAACCCTTGTGCTTTCCTAGGCATGTTTACATTAAAAGTGGGCTCACTGAACTTTCATTTTGAAGTATTTTTTATCTTCACTGGTGTCCGTGGCAGACGTAAAATCTTGTCCACCTTTTTCCATCTTTTTCATGAGAGGGATCACACATCAATATAAAGGCGGGGTTATCTGGACCCCATAAGCGAGCGTTAGGACAAGAGCGTGTGTTGTTTAGGTGTTGTGTAAAACATCTCTGGTGTTTAAGGGATAATAGTCATTAATCAAAAATTGGAAAATGGTTAGCGCTAATAAATATGAGTTAATCAAAAAAATAAAGAAAAAAGTACTAAATATTGGTTGAAAATGTTTTTCTTTTATAAATTACTGTTATAAAAAGGATAATCCCTGACAAAGTGTGCATTATCACAAATTAAAGCACGCTGTGGAAGCTTGAACAATCCCACGCAAAGGAGAAGGTGGTTAATGTTAGTAAATATTAATGCGTTAAGCGAAAAAATATAGGACAAAGTACTGAAAATCGATTGAATATTTATTTCTTTTGTAAATTAACTTGTTATAAGCCGGATAATGCCTGACGAAGTGCGCATTATCAGAAATTAAAGCACGCTGTGGAAGCGTGACCCATCCCACGTGAAGTGGAAAATGATTAGCGCTAATAAATATTCACTAATTAATTAAAAAAATAACAAGAATAAAGTACTAAAAATCAGTTTAATATTTATTTATTTTGTCAATTACCATATTATAAGTGGGATAATGCCTGACGAAGTGTGCATTATCAGAAATTAAAGCATGCTGTGGAAGCCTTAACCGGCCAACATAAAGTAGAGGATGGTTAGTATTCATAAATATTAACGCATTAATTTTTTAAAATTAATTACGTGACATAACACGTTAACATTGACAGCACTAATTTTTACTTTTTTGTGAGGTCTATTAGTTGTATTTAAATACAGAAGGTTTAAGCTAACACAAACAAGTCGGTTTTTAAATGGATTTTTCAACAGTAGCCGCAGCCTAAACAGTGAGTCAGGCTCAGTCCCAGAGCAAACAGCTGGAGCACAAACAGGGAAAGAATAGAAAAAAAAAACAACTTGAAAAACTGAACCCAACATGTGAAGGCTGCAGAGGAAGATAGTGAAGTGGATGCTCATCTATAATTTGGAGAGGAAGCATTGTGTGCAAATGGACTCCAACAGGAGGAGTTTCCAGTGAGTAAAACTTTGATTTTCTGCTTGTGGTTCCTTTCTCCGTTTTCTTAGTGGATAGTCATTTTCTTGGATGTTTTTGTGGACTCTGTTTTTCTTGAACAGTCATGTGAAATAGTCCCTGATGGGATTTATAAAATGGAATTTGTTTGAAAATCAAACAACAGGTGAAGTGCGAAATTGTCTGAGTTTAGACTGAGCTGAAATCCAGAACGTGACGAAGGTTATCCTGCGCTAACAGTCAGGACAATAGAAAAGTTCATCCTGAGTGTTTATTTGTAAAAGAGTACTTTAAAACCAATTCGAACCAGGATTTGTTCTGATATTGTAAAAGAAAATAATTTTTAAATGTATTTTAAAAGAAAATTTCTCAAAATTGGGCCTGATCACATAGTTTCCGATTTGATCAAAATCTGATGTTACAGCCTGATTAGGGATCTGATTTTTATTTTATTCATATAAAGATCAGCACCATATATTTCAAGCTTATTATTACAGCGAAATACCCTTCTGGAAGTCTGCATAGCATAAACGCGATCGCAAACGGTAAAAAAAAAAACAATAAAATGAGCAGTATATTCAAGGATCAATGTTCTTCTGATCATCAAAAAATGTCTCTAAAAAGTATATTTTACGATTGTATTTTTGTGAATAAATATTCAGATAATGTTTTTTTACGTCCTGGTTTAAAAAAAAGAGTAATGTCTAGTACTTTCTTATGAAATATTGTGAAGTATTGTATCGTGAAGCATGTATCGCGATACATATCATGTCGTGTGACTCTTGCCAGTATACACCTGTTAATTTTTTAACTGGCAGCAAGTGTCTCTTTTATTGAACAAAAATATTCAAAGAGTCTTCCAAAGAAAAGAGATGTCACTGGAAATTAAAACAGAGAAGCCTTCTAAGGGTCCATCTACAAAGTGGAAGCTCTGAGAAAAAGGAAAAAATAAATGGTTACATCAATATGTGCTAGTCATGAATACTTATCGTGATATTCATGATATGGCAGTGATTCTAGACAAAAGTCGTTACATTTTCAATGAAGAAATTAATCAGAAGTTATCAAAAAGGTTCAATAGTTCTAACTATCCTAAAGCTGTGGACAGCAAACTGTCTATCATGACAAATTTTTAGGATTTGCCACAAATCCGAACTAAAATCGAACCCTGTATTACACTATTGAACCGAATCGTGCAAAGGGAATTGTTTCGTCACTACTGCATGTCTTATTCTTATGTTAAACTGTTCAACAAATGGTCCTACATTTGAAAAGAAGGTATTATTTATTGTTGTGGTGAAGAGAGAGCTGAACCAGAAAGAAAAGCTTTCAATTTAATGGTCGATGTTCGTTCCAATTATCACCTACGGTGATGAGCTCTGGGTCATGACCGTAAGAACGAGGTCCCGACTACAAGCGGCTGAGATTAGCTTCCCCCGGAGGGTGGCTGGGCGCTCCCTTAGAGATCGGGTGAGAAACTCGGTCACCCGGAGAGAGCTCGGAGTAGAGAGGCGGATCCTTGATATCAAGAAGAGCCAGTTGAGGTGGCTCGGGCATCTGATCAAGGGCTGTGGATCGTTCCTTAGGTGATCTGATTTGATTTACAAATCAAACCACGAGTATTACTTTTAAATATGTTTGTGTCTTTTTACTGTATATAAGAAAATGAAAATCATATGTATTAAATCAACATCATATATACTAGGGCTGCCACGATTAGTCGACTAATTGACGACTAATCGACTATTAAAATAGTCGACTAGTTTAATAATCGATTAGTCGTTACTTTATATATATGGAGTCAGAGTGTAGTAAAGTTAAAAGTTATAATGGCGTTATGCTAGATTTTTGGACTTTATTGGCATTTATTAAGGATTTTCAGGCTAATTTGGGGTTTAGCTAATATGTCAGTTACTTGCTAGCTATTTTGGCTAATTTAGGCATTTGTTGTTTTTTAGGCTGTTTTGGAGTTTAGCTTATATTTCAACTGCATGCTAGCTATTTTGGCTAAAATAGGAATTTTTGTTTTTAGGCTGTTTTGGAGCTTAGCAAATATTTCAGTTGCATGCTAGCTTTTTTGGTTAACTTTTTGGCTTTTTAGGATATTTTGGCATTTAGCTAACATTTTTGCTGGCTGTCAGCTTCAGCGTTTTCCGCTATCAGCTTCAGGGTTTTTAGCTATCAAGTTCAGCATCTTCAGCTATCACCACCAGCATTTTCAGTGCCCAAATTCAGCTTACAGCATTCACACAGATTTATATAATGTTTTTAGTTAGTTTAAGGCGAATGATGGTTAAGATGTGTGTTTTACATCCAGTTTGGCATGACCCGATCAGTCGACTAATCGGAAAAAATAATCGGTGATTAGTCGACTATTAATATAATCATTTGTGAAAGCACTAATGTATACCTTTATTTAGAAACCTAGAAACTTAAAATCCAACTTTATTCTGCATTTCAGAGTAATAAATACATCTTTCCCGCATAAAATTTTTACTACACTCTACTATATTTATAAAGATCACGAATCTTTTACGTCGTGAATATTCGTACTCGGATTTTCGGGATTGCTGGTTTCCGAGTACTCGGATACTCGCTACAAACCTAATCTGGTCCGGATGCTTCATGGTCCCCACCCTGGAGAGGGCATGTCCCACTGGGCGGAAGCCCCAGGACATGCTGGAGAGATTATGTCTCTTGGCTCTACTGGAAACGCCTCGGGTTCTCCCCAGAGGAGCTGGAGGAAGTGACCGGGGAGAGGGAAGTCTGGCATCTTTGCTTAGACTGCTGCCCCCGCAACCTGGTACCAAGTGAGCGGAAGAAGATGGATGGATATTTATTGTTTTCTTTGTTTTTATTTTCTTTGAGGCAAATTGAAAAAAATAATTTCTCTGAATTGCTGTTTTTTTTTTTTTTTTGTACTTCACAAATTTTAAATCGAACCGAAACCAAACCGTGTCTCAAAAATTGGATTGTTACATTGCTACAGTTTTTTACAAATTTTTACAAGTTAGTTGACTATTTTTCCTAGTTGATAGTTGTCTTGAAGTTGAGTCATAGCAACTATACTTACAGTCTGAAACCACTTCAAGATCCTTCACTGACTAGTTGATGGTATTTTTCCTTGATTGCTGAATCTACTTCACATACGTTCTCTGTTTAAGTGCTAAATGACAAAAGAAGATTAATAAAATAAAACATGTTTTATCCATTTATCAAATGTGTTTCAAAAGTATCAGAGAGAGACTCTGATTCTCAAAATCCAATGACTCTGAATGGGATTAAAGCCAAAAAAAACCTGTTCAGGACATCCCTAAAAACGTGTCTCACTTCAGAAAGTTTCTGTCATTTTATCTCTTGAAGGATAATTCCATTAGGATTTGGCTGCCAATAATGTCCCACTTGATTAGTGAGCTGTCAAACATGCTTTCCAACACACCGATATGGGAGAATAAATGCCGAGGGAAGAGAAGAAAAGACAATAATTGGAAAATCTGTTTGAGCTGATAGCAGGGAAATGATGAGAGCCTCCACACCCGGAGCTTAATGAGGATGCTTGCTCAAATGTTAGGTCTGATGGTGATGCAGGTCGTGACTGCGTGGCGGCTCAGGTCAACGGGGTTCTGTGGAGGGCTGCAGTTTCCTGCCTTGCAGTCAGGGGGCGTTAAGGGACCTGAGGATGCAGGAGGAAAGAGCGAACCTGGCGTAGCGGATTCTCCAGATCCGAGCTCCCTCACTCTGGCGCCGGCTCCTTCCTCTCCCTCCCTCTCAGTGGTGTGCAGCCTCCCGTTCTGCGGCGTTCATCTCTCCTCCGCGGAGCGCAGAGAGGTGAATCCAGTCACAGGCGAGAGCCGCCGCTGCGCCGGGCAGACGGAGTTGAGGACCTGAGGGACGGGGCACTTCTGTCTGTGAGGACTAGGGGGGGGGGTTTCAAAGATCCGGCGGAAGGTTTTATTCCCTATCCAGTGGAGATTATTTGCATCACAGAGGGAAGAGGACCCTCACTCTCTGCAATGGCTGCACAGCCGCCGTCTGCGCAAGAGGTGCCGTTCAGTGTGTTAATTTGTGTGAATTTGGGCGCACTCACCTTTTCAGTATGCAGACTCTTTTCTCATGCAAATGTGAAGAGCTGGACGTATTGATTCAGGGATGCTGTAGCCGGTACAGGTTGCATGATTAGACTGAAACACTCTTCGAATTAGTCGACTAATGTATGCTGCTTCCTTCTCTGTGTGTGTCTGTGTTTGTGGAGCCACAAGCATGCAATAAATACATTATGTCATCAATTTGATGGAAAACTTTCAAACTGGTGTTGCTTAAAATATTCTCTCATCCGTTTGTTTGTTTGCTCGACGTGTGTGTGGGTATATTTTTAAAGCAAATTTAGGTTTGTCGGCATGTTTTCTCTTGAAAGATTCGACTAATATCTTCTCTATTTCCATCTTTCCGTTCCCTTCGCTTCCATGCCGATGAGTAAGAAGGCTGACAAGTGCGTCGGTCATGAGGAATCCCTTAAGTAACATCATTGGGCCCCCCCCCCCCGTTTGAAATCTGCCTCCATTTCTAATGTGATTATACTTGTGGAGGAATAGAGGGAGGTTCATCCCCGCTCCTCCAGCATCTCCTCCGTCTCTCGTCACTCCATCACTTTTCTATCCTGCTGAGTCATCCGGAGTCACTGGTTCTATTCCATTCATGTCACTGGGAATGCTAGGAGGGAATGAAAAGTAGAAGTCTCAGATGAGACGAATGACAAGTAGAGTCCAGAGAAAGTCTCTTAATTAATGTTGACTGGAGGATTTATGGGAATCCAAACAGCTGTTGACAAGGATTCATCTTAATCCTAATCATGTTTTGACTACATCTTAAAAAGACCAGGAACAGATTCATCACGTGAAAGCTCTATGATACGTCCGTAAGGGTGACATTTACACTAAAGACTCCCTCATTCCTGACATTTCTGTCGCTCCAGGAGGCGTGATAGACAAAGACCTGCGTCACTACCTCAGCCTGCGCTTCCAGAAAGGATCGGTGGACCACGAACTGCAGCAGATCATCCGGGACAACCTCTACCTGCGCACCGTCCCCTGTGAGTTCCCTTTCAGACCCATTTTTGACTGGATTATCAATAATCCACGGAGGCCCTGGACTCCGGGGCCAACAAAAGCTGCAGATTTACTGCCATGCGGTTTGTGTGATAAATGTGGTAAATGTTAGAGACTAATGATGATTGAACTGTGACCGTTAAAGCAGAAAAGATCATCCTGTCACGAATATTTCACACCTGGAAGGAACTTTTGTCCCATTGAACATGAGTTTTTTTCCTAAATAAGTTGGAAGACACCAAACAGTTTTAGCCTTTAACACTGGACCTATAGGTGTTGACTTTCTTTCACTATTTTAGCTTTTGCGTTTACACAATTAGCAAAATTTCAACTGATTTTGACACGGAGAATAGCAGCTTTGCACTAATCTGAACACTTTGAAGTAGTAAAGCACTTAAGCAATGAAAGTCGCAGTTTCTCGCGGAGATGGTGTAAGATAGGGATAGGCACCTCCAGGCTTGTATGTTTTCCAACATACTCTGCTCTGGCATGTTCTAATTGGCTGGACACGCCTGAACCAGATAATCAGTCATGAGTAGGGATGGAGATCTGGAAATCATGAAGACGTTGCGGCCCTCGAGGCCTGGAGTTTCCTACTTTTGGCGTAGACGGTCAAAGAGTTATGCTAGGTCATAGAGCGTGCGTTATTTAGGTGTCGCAGATGACACCGGCCACTTGAACTATCGTAACTCTTTGAACATTTGCGCGATCAATAAAGTTCCAATAGATGCTAACGCAGAGGAAAGCGGTTTTGTGCTGTTTGCATGTATTATCTGTGCACTAACGTAAATATCGCGATATTTGGTTCTGCGATTGATTCTTGATGGGTTCTCACCACCTATCGATCTATTATTTCCGTTTGAAGAGGCTGTAAAAGGTTATATTTGTCATTCTTTGGTGAGACGTTCCTTTAGATTTAGATAGGGAGTGGGCGTTGCCAGACTGGCTGTCGTGATCACCAATGTGCCTGCTAGCTACTTGAATTATTACATTTTTGTTTTGTTTTGCTTTTTACAACATGTTTACTGTTGTTCACACTGAACTTTACAGATAATTCCAATTCAGTTGGTGTCAATGCTTTTAAAGACAGTATTGCTGATTTGCACAAAAGTGTTGATTATTTGTTTCACAAAATAAGAGAAAAGTTGTTTATTATGATTGTTTTTTAAGCTAAAAAATAAATGGGGATCTATTTTCCCCAAAAATATTCGGTCTTCTATATATTGTGAGTTATTAGAGAGGATTTTTACCAATTATTGTAGTATCGCGATATCATCGATATTGTGAGCCATGTATCGTATCGTGTGGTACCCAGTGATTCCCACTGCTACTCTAAAGTTTTGAATGTTGGCACAAAACTGTTTTTGTCATTGATGCATTGATGCGTAAACCTACATTTTCTGACCCCTAACTCGACATATATGGACGTACGGTTCCGCCCCCCTCCACGTCACTTTCTGGGTGTCCCCATCTTGTTGTTTTGTGACATGTTGGCTGTTTTTATTAGATCACGAGTCCCTAACCTTCGTAATGCAGTACCGGTCTGCGTCTCTGTACCAGTATCACTCCACGTCCCAAGGGTTAAGGAGCCCTGATTAGCATCTGCGGCTAGGTGCTAAGCGGACATCAGACCGGTACCGCTTCTCGCCCCGGAGGTTGGGGACACCTGATTTAATGCGAATAGCTAGCATATCAAAAACCGATGAGTTTGGGTCAAAAAATGACAGGGAGGGGCCCAAACCATACGTCAGTGTATGACGAGTTGGTAGTGAGTTGAACATGTTCTTTGACATACTGTAGCTCTTAGACCATTTAGGCAATTAAGGGTATTCCAATGAACTCTAACGCAAAAAAGCAGGTTTGCACTGTTTGTGTGCATTATCTTCACACTTTACAAGCATAAAGTACATTACCACTTTATTCCGCAACAGGATTGAAAAGTTTTGTCACTGGCGACAGCGAAAAATGCAGTGTTTGGACTACCATAACTCTTTGACCGGTTATGTAAATAATAAGATTCCAATTGGAGAAAGGTGACCATTGGACTAGTCTGTACATTTACTAACGTAAAGTGATGCAAATCAGCGCAATGTTGCCTGTCTTCACTTTAAAATCTGTTTGAATTATGTTACTTGCATGGAAGAGTTACTGCAAAAGCTGAATCGTCAGTGTTAAAGGATAAAAACTTGTTTATGCTTCTCAAATTTTGCTAATAGATTGTAAATTGGGATTTTATGTTGTAGTCATTTTTAATTTTAGAGCTGGAAATCCTGCTGACTAATAAAAGACAGAAATAACTGCAAACTTATAGAACTCAAAATGAAATTCTTTGGTTAGAAATATTTTTTTGGTATAAATCTAAAAAAAAAAATCTTCATTTAGAGGAGTGTTTTCATTAGATGTCCCTCTAAAAGCACATATAAGAAAACCTAACTGGAAGCTTTAATTGGGGTTTTTCTCCTGCCATTTATTTTGGTGCACAGCAGTCTTCACACAGCAGCCGTCAAGTATGTTATGTTTTCTGCAAGATGCAAATAAGAGCTTTTCTTCCGAGTGCCAACTTTTAAATGGGCTTCTGTCACATCCTTCAATTCTTGAAGGCAGCAGGATGCATGCGTGAGCGCCGGAGGGGGGAGTCCTTTTCTAACCTTTGTATTCTGAATGTTTGAAAGCTGGATTTTGTTTATCTGAATTTTTAAGTTGATGAATGTGCGGTCTTTTCCTCGGTTCCCGTCGGGTCCAAGTGTTCAAATCTGTGTCTGTGTGGCATCGATTAGCTGCTGGAGTGTTGGTTTAACAGGAATCGGTCTGCCCTGGAGTTCAGCTCTTTAAAATCAAGTGTTGACTGCAGCTTCTGTCTCTTATTAGCCTCATTTAGTGGAGAACGCAGCTGTAAGTGTTTTACAAATCATCAAAGATGAGATTTGAAGGGCTTTAAGCTATTGATCCTAAAGTTGATGTCAGTTCTCCATATGTGGTCTTGTCAGATTTATATTTTTTTTGTTCTCAGAAGAACATCTAAGCTTCCTAATGGTGAGCCGTTTGCAGATTGAAGCACTTCCTGCTGTTGATGAGTAAACTGTGAAAGTAAAGGTGTTGGAGTGTGAGCACGCTCCGATCTGTCGGTCCAGCAGTGTCATCAGACCCAGCTGTCTGAGACCAGACGCTCCCTTGATTCCTTAATGGAGGAGCTTACTTTCCGGTCCGGACCGGAGCAGAATTAAAACCTGTGAAGCACCAGCATTATTCAGCTATTGACTTCTATCTGTTTCACATCTTATCAGTGTCTCATTTTCTGTTTTACCATGTTGTGAGTGTGGAGAGATGGGTTCTTTTTTGTTCTTAAAATTGAGAAAATGTTTCAAATGTTTAAGCTGCTTTGTCGGAAAGGTTTTCAAAATAAAGTTGGGTTTTGTGAATGCTTTACAGCTCATTAGGTTTTTGGACTCCACTGACATCTTTTTTTTGTGTACTTGGAATTTCGCAGTTATTTTATCAGTAGGCTAGCTTTTTTTGGCAAATTTTGGCATCTGCTGGGTTTTTTAAGCTAATTTGACTTTTTGCTAATATTTTGGCAATCTGCTAGCTTATTCGGCTAATTTCGCGCCAGCTACAGTTTTTTTAGGCTGATCTAGCATTTAGCTACTATTTTAGCAGCATGCTAGATTTTTTTTGTGTGCCTATTTTGGCATCTGCTGGTATTTTTAAGCCAATTTTGGATTTACTTAATATTTTGGCAACATGCTAGCTTTTTATTAAGAACTATTAAGATTTTTTTTTTTTTTAGCTAACTTGGCATTTAGCTGTTATTTTAACAATATGCTAGCTTTTCTTTGCTAAATTGGCACCAACTATATATATTTTTTAGGCTATCTTAGTAATTATTTACTATATCAGTAACATGCATTTTTTTTTGGGGGGGGGGCTTGTGACATTTAGCTAATATTTTGCCAACATGCTAGCTTCTTGGGCTAACTTGCATATACTTAGGTTTTTTGAGCTAATTTGGGGTTTAACTAATATTTCAAGCATTACGCTAGCTGTTTTGGCCCTTGGCAGGTTTTTTTAGGCTAATTTTGAATTTAGCTCATACTTTGACAAAATGCTAGCCTTTTTGGTTAATATAGCAACTACTGGGGTTTCAAGGCTGATTTCGCATTAAGCTACTATTTGAGCAACATGCAAGTTGGTTTTCTTTGGCTATTTTGGCATCTGCTGGGTGTTTTAAGGATAATTTACAATGTATTAAGATTTTTTGGGCTAATTTCTCGTTTAGCTAAATATTTTAGCAATATGCTAGCTGTTTTGGCTGTTTTGGTAGTTTTTTTAGGCTACTTTTGAGTTTAGATAATTCTTGCTTTTTTGGTTAAAATAGGCTGGAGTTTGTAGGCTAACTTGACATATAGTTAATATTTTAGCAAGTTACCAGCTGAAACATTTTCAGCAGTCATTTCTGCATTTTTAGCTGTAATTTTCAGCATTTTCCGCCATCAGATCTAGCAGTGACCAGAATAAGAATTCATAATGCTATATATCTCGTTTGATTTGATATTTGATCCTTTCTTTTTTGCAATACCTACTACGCCATGTTGGAACTACAATTCGTCAGTAAGCAGTGATTGGTCCAAATCGGTTCTGAGTCAACATTTCTATGGCAACTAGTCCAGCCAATTGGGAGTGAGACTGTTGGAAGTCCACACCCCACCACTTGAAAGTGAACCTGGGAGAATTTATACATTTTATGATTACACATTTTTATTGAAGCATCTAAATGGCCAGTTTATGACTTAAATGACTATCACCACAGAAAAAAAAAATAATTTAAAAATATGATTAGCAAAAACATATTTAAAAAAAAGTAGCAGAGCAAGAATGGTTATTTTGACAAATATATAATAGCTGTTTATTTCTCAATATAATTCTATGGGATTTTGGAAGACAAAGGGGATTGTGGGTAAGGAAGCAGCAGAGAGATTATAAAGTGCATATCGATAGGTGGACAGAGAGAGTCGAAGGTTAACTTGTGTATTGATGAGGCTCTAATCGCCGTTCTGCTGTTGGATTTTGGTTGAATATTTTCATCTTCCCTCCTGTGTTTTTCCCTGGCGCTCCATCCAGTCCCAGTCAGACCCGACCTAAGCCTGACCTGGGTGTTAGCACCGCCAACAAGATTCACACAGCCTGCTTAAAAACATTTGCGCCTCGTGAGGTGGTAAAAGTGATAAACGGAGCGCCGTGTGAATGGGTCTTTACAATGACTCAGCGATTCTGACTCGCTGTAAACATGGTGACTCGGCTCTGTAGCATCTCTTTGATCTGCAGGATTATATTTAAAAAATGGCATTGACTGCTTTGTGAAAATATTTCTGAGAACGAAGTGGTAATAGTTTCATGGAGAATAACCCACAATCCTTTGTGTGGACGTTGGAAATTTAAAACCCTTTATTCCGCATTGAGTTAGATTGACTCATACGTTCTTGATCTGCCGCTTGATCCCCTTAGGCTTGGTTTTCTGTGTCTGAATGAACAGATGTAAAAGAATAAATTGACTCAATAACACACCACTGGAGGTGTTGCTGAGATACAATGCAAGTGGGTCCATCCCAGATCTATAATTCAATACTAGAACTAATTCAAGTCTAGAACTCCACTTTTCAGATTATTTTAGTTTTGTTTCCTCTGCACTGACTTCCTAATACAGGTAGCTGTTCCTCAAAGAGGCAAATACAAATCTGATACTTGGTGGGCCGGCTGCACAGTGGTTAGCACTCTGTGTTAGTTCAACTCCCAGCTTGGGACCTTTTTGTGTGTGTTTTTTTTTTTTTTTGTTGTTGTTGTTTTTTCTGGGCACTCCGGTTTCTTCACCCAGTCTTAAAACATGCTGCATAGGCTCAATGATCATTCTGAATTGGTGTGAACGTGAGCGTCTGACTGTAACATACTGGTGGCATGTTAAGAGCGTACCCCACCTTTGAAGAAGTTAGGATAGGCTCCAGCAACCCAAAAGGGACTCAGGGGGTTTTAAAAACTGATTTATGGACACTCGTTGGGTCACACCAGTCAAAATATTGATTAAAAGTCTAAAATTTTAGCGTTTTCATAAGCAATTTTTTTTAATCCAGATTTTATTTCTTTTAAGATGTAGTTAACCCTTTAATGCCTATTAATCCACAAATCCGTCAAACCACTTTAGCTACAACATAAGCTTAATTTAACATCTACTTAAAAAAAAAACATATATACTTTTTATAGTTGGAAATACTACCCTAACTCTGACAATTTAAATAAAAAAGTTCCCAGTTGGGTTTTAGTCATGATGATGAAGGTTTTAACCAAAATACCACAACTTAAATGTCTTAAAAAGCCACAGTTCATGTTTATCTGAAGCCACAATTTCCAAAATCTCCTCCAGATGGGCGTGGCCATTGGTCCTGAGTAGCCCCGCCCTTGATTCCCTGTTTCTGATGATGATAGATAGCTGTCTCTCACTAGTATAAATGTCCACCAATTAAAAAATGTCCAGCTTTATCTTTTTAAGCCAGCTCGGATGAGAAAAGTGTGGGGCGTATATGTCAAAATCAAGGCCCGGGGGCCGGATCCGGCCCACCAGATCCTTTCTTTATTTTTGTTATTAACGGCCTGATGTTGTATTACACTGCTAACATATTGACGGATAGTTAAGGACCGCCCCCTGTCAAAGATCGACCTGCTGGCTGTTCCTATTAAATCAGTGCTGTCCAACCTCTGGGCTGCAAACCGGTACCGGGACGTGGACCGCACCAGTATTCTAACTTTAACTTGAACCTGCTACTGGCGTGGATTAGTACCGGACGATGATCAGTACCGATACCAGACGCGGAACAGGCTAGGGTTAGTGTAGAGGTACTGACCGCATCCTGAGGTTCGGTCTACGTTAAAAAGTAACATTTTTAAAGTTTTAAAAATTTAGTTTTAGAGTGTTCAGTAAATGTTTATCCTGTTTGGTCCGCTACTAAAGATGTGTTTTGGATTTTGGCCCCCTGTACCATTGAGTTTGACACCCCTGGTATAGAGCTTCGTGATCTGCGTTTCCATTAGCTTTGAAGTTGTGCGAATTTGCACAATTTCATAGTTAATGGAAACACGAGGGCGACATTCAGAGCACTGGGTAGAAATCACATTACGACAGGACCCTCCGGAAGGCTTTATGATGCTTTATTTTAATCAGTCGGATTGTGCTGGTCCGCTCCAGTTCTATGTCAGCTTCTAGGCGCGAGATAAGGCAGCCTGGCAAGACAGGGGACCCCTGGCGGGATCCACAGCTGGGGGGGAAATGCGCATGAAGGTTCTGGTGCGGATCCATGGCCTTCGTGCCCCCCTCCAGCGACAGAACTGACCTCCGCCTGGACGAGCCAAACAAGGGAGTGCGGGAGACACCCACAGGGCGTGCCATCGCCATTGGGGACAGGACAACTGGTCTTCCAGCCGCGGCGCTAGCTCGGCCCCTGGCCTTTGCATGATGACATGATTTTCATCAGAGGGTATCTTTAATGAACAATATTGTAGCTGATTCTGATGTAGAGAAAAGCGTTTTTGGGCTGATACTGGCGCAAAAACGCTTTTCTCTACATCAGAATCAGCTGGATTATTGCATTTCGCTTCAGCATCCAGTTACCTCCTTTTGACTTGGAGCAACGTTTAAAAATCTTCGTTTCTTTGTTTTTGCTCTGATGGAAGTTTAAGCTACACTGTGATAAATTATTACAGAAAAATGAAAGGACATTCAGTCAAAGGTAATGGATGCAAAAGTAGTTCATCAAAGCAATTTAAACACCACCTTTGAGCGGTGGAGGGAAGAGATTTCGTCGGCTGATGGGTTTGACATGAGGAGAGCTACTGCCACTCATACCAATGGTGGTGGGCGGAGCTGAGCCTGGCCGAGACAGACCGGCCGCTTGAAACCCAAGGTCAAGGCGTTAATAGCCTGAACCCAGGCCCGTCGCCTCTTCGTCTACACGCCTTTGAGTGTATTTAGCCCAGACAGGATGCTGCGCTCTACCAGGAAGGTGAATAATTTAGATGAAATTGAACCCAAAAAGACTCCAATTAAAGAGAGAATTTTGGACGTGTTTGAAAAGCCTCTGATTTCATAATCAAGTGCTGACATTTGGAGCTGATAACTAAAAGGTCAACGGAAAGATTAGAAACACTCTTGTTTTCTTTTTGTGTCAACAACTATAAATACACGGAAAATCTCTATTAAAAGAAAATAAAAACACACTTTTTAGGATTCGCATCTAAATCTCCCAAAAAAAGTAACAAGCAAGTAGGATGACGGACACGATCTTTGAATAATAAACATCTGCTCCCTTATTTTACCTGGATTAGACCCGCTAAGCATGTTCTCTCTTTCTCATTTCCTGACGTTTTCATTTCTTGAAGGGGCGCGACCTCCTGAAACAGCATTAAAGTGTCCTTATGATCAAATATTGGTCTAAAAAAAGCATCACATTCAGAAATATTCAAACATTTTAGTCTAAAAAAATCTTTTAGACTCCACTCAAGGGAGAATTTAAGAACAAAAAAAAGTGAAATAATGATGAAGTCAAAATTTGATTTTCAGTAAAAACTGGCTGATGCTGAAAAACTCAAAACCACAAGAAAATTGTATATTATAGTTACTTAAATCAGCCCGTTTTCTGTTTTTTTTTTTCTCTCGCTTCCAAAATAATAATTTTTAAAGCAACACCAAAACAGCAATCTGATTTTAGGTGATTTTTGTCTGGTTTAAAAGAAGAAAAGTCTCCTAAATGACATTTATTTGAACCCACTCATGAAGATCTCTCTCAGCAGTGTTCTTTTTATGTTTTTAATATTTTATTTGAACCGAGACAGTGCACGTTAATAAACATTTCTGTAAATTTATCAGTGTTAGCTGCTAGACTAATTTTGATCTGTTGTTCCCTCGGCAGAATGGAGGTATCCCAACAACAAACAGCAAAAACGTATAAAATCAACAGTAAAAATGACAAGTCATGGAAAAATGTTACATTTTCTACAATAATGAAACAATTTAAATAGTCAAAATTTGATATGTATCGAACTGACACGATATTTATGTTTGTAGCTTCATGCTGCATGGGAAAACTAGACATGGACTCTTCAAGAGTGTGTATTTTTGTATGGAATATCCAACACGTTTTACCACGATTGGGAAACGAAAAGAAAAATATGAGTTTTATTAGGAAATGCTGCTAAAATTAAACAAAGTAAAGAACAAACAGGTAAAATATGTGTGTTTAAATCTGTTATAAGCCATAAAAAGAGTCAAATTAATATTTTCATGATGTTAGAATCATCTTGATCTTTGAGTTTATCCCATCCAGGACAGAACTTTTCTTTACTCCTGCTATCCTTTATCTTTGCATCATCTTACAATTTTTTTAAAATCTAGATCAAACCTGGAAAATAATAATTTACAGGTTTGTCTCCTCTTGTTTAGATTATTTTAATTCTCTTTTACTTGTTTTAACAAACTCTTCAAATCTTTTGCAGAGTGTCCAAATCTCCAGACAAAATTTGGAGCCAGCACATGAAAGACTCAGCTGCTGACTCTTTCCATTAGCTTCCAGTTAAAATTGGTTTTCATGGACAAACTCGGTTATACTAACCCACTGCTTTTTGGCCGAATCTTTAACGTCTAAAAACCACAATTTTTTAAAAAAATATTCCAGAAATCTGCTACAAAACTAGAGGAAATGTCTTTCCAAATGTCGCTTTGGAATCCCCTTCCTTTCTCACTGTATCAGATCAACTTCATTAAGGTCGAGACGCTTTTCTTCAGAAAAGCTTTTAGTTGATCTTTATCTTCGTGTTTAGTGGGTCCTGTAAGTGTTGAATGTTTTAGTCTGCTTGGGTTTTTGTTTTATGCCGTCTTGTATTTTTGAGATTTTTGCTTTCAGAAAAGTTCAATATGAATACAAAATGAATCACTTTTGTTATCTAAAGCTACACAAGTGTCATCGTCTGATATTTCCAGAAAAAGGTGTAGAAATGTTTGAGTTTCTGTCTGAAACTTTGATTGTGGCTTATTTCAAGCTCAGATTGTTGAATTCATTGATTAGAAAATAAAAAAAACTTATTTGATTCACATTTGATTCATTAAGTGTATTATTTTTTAGCTAAAGTCAAGTAGAGTTCATTTGATTTCTTGAAAAGGAGTGAGAAGAAGTGAACTTATATTCTCCCACCACTACTTAGTTACTTCATTTTATACTTAGTTATGTAATCTGTTCAGATCAAATGTAATTTTTTTCTTTTTTTTTAAGTTGCAAAGTTGGGTTCTTGGTGATTATTGATTCATCTCTGAAACAAATCTTACGTATTTTCAATAAACATTAATGATTCACACCATATATAATAATTATTGATTATCTTTAGAGCACATCATGTCATTAATCCAGTAATCAAGTAAGGAAAATCAATACCTTATTGATTATAATCCAAACATTTCAGTAATTATTATGAAAACAACAGTGTAAACTTGGTTGTAAATTAAAGTTTTGATTATTTCACCTCATTCAAGTTCACACGTTCACACATTTGGAGTTATTCGAACACCGGTTTATACTATACAACTTAAAGGAACCAAACATGTGTGGTCCTCAGGACTCGACCGGTACCGGTACCCTAACCCCGCACCGGACGCAGTATCAGTCATGGCACACACTAGGCTCTGGATGTGGTACCGGACACAAACTGGTACCGGTACTGGGTTATGGTAACGTGCGCTCTACATCCCGGTACTGGGCCGGCTCCAGTTCACGGCCCAGAGGTTTGGACCCGTGATTTTTTAAGATGGACTCTTGCTTAGTTGTTTTCCAAAGAAGGCAGCATTAAAGAAACCATCTCAGTAAAATGTACCAAAGTAGATCTAAAACGTATGAAGACCAAGATGGATGTTGAGCTTTTACTTTTACAAGCAGGAGGTAGCTTTAAGGCTTTTAAGTTGACGGGGTCTCCCACAACTTTCTGTATTGAATGTGGCGTTTATGGATGATTTGGATAAACGAGGAAGTCCGCTGTGGTCCATCTGTCTGCTCACAGATGCTCACGGTGACCTTCTTGCTGCGAAACATCTCAGCATTTCTGGGATGATTTCTGTCTCCATGGAATTATTTTTCCAATATTAGCATGAAAACAGAGCATAAACATAAATTAAGGGTTTTAAATATTGATTTGACATGTGTCTGATAGTCTGTGTGTGCTAAAAGGACCTCTCCACTATGACTGTGAAGCATCTGTGTGGATACAAAGCAGAAGTGTGAGTCTGGTTAATCCCAGCAGGATCACACCGGAGTCAAAGACGGATTCAAACGTCGTCTTGAGGAGACCCGGCTCTGTTCGTTTGGTTTTTGTTTGTTTCCTGCCGAGATCTGACAAACAAACACCTGTGGTCGGCGCCTCACTTTCCCCTCATCCCTCCGTTTACTCTGCTTTCTATTTCCGCTCCTCACTCGCTCATTGACTCATTGGGCGGGGTTTCCATGGTAACCGTTCCCTCTCCCCGGTCTGAGTCAAAGGCTCGTCTCTTAAAGTCTGAGCCCGCACCCCCCCCCCCACCCCCCATCGCCTTCTTAGAGAAGGTCCGGCAGCGCCGACCGCACGCCGTGTTGGGAATGCGGTTCAGACGCCCCAGAATTCAAAGGTGTGCGTTTGTGCGCGGAGGTCGGAGGTGAAGGTGGGGGGCGGCTGACTGACAAGGCGGGACACAGATGTGGATTTGCCGGATGGCGAGCGTGACTCAGCGCTGAACACTCAATGACAGATGCGGCCCGCAGACACAAAGGGGACAGGTGTGATGGCGGCTCCCCAATTTATGTCCGTCACCCCCCCATTAAAATATGTCAAACAGGAAAATCCATAAGCTGTGCAATCATCACATGTATGATGAGATCATGTCTTTAGATGAATGCTACAAGTCAACTTTAGCTTTCTCATGAAGGTTTCATAACTCCAAACATTCAAAACATAAACGGTTTTATTATCATAGACATTAAATAATCCAGTGTTCTACAGATGAACTGATTCCCGTTTTCTTTGCTAATTATGACATGTGTCTTTCTGGTGGTGTGTGGATGATGATTCTGTTTTTCCTGAGAACTATAAGTGACTGCTCACGCTTTAGGTGGGGGGTGGTTAATCAGATTTTAACACCTGAAAGTCTTCATTTATTCAAAAGAAACATTAAAGTCCCCTTATAATCTGGAGAGACTCATGTATGGATTATTTGTAGTTGGTCTTACTGATGTCACTTAACATTGACTGTTTTTTTTTTTTTTTTTTTTACAAGTTCCAATCACAGTTAGGTGATATTTCAAATAGGCTATTGTGGCTAGCATTTAGCGGTGTTGGACTGATTTTTTTTTTCCTTTTTTTAAAGCTTTAATAAAAGAGTTGATAGTTAGCATAGTCACAGTAAAGTTTGTTTTAGTGATATGTTTCTTTTATTGTGTGGCAAACAATTGGGTAATACATCGTAAATAGGCTAATGCGGCTAATGTTTAATGGTGTCGGATTGTGTTACAAAAAGGTTGACAGTTAGCGTAGTCACACTGATGTTTATTTTAATGATAACCGCATGTTTTTTTCTTCATATTGCAAACACAGTTAGGTGATATTGTAAATAGGCTAATGCGACTAACGTTTAGCGGTGTCGGGCTGTTTTTGTTTTTCCTTTTTAACGTGTTACTAAAAAAGGTTGATAGTTACCATTGTCACAGATATGATTATTATAATGGTATCAGCCTGTTTTGGTTTTTTTTTACATGTAGCTTATAAAGTTGGGTACTACTGTAATTAGGCTAATGCGGCTAACATTTAGCACTGATGGACTGTGTTTTTTTGTACATGTTACTAAAAAGATTGACAGTTAGCATAGTCACGGTAACATTTGTTTTAGTGATATCAGCTGGGTTTTTTTATGTTGCAAATACAGTTTGGTGATATTGTAAATAGGCTAGTGCGGCTAACAGTTAGCAGTGTCAGACAGTGTTTTTTATGTGTTTTCTAAAAGGTTGGTAGCATAGTCATAGTCCTATAAAGGCTTATAAACTCATTACTGATGCTTATTAATGTCTTATAACTAGATTATTAAGTAATCTTACTGTAAAGTGCTACCAGTTTTCTTCATGAAGAAAAGAAAGTTAAAAAGGTAATCTCAAAGTTTAGTTGAAATAAGAAAAAGAACAACTTCCTTGTGATCTACAGACCCTATCAGGGTGTACCTTCCTTCACAAAACAGTAGCTGGGATAGGCTCCAGCAACCTAATGACCCTGAAAGGAAACAATAGGTTCTTTAGATCGATGGATGTAATTTAAGAAACATGCTTTTTTTTTGTCATTTAGTGCTTTTATTTTACAGTTTGTCAGCAATGTTGTTTCATGTAGAGCTTTATTTAGACGTCCAACAGACACTTTACAAAAGACTAAATACACCGTAGTGACTCACACTCTCATGTAAGCAAAAAGGATTAAATAATCAGTTTAAGGTGGAAGCGCGACTAATTCCCAAACGTTTGATCGAAGCTTCTTTACGAAAGTATCATCAGAAACGAGAGCTGAAACACGGAGGAGTCAGAAACGGCGCCTTCATGAAATGGGTTTGACTTTTAGTCCAACATTTTGCTGCTCTGACTTGTGGACAATAACCGTTTGTGGCAGATAATGATTCCAAATGACAGTTTCTTTTACATGGAGCCTGCAGATAATCAAACCTGGCATGGGTAGGTGATTGAAAATAGACCTTGACTCACCGAATTGTGTTCATAATGGTTGGTATTATCCTGACAGCTTAAGCAAAAATGAGCTCATTCTGGTAGAATTTGTTTGTAAAATACAAAACTTGGAGTTCCTCAGTCACTTCGGGAAAAAAAAAAAAAAAAAAAACGTTTTCGTGGGTTCGCATAAAAAAAAATACACTCATTCAAAAAAGTGGACTTATGAGTAACTTTGATGCTTTATGATAATTGTTTATTACATATAGAGTTAACATGCTATAATGCTTTCAGAATTTGGTTGTGGCTTTCAACTTTTTCCAAACGCCTTTTAAGGATCCCACTTTAAAAAATAAATATGTTGTGTGCTCAATACATGGATTCTGTGAAGAATGGTCCAGAGGTGAAATCCAAAATGACTTGGCTTCATATTATTTTTGACTGTAATTGTTTAAGACGTGAGGAAGTATTGTATTAAGTGGGGATTTAAAATAGATTTTTCTTTTCTTTTGAATCACTTTTGTCACATATGACGTAATCAAACCCTGCTTTTCCAAATATAGACCGATAGTCACATTTCCATTGGGGAGTTTGTAAAACTGCGTAATTAGCTTTGACACATTTTTCAAAAGAAACCAGGCAAGTTATGCAAGTTACCTAAAAAAGTCACTCCATTGTCAGTGAGATACGGAAGAGGAGTGAAGAACATTCCTAAATCAGGGATAACAATGCACAGACATCCATTGCTTTGAATGTAAAAAAAAAATAAAAGAATATAGGAGAGAAAAAGTTGGTATAAATGTGTGATATTATGTAGTTTTAACATATATTATTGTGAAATATTAGTTGTTAATGTTATCAATGAATAACAGACATTGGAAGATAGCAGTGATATCATGTATGAATATAGCATAATAATTCATGATTGAGTAGAAATTGGGAATAAATACCCCCCCCCCCACCTCTTTTCAAGCTTTTGTTGTTAATAAAGTCTGTTTATTTGTTTCATAATTCTATTTTTCTTTTAAAGGTCCTGATTTGCCAGTGGAACAATCCTCTAGTGGTTACGTTGGTGAACTGCAGCATATATCTCTTTAGGTCCTGTTTTTTTTCCTTTTGTAAAATCGTTCCCATTGATCGTTTAATTATGATTGCGAAGGTTTTTGCCAAAATCAACCAGCCTTTGTCGCTTCTTAAGGCATATTTTCATGTGCAGCAGCAGTAGCTCATTAGAAATTCAATGAGAGCTCTGCACACCAGCTTATAGCCCCAAGCTAGCTTTAGCGCCACAAAAATAATGGCGAGCAATATTGGAGGAACCCAGTCATACAGTTTCGAGTCAGAATCCAGCGCAGACGTAAGTGTGTAAGCGGGCCAGAATGCCCATTTCAGTAGCTGCATTATTAGTTTGAGCTTTTTCAAGCATCTGGTTTTCTGATCCAACGCGATTTGAATAAAGAAACACTCAGAATAGCTGTTTTAATCATAAATTCTTTATTGTTTATTTATATTGTGTTAAAAACGCAATGACGATTTTCATAGCAGAACTGTCCCATCCACAGGAAGTAATACATGCTCTTTTAACTGCTAAAACTCCTACGCAATTATGATCATTTCAAAAGACTTTAGAGTAAACATTAGACTCCATTGAAGCTAATATTTCAGCTACATGCTAGCTATTTTGGCTAATCTAGGTTTTTTTTCAGTTTTGAAGCTAATTTAGAGATTAGATAATATGTCAGCAACATGCTAGCTATTTAGGTTAATTTGGACATTTTTAGGGTATTTTGGAGTTTAGCCAATATTTCAGCTACATTCTAACTATTTTAGCTAATTTATGTTTTTTTTTTAAGGCTATTTTATAGTTTAGCTAATATTTCAGCTTCATGCTGTTTTGGCTAACTTGGGTTTTTTTCTGTTTTTTAGGCTAATTTGGCATTTAACTAATAGTTCAGCTTCAGTGTTTTTAACCTCAGCACTTTTACCTATCAATTTCAGCATCTTCAGCTATCATCACTAGTATCTTCAGCGACCAAATTCAGCTTGCAGCGTTCAAACTAGTATTATTGCACGTAATGCTATATATCTAGTTTTTGGTTAGTTTGAAGCTAGTGATTGTTAAGATGTGTGTTTTCCATCATCTTTGCTTATGACCCGATTAGTCGACTAATCGTAAAATAATCGGTGATTAGTCGACTATTAAAATAATCGTTTGTGGCAGCACTACTCCAGAGCTAAAGTTTCTGGTTCATTCTGGAGGTGAAAGTGTTTTTACTTAGTTGTTATTTAGACACATAGCTTGAAATTGGACTGATTTCTTAAAAAACTAGCTTTTTTTTGCTTTTTAAAATGTCACAAACTTCTAAAATTGTGATCTGATGCAATTGAATCCCATTGCAGATGGAGGTCACACCATGCTGCTCTGACATGAGAAAAATCACAGTTTTACTGTCAAATATTCATATTTATATATCTACCAGATACTGTTTGAAGATCTGACTAAATATTCAAAACAATTGTCCCCAAATATTCTGTTTTAAAAGAGAGACCAATGAAATTAAAACCAAAAATCTTTCTGTTTAAATTGGATAATAACTGCCCTCCGTTTCATTTGGGATGTCTATCAAGCTTCTCCCTTCCTTCTTTCATGACTGTTAGTGCAGTTCACCGCCTGCAAACCGAGGACAGACAAGTGTGTTTGCTTCAGCTCGCTGCACAGCTTGGGGACTCACAACCTGCAGTCTTAATATTCATGGCCAGAGCCTTTGTGGCTTAAAGGACACATCACTTTGCCCAATGACAGGTCAAATCTCCTCCACACAAACACCAGGACAACATCAACGTTTTTCCATATTTACAATTGTTCTTATAATTGCATTGGAAGCAGAGGACGAGAGCGCTCCGATTACAGCAGCTAACGTCTTAATCATATTATCTTGCTAATATCCGGGTCATAATGAAGGGAAGTGAAGCTCTATTAAGAGATTCCAGATGCAGCATGTCTGCGGTTTTGAACGAACCTCGATTTATCTACTAAAACGCAGCTTTTGTGCCGTCTTAAACACAATTTCACTAGTAGCTTTTGCTACAATTATGACACTCGGGGGGGAAAAAAAAAAAAAAAAAAAAAAAACCTCATGAGCTTTAAATCCTTTTTTTTTGAGGAGACTTTGATGCAATTTTTCCACCGTCTACCTGCGTTCCAGCTGTCGTACAGCGGACTCCAAACCGACTCTCCTTGTTGTTGTGCTTACTGTAGCAGCATCTATCTAATGAACCAGAACAGTCAGCACAACCAGGGAGAGAAAGAATCCCCAGAGTCTGCCTCATTAGAAGCAGTTTCTCTGTCACAAGTCTCTAGTTGGAGCAGCATTAAGCTGCAGGATCCCTCATGTTAATTATCAGGCCGGCGTAACGAACTGGCTGCTCTCGCATGCTAAAAGGAGAAGTCTGAAAAAGGAGAGCAGTTGGGGTTTTTTTTTTTTCCTGTTTTTGGTCACTTTTAGGATTGAAAAATGTCAATTTTTATTTACTTTTGTTTTCACTATCTTGAATGTTTTTCCATCAATTCTAGTAAAATGGCAAAAACGCCTCAAGTCTCAGTCAACCCTGGTGACCGCAGATGAAGACCACGGGCGGTTAATGGACAATTTGGCCATGGACACCGTCATTGATCTTGGGATGGTTTTGACCGTCATGTCCTTATAATATTAAGGCGGTAATAATTCAGTCTGGAGGGTCTGAATTCAATCTGCGCAGACGTCGCTCTCTGTGGTTTAAAGTAATGACGAGACAGACGCGCGCCGCCCTCAGCCGCCATGAACGCACAGACGCATCGTCGCCCGTTTTTATCCCGGAGCCTGATGTAATATTCCAAGCTGCGCTTTCTAAAACGGTGACCGTCGGATTGTCTAAGTCATGATTCATTCCAATCAGGGCAGAAAATCTTTGATTTCAAAATGATAAATTGCAGCAAAAATTGCTGTCAAATCGTTAAAACAAGAAACGCTGCACCAGGGTTTAAAACTGATGTTTGTCTATGGCAGCTGTAGTTCTTACAATTGTACATTTTTCTTTTGCCAAAAGCTCTTTTTAAAAGATGCTCAAATGTTTTGTTGTTTTTACCACTTTTTTGGAAAATCTCTAGTAGTAAAATAACAATTTAACTAAATCTATTCCTACCTGTTTGGAATAAAAATCCCTCCATGGAGAAATCTAAACCCCAACAAGAAAAATACAAATATTTTTATGTTTTCTTTTTTGGAGATGATGCCAGTGATACAGACTGAAATGTGAGGGGCAGGAGGTAAAACCCATTTAAAAGAAAACTGATCTAAAAATCTTTAAAACTAAAAAAAGAACCAAATATACGGAGAGGAAATAGTCTCACCTCATTTCATGTGTACATAACTTTTGATTTTGCCTAAGTCTTGATCTGTAACTCATATGATACTTTTTGTGCGTGATTTTGTGTAGTTACAATTGTGTATTCATATGTTCAAAAATTACAAATGTTTTTTTTTTTTTTTTTTTAATTTCGTAGCTTTTGTACATGTGAATACACAATTGCAAGTGTACATAGTTGAGCACAAAATGTATTGGATCAGTTACAAATACAAAGTTACACACAAAGTAGGAATTACACACACAAATACAAAGTTATGCACAATTTAAAAATTATGCACACACAAATCAAAAGTTGTGGACAAATTAAGAATTATGCAGACTCTAATTCAAAGTTAGACACAAATCAAAAATTACACACCCGAAACGAAAGTTATGCGCAAATCAAGAATTACGCACACACAGATCCAAAGTTACGGACAAACATAAAATTACACACACACAAATCCAAAGTTATGCACAAATCAAGAATTACACACACACAAATCCAAAGTTGTGCACAAATTAGGAATTACGCAGACTCGAATTCAAAGTTACACAGAAATCAAGAATTTCACACACAAATCAAAAGTTACGCACAAATCAAGAATTACGCAGACTCGAATTTAAAGTTACACAGAAATCAAGAATTTCACGCACAAATCCAAAGTTACGCACAAATTAAGAATTAAGCACACACAAATCAAAAGTTGTGCACAAATTAAGAATTACGCAGACTCAAATTCAAAGTTACGCACAAATCAAGAATTACACACACACAAAATCAAAGTTACGCACAAATCAAAAATGTTGCATGCACAAATCCAAGGGGATGGGTCAAATGCTGAAAGCAAATAGTTTTGTGATAGGAATTTCACTAAACTACGGTATCCATAATGACAACTCAGTCACCATTGTTTTTGCAATATGGACACCATTGTGTTGGAACAGACGACGGCTATGTCCAAATTCCTTCACTTCTCACTAAATAGTGCACTATATATATATATATATATATATATATATATATCGCGTTTTGTTATGCTGTCTGAATCTACACTTCCAAAATTGAGTGCCCTAGAAACCTTCCAGAGATCTCTGCGAAAAACCTGTGTGCATTAATGCTTTCTAGATTTAGGATTATGGACCACAATGCATTGCATTTTAACAATTTTTGTGAAAATAATGTATGTAACCCTTGTGTTATCCTAGGCATGGTTACATTAAAAGTGGGGTCATCTGGACCCCACGAGACAGTGCACTAAACTTTTTTTCTCAAGAATTTTTTTCATCTTTACTGGTATCTGTGGCAAACATAAAATCCTGTCCAGATTTGTTTTGGGAGGGATCAACATCAATATGAGGGTCGGGTCATCTGGACCCCGTAAGAGAGCACAAGGGTTAGCTGCATTTCTTAAGTAAAACATTCATATTTTCATCATCAGAACACAGTGGATTCATAAATAATGGTCATAAAATACTTGTCCTGATTAGGTTTTCACTTTGTGAAATCATAGTTTTTTAGTTGTTGGGGAGTAGTGAAAGAGTGTTTCCCTCAAAACTGCCTTAAGTGTAAAGTTTTAAAGGAGATGGCAAAGTAATTTCCATTAAATAGGTTGTGCCGTCACCATGAAATACAGTAAAACCTTTTTTTTATATCTATTCAATCATCTTTTGCCATTGGAAATATTGGATTTCAGGCAAAACTAAAACAGAAAATGTAATTTCACATATTTGTGTTCTGTTGAACAAGCTTCTTTAGTAGGCACAAGACAACAGAATTGGAATGAATCTTAATAATACTCCCATATTTGGGTCGGTAACACAGCCTGATAACAACTTACATCCTTTTTTTGATTACTTTTCATGTTATCCGTCTTCTTTTTTTTTGTTATATAATTTAATCCGTCCTGTTCTTCGCTGCTTCATTGGCCCATTTCCGCCTACAGGGGTGATTAAAGTTTCATCTCATCTTCAAACAAGATGACAACATACAGCGGGTCTCCCCACAGGCTGGAGCACTAATTCAAGTGCAAGAGGTTGACCAACCACAGTGGAGCGGATGGAAGGCCTTTTTAATTACTTTATCCGGTTATTCTCTAATGACAGGACGGGAGTGCAGCTGGTTTTGCAAAAAAAATGTCAAATTGGGAACACAGTGGAAGGTGCTGACAGCCCCCGAATTCCACATTTTGTATGAGATTACGGATTAAATATTTAAAAAATACTCCTGATGGTACCCTCAATTTTAAGCCTACCATTTAAGCTAAAGTTTCAGATCTCATTTAAAGACCCGTCTTTTTTCCTATTTCTAATTAGCTTTCTTCGGAACATGTGGCTGTAATTCACCTGTCAGTTGTTCACCTGTTTATGAGATCCAGCTCCTTTCCCTCAGGAGTTTGCTGTCACAACCCTCGTAGATCATCTCCTAAAGCCCAATAAAAACTGCCCTGATGGCTGGATATGGGCTGTGTGGTAGTGAAAATTAGGCAGACTTGTACAGGTAAGGTCAACTTGTTGTAGGGTCTGTAGGAATGCTCAGTGAGCCCGTAGAGTAAAAAAAAAGAAAAACCTATGGCCGTGCTGCGCGACTGGTTGTAGCCAACACTTGCATACAACATGCGATAAAAAGTGAGACGCACACGTGTTGTATACATTTGCCCTTCCCTATCACCTCCAAGGAGCACGTTTGAGAAAATTAGACTCTCCAATCATACTTTAATTGGGCATTGTCCTACAGGTACTTACGTGTCACATGCACACCCCGTACACGCAGTATTCCCTCATAAGGCGCCAGTATGCACACCTTACTACGGTAATCATCCGTACACCATAGGTATGTCTAGTAGTCTTACAAATACTTCACGATATACTAACCACGCTCTTCGACAATGGTATGTATCATTTTTATGGCCGTATGAGTATCAAGAAAATGCAAGACACACCTACCTTCATCCCCCAAAACCCTTGTGCTATCCTAGGTATGTTGACGTTGGGAGTGGGGTCATCTGGACCCCACAAGATAGTGCACTGAACTTTTTTTTTTTTCTCAAGGATTTGTGACTTTAACTGGTGACCATGGCAGACATGAAATCCTGTCCACATTTGTCATGGAATTGATAACACATCAATGTAAGGCTGGGGTCATCTGGACCCCATAAGATAGCACAAGGGTTAAGATGTGACCACTCCCCTCTACGACCCTCCACAGACCCGGACAACCCAGAAACCTGCAGCACCCTCATCGGTACATGTGTGTATTCAGACTGGAAAAAGGATTTGTTCTGGATCGAGTCCTAAACCTTGCGTCTAGTCTGTATTCAGACTGGGATCTACTGGAGATTTCTGTTTCGGACTAAAATCAAAACCACATGACTAAAGATCTCTTCAGTCATTGGCCGACAGTTACGTGGACGGGTCAAAACAAAAAGAGAAAGAGAGATTCTGCACTTTGCAAATACTCGTAAAGATAGTTTACTTTCTCGAACCTTTTATTTCACTGGTCAATTTTGAATGTCTGTATTAAGGTTCAACACTTTTAACTGCTACTTTTGTACAGTGGAGGCATACTGTGGCTACTGAGGACACTTTGAGGTATGCCAAGAAGTGCTTGTGACGTATAAATTGTTGGGAAACGGTTTGCAAACAAGACCACCTTGAAAGATGGGTTAAAGAGCGTTTCCTGATCTCGGAGCAGAGCTCGTTTGCGTGTATTCAGACTGAAAATTTGTTCCGGATTATCCAATGGAAAACAAACTCTGGTTTACTTTAAGCGGACCAACTGTGTCCAATCTGAACACACCCTGAGGCTTAACCTGGAGCTCGGTGCATACTGACAATTTCAGAAAACTTGAGTTAAAAAGAACATCCAATATTTTTTTAAGCATTTACAGCAAACTACAGCAGTTTAGAAATGAAAGTATAAGGACAGCAATGGCCAAATAATGAAAATAATAAGCAAATCTCTCTTGTTTATTACTGCTTCACACCATGTCTGCTGTTCCCCACAGTCTGTGCAGGAGCGTCATGCGCGTTCATGTTCTCACCCACAAAATCCACAAATAAAAGCCCCCACATGTTTAAAAAAAAACAAAAAACACACACACACTCTACAGCTTTATTGTTTTAGTTTTAGTTTTTTCAGAAATGTAATGTTCGCCCCCACCAGTTCCCTCCTTCCTCTGCTGCATCGGAGGATGCAGCATCACCTCGCGTCTTTGCTGTTTTACTGGTCCCCAAAGAGCATAACCGTGTTTTTGTTTGCTCTCCTTAAGTAGAACACCTCCCTGCACAAGCACACGCTCCCCCTGGAGACATACCCACATGTACTAACACACACTGGTCCTTCAGGCCAACTTTCTGTTCATGTCCACCATTGAAAGTCTTTCATGAGCCGATAAACACCTCTTTAAAGACCCACTGCTATCGTCTTTTAAAGGGCCTATACCATGCTTTTCTCAAGTCTTCCGGAGTATACTAGATCCTTTTTATGTAAGTTTTATATAAAAGTCCATATATTACACTAAGGAGCTAATTATTTATAAAATATTAGTTATTTTCATGAGTTTTTGTCCTACCCGAAGTGAGACGCCTCGATCTCTGAGGCACTGCCTTTTGCAACTTGTGACCATCGCCCTCTAGAGCCGGCAACGAGATGTTGCTCGTTTGGCTCTCAAAAACAAGCAACATCTGAACTTTTGAGACAGTGGATGTGTGCATGCAGTACATCTGTCTTTAGTAGCCCCAGCCATGGCTGGGGTAGCGGCTCACCGCTAGCTGAGCATCAAAGCTTAGTGTCTGAGTGGCGATGCTATCGGCTGAGCACTACTAGCTGAGTGGAGAAATAGGGGATTTGTGTTAGCCAGGGGGCGGTTCTGGCACCACACACTCTTCTGGAAGGGGCAGCTCACACTTTATGACATCAGAACGCTCAATTTCGTGGATTGGAAGGGGCTGGTGCTCAGAGCGCAGGATTTTTAGAGGAATACTCAGAAATACGTGAATGGATTAAAATACCTCTATGGGGTTGTTTATAGTGAGGAATGAACATCCTAATACAATTAAAGCTCAAAAAGTTGATTTTGCTTGATATCACGTGACACTTTTAATCAATTTAAAAGTGTTCCCAGTGCTCTTTCCATTATGATTATGTTGTTTTTAGGCAAAATATTTAAAAAATGTGTGATTCTGCAGAGTGGGAGGAGTTAAGTAGAAATTTTCCTCAAACTGTTGGTGCTGAGCAACCCCGCCCCCTTTCCTCTCATCGTAGCAGGAAGCTTGTGGCCCGCCCAGCATATTTTCTATGTCACAAATGAGCTCTTTTTCAAACAACATTGTTTCATGTGCTCCTTATTCACAACAATTTGTAAAAGGAAATACTAAGAAATTTTGAGTTTAATTTTCTTTATGTCCTCTATTTAGAGAAAAACAAATCATTAGAGTGGGTCTTTGAAAGACTTTGTTTTTGTCATTCGTTTGTCCTTCAGCTCAAAGTTTTTTCGTAGAAAATGCCTCTCCCTTTTGCTCAGGCAATCAGATTGATAGTCTAAAGCCTTGTAAACCACCACCACCCCCCTCCCTGAGGCGACGCACATCTGTCACAGCAGTGAGGTGTGCACGTCCTGTTTCATTAGGCGCCTGTCGCCCACCCAACTGCCGGCTCCTGAACTCACCAACTCTCAGACTCACACTTTCCGGGGAAGTGATTGAATTCTGTCACTTCTGCTGATCCAAATCTTATTTTCGGAGATGTGAGCCGAGGTTGTAAGGCTCTCCCATGCAGCGTTCTGTCTGTGCGATCACGGATGAGGCTGGACCTGAAATATCCGACGGTGACGTTGAGGCTGGACGGATGGGATCTGTCGTGATTTGACAGAAACAAGCCCTCATAATTAATATTATCTTATACATTAGATCCTTAAATGTGGTTGTAGAGCAAAAAAAGTCCTAAATTACCCACAGATTCCAGATGGATGCTTTTCTCGTCTGCCGCTTCTCAGATCGGCCCTGAAACCGGACGAGTTTTCATCTGGCTGGCATTAGGCGCTCAGCTCACGTTTGGCGGCGAACCTCTCTGACAGAGAAACAAGGACAACGCGGAGTGGACATGTCCTCGCAACGCTTTCCAATCTAACACGCTGCTGGAGACCAGCGAACTCTACACAGCTCAGAACTTTAGTTGAATCTTAATACTCCTTCTGGGTTTGTGTGTGGAGAAGACGAGACCCTCAAAGCCGCGGTCCCGCTTTTTATCTTGTGACTTCTGATTGGCTGGACACACCTGATCCAGGTGAACCACGTGGAATAAGACTAACTCTACAGCCAGGGCTGTCACGATTAGTCGACTAATCGACTATTAAAATAGTAGACGAGTATTTTAATAGTCGATTAGTTGTTACTTTATATTATATGGAGTCAGAATGTAGTAATGTTGAAAGTTATAATGCCATTCTGCTGGGTTTTTGGACTATTTTAGCATTTAATAAAGTTTTTTAGGGTATTTTGGAGTTTAATATTTCAGCTACGTGTTAGCTATTTTGGCTAATTTAGGCTTTTTTTCAGTTTTTTTAGGCTAAGTTGGAGATTAGCTAATATTTCAGCTACGTGCTAGCTATTTTGGCTAACTTAGGCTTTTTTCATTTTTTTTAGGCAAAGTTGGAGATTTGCTAATATTTCAGCTACATGCTAGCTATTTTGGCTAATTTAGGGTTTTTCTCAGTTATTTAGGCTAAATCGGAGATTAGCTAATATTTCAGCTACACACTAGCTATTTTGGCTAACTTAGGCTTTTTTCATTTTTTTTTAGGCAGAGTTGGAGATTAGCTAATATTTCAGCTATGTGCTAGCTATTTTGGCTAATTTAGGCTTTTTTCATTTTTTTAGGCAAATTTGGAGATTAGCTATTTTAGCTACATGCTAGCTATTTTGGCTAATTTAGGCTTTTTTCATTTTTTTAGGCTAATTTGGAGATTAGCTACTTCAGCTACATGCTAGCTATTTTGGCTAACTTAGGCTTTTTTCATTTTTTTAGGCTAATTTTGAGATTAGCTATTTCAGCTACATGCTAGCTATTTTGGATAACTTAGGCTTTTTTCATTTTTTTTAGGCTAATTTGGAGATTAGCTATTTCAGCTACATGCTGACTATTTTGGATAATTTGGACTTTTTAAATTTTTTACGCTAATTTGGCATTTAACTAATATTTTAGCTGGCTCCCAGCTTCAGTGTTTTCAGCTCTTAGCTTCAGCGTTTTCAGCTATCAATTTTCTTATCTTCAGCCACCAAATTCAGCTTACAGCATTTACACAGACATTATCACAGGTAATGCTATATATCTAGTTTTTAGTTATTTTAAAGCTAATAAGGGTAAGATGTGTGCTTAACATCCAGTTTGCACATGACCTGATTAGTTGACTAATCTAATAAAAAAAATAATAGGCGATTAGTCGACTAAAAATAATCATTTGTGTCATCACTATCTATTAGCTCCTGTCATCATTTCACATTATTAATAAGAATCGAATAGAAAAACAGCAGTTTGTGGTGCTTTTTGCTTTATCTGTTATGTACTATCAATGAAAGTCTCTAAACTTGGAGCAAACTTTTTCATTTTGACGATCAGAAATGCATCGATTCTCCTTTTTCTTTCTGCTTTTCCACGCTCACAACTATTGATTGACAGACTGCCAGTTCGGTACAGGAGCTGCTTTTGCTCTCCGTCTTCAGTCTATGGATTTGAATCATTTATTAGAGCTCTATACCTCTATTTGATTCAGTTTTTTTCTCAGGAATGAAAAAAATAAGGAATTTTTCCATTTGTTTTAATTCATTTATTGTTCTCCAAACTGTCAATATGCTGCCAACAAGCTGTTTTGTTAATAATTTGTGTAGCTTTTCCAAGATTCTGTAGTTTTATTTGAACCTTTTTCCCGGCAGCTGCCCGCAGGATTGTTGACGAAAAATAGATTTATAGCCACAGGAAGGTGGACGTTGAGGGGGCAAATACTACTCCGTAACAGGAACAAGTCGCCGACCTTCTTGTAGACGTAATTCATGTTTGTCAGGTGGTAACAGACAGACGAGCAGCTGTGTGAATTAATGAGCTGGAATGATGGAAAACACTCGTCTGAAGTGCTAAACATGTCGCGAGTTTAGACTAAAGTTCAGTTCCAGAAGTTCTCTTCTAAATGAAAAGATGAAGGTTAGAAGCTTTTCTTAAAAGATAGAAGTGTGGGAAACCAAAACAGATAGTTCAGAGGTGCTTAAATCATTTTAACTGCAGTATGGCCGATTGATAAATGAAATCAATTCAATAGTTTGCAAATGAACACAAAATTAAGAAGCACATACGGTAAGAAAAAGATACATTTTTAACTGCATCACTCTTTTTACAGTCAGTTTACAGTTATAGCTTTTAACCCTAACATAAAAGCAGGAAATCACTTTAAAGGAAGTGTTTTTAACCGTTAATTTAGCATTATCTGAATGAACTTTGTTTAAAAAGTTCTTTACATTTTTGAATCAAAAGTTGAAAAATAGTTTTATGTCAGATTAAAGCTCCATAAATCCCATTTAAATATATCATTAGTGCAAGGAAAGAACTAAAGTGATTTGTCTAACGATACTAATGCCACTTTAAACTAGGATCTTGCTTGTAAAGATAAATGAGAAAACAAAATGACCTATTTGTGCTGCAAATTAGTATTTCGTCAGAAACCAAAATCAATATAGTACCTTAAACTCTACAGATTGCCTTAAATTTCCAGATTTCTTTTTAAACGTTCAAAAGCAGCATGTCATTTTTACAATCAAAAAGGTTAATGTCATCTTAAAATATAAAATTTATTTTCTTCTTGATGCCTGAATTTATTTCCACAAGTGAAAATAAACTCGCTGCGTTGACATGGACCCAAGTAATCAGAATAAAAATGTGTCACCGTTTGGGATACTCTAACCTGATCAGACTCATTCAGATCAAAATTTAATTCCGATGGAAAGAGGTGGGTTAAGTTGATCTGTTTGTGATGCAGGTAAGCTATTCCTTCCGGTTGTGTCCCATTACTGCACTAGATTTTATGTCATGCATAGACTGTGTGGGTCGTAGCTTTGCTAGACTCGTAGCTTTGCTAGACTCGTAGCTTTGCTTGACTCGTAGCGTTGTTAGACTCGTAGCTTTGCTAGAGTCGTAGCTTTGGTAGGGGCGTAGCTTTGCTAGAGTCGTAGCTTTGGTAGACTTGTGGCTTTGCTAGAGTTGTAGCAGTGCTAGACTCGTAGCTGTGCTAGAGTCGTAGCTTTGCTAGAGTCGTAGCTTTGCTAGAGTCGTAGCTTTGCTAGAGTCGTAGCTTTGCTAGAGTCGTAGCTTTGGTAGAGTCGTAGCTCTGCTATAGTTGTAGCTTTGCTAGAGTCCTAGCTTTGCTAGAGTCGTAGCTTTGCTAGAGTCCTAGCTTTGCTAGAGTCGTAGCTTTGCTAGAGTCGTAGCTTTGCTAGAGTCGTAGCTCTGCTAGAGTCGTAGCTCTGCTAGAGTCGTAGCTTTGGTAGAGTCGTAGCTTTGGTAGAGTCGTAGCTTTGCTAGAGTCGTAGCTTTGGCAGACTTGTGGCTTTGCTAGAGTTGTAGCAGTGCTAGACTCGTAGCTGTGCTAGACTCGTAGCTGTGCCAGAGTCGTAGCTTTGCTACTCGTAAGCTTTGCTGGACTCGTAGCTCCGCTACTCGTAAGCTTTGCCAGAGTTGTAGCTTTGCAAGACTCGTAGCTTTGCTACTCGTAGGCTTTGCTAGACTCGTTGCTTTGCTTGTTTGTAGCTTTGCTAGACTTGTAGTTCTGCAAGAGTCTTAGCTGTGCTAGACTCGTAGTTTTGCTAGAATTGTGGCTTTGCTAGACTCTTAGGTGTACTAGATCCGTGGCTTTGATAGATTCGTAACTCTACTGGAGTCGTAGCTCTGCTACTTGTAAGGTTTGCTAGACTCTTAGCTGTGCTAGACTCGTAGCTTTGTGTCTGAAATAGGGGGGGTGCTTTGTTATGGCGTGCGCTCTGTAGGAGGCTTTGGAGCGTAGTCAATCTGGTTGCTCTGAATGAGCGAGCTGCTGGATTCAGGAGAACCGTGTCTCCCGGGAGAACTGTCTCAGATCTCCGAGCGACTTCAGGACGGTGTGTGAACTGGTGGAGACTGCTCACACACCGAAATCACTATTGACAGTCTACGAAACCTAAGTAACAAAGTAACAAGGGTTTCTATAGTCTAGTTATTGTAATTTAGTACAGGTATCTGAACTGTAGTTTGTTTCGTTCCTCCAGTACTGACAAAAGTAGATAAATTACAGTAATTTGTTACTTTGTAATCCCTTAAACTCAATACTGCCCTTCCTCTGTTAGAGACCGTCCACTATTTGAAGATATTCAGTACTAATTATGTGACTTGTATCTTATAACCACCAATGTCATATTTGTACACTAGTATTTGGTTGTTTTTGTTTTTTTTCTGCATCTAAAAACAGTTGATGCAAAAAATGCACCTTAGCTGTCATGTTTAACACCAAACTGTGATCCTACACAGCCGCTGTGTGCACGGTATCCATGGGTATTAAGGATAACAGACTGTCAGAAGGTGTTTAGCTCCGGGCTGCTTCCATTATTGATATGCAGACGAGGACGGCTCTCAGGAGCAGCCAGGTATCCTCAGGTGAACGAGTGCCTTCTGGAACAACGGAGCACATTAGGAAACATATGTATTTGTCTGACTTTCATGTTGATTCTGGTTACCGTCATCTTGTAGCCATATTTAGGCTAACACTCTGAGAGGAGCTGAGCGGCTCGGAGCACAACATCTCCTTAAACTCCCAGGAGCAGAGAAAATGGCAGCAGTTAGCCAATTAGAGCGCTGGGACCGGATTAGATGAGCAAGCACGGTCTCAAGGAGGACACATAAATGACAGAAGATGCATGTGACATGTGCAGGAACCTGACTTGTGCAAGTACTGAGACAGCATGTACCATTTTTAGTCTGGGGAAAGAGAAAGAACTGCCTGTTTCTGCTGGGGTGGAAGTTTCACGAACCAGGACATCGTTAAAGTTTTACAGTCAAGTCTGGGTCATGAAATTAAATGAAAACGACAGTGCACAGTTATTAATATGAATTGTTTTTGCTGAAATTCAACGTGTCACTTTTGTTTTACTCTTGTTAAAAGAAGCCACCATTTCTTGAGTATTGACTTTTTTTGGTTAAATACATGTTTTCTCCACACATAAACACGTTTCGGCTGTTTTCAAAGATGATAAAATGTCTTGAAACGCTTCAACACAACACCATTGTTGCAGTTGTGTTGATGCATTTATGGTCTGCGTGGAAAAAGCAGAACAGAAACTTTGAGATTCCACATAGAGATGCTCATTTACGGTTTCTCTACCAGTACCATCTGTCAGTATAATTACACACACCTGCATATGTCAAACAAAACATCTAGTGATGTGTAAACACCACCTGAACTTGATTATTTGTTAAATAATGCTATGAAGGGATGTTTACTGATATTTTAAATGGTTTGAATTGGACTAATTTTGATTTTTGAAGATCTGTTTTAAACTGTGTGGCTGATGTAGCCTGAGCTGAGTCAGGTTCATTTTCTTCCCATTTTCCACCCCATTGTTACGGATTTTTTGTTGTTATTCGTTTTTATTTTTACCTAAAATGAAAATGCTCTTCATTATATTTTTAAAGTTGGATTCTGAAGATCTTGGTTACAGATTCACAACAATCCTAAATCATCAAGCATTATGCTAATGTTTCCTTTTATGTTTTTCTCTCTGAAGGAATCCAAGGAATTCCGATTTTTTTTCTATTCGCTTAGATTTCTGAAGCCTTATTAATCAAAGCTGCCCTCACAAGTGGCAAAAAACAGGCAACATTTTCTGGGTACCCTCATGAAATCTCAAGGTCGTAGACCGTTCTGTGAACTCAAAGAGCTATAATGTTCATTTTTATCTATGGGCATGCTGCGGGTGGCAGTGCCTAGCAAACACAACAAGCAGGGGTAAAGTGCGGGGTAAGTAGGTGGGACGCAGGTGTGTCATGGAGATTTTATATCTGTTTAAAACTTTAAAAATGTAACTTTTTAACACAAGTATGAATAAAAAACAGACAGGAATATTATTCCAGAATAAATCAACTTAAACCTGAAATAACTTTCAATATTTTACTCTTCATAAAAACATATTTGATAAAAATTATACAAGTTAGAAATGAGCGCAAGATAACATCAGGCCTTAAAAACAATACAATAAAATGATCTGGAGGACCGGAAATAATTACCTGGAGGGCCGGATCCGGCCCCCGGGCCTTGACTTTGACTCATATGTCTACATAGGTGGTGGGCATCTGGTTTGGTCAAATGTGTAAAGGCTCTATTTAAATAGTTAAATACTTAAAGCTGCCACAACATTGTTTTAGTTTGTGTTTTAACATTTAAGGTAACTATTTATCGGAACTTTCGTCGTTGTAATGACGATATATTTGCTATATATTGTGCAAGTCTAGTCAGTAAGCAGTGATTGATCCAAGTCGGTCTGAGTTTCTATAGCAACCACTATCGTCTTGACATTTTCTAGAGCTGTCCAAATCTACAATTCCAAAATCGAGTCCACTAGAAATTTCCCAGAAGTCTTTGCGGAAAACCAGTGTGCATCGATGCTCACTCCGCTAGCGAATATGGACCACAATGCATTGCGGTCAAACAATTTTTGCATAAAAAAACAAATTTGAATGTAATTTTTAACAAATTTTTCCAGTGGAGTTACAAATACATTGTAAAATGTGACAAAAATACTCTCCAGGAGCTGATACTCGTCGATGACATTTCTAAAAACAAACCTTCGTTTTGTAAAAAACTGTTTCTCACGTTGTTTAACATTTTGCCTTTGCAAAAAAAAAAAAGAAAAAAACAACAACACTAGTGTATGCTTTGGTGTGCTGTTGTTTATTTTCACCCCTTCTCATATGACTGTGAGCACCCACACACTGAAGCAACAGCTCTGAAGTGAGGGAGGTGTCGTTTTATGAAGAAAGACTAACAAAGCAGCAGAATCAATACTTTAGCAGCTCTTGAAGTGAGCATGAAGAAGGAGAGACAGCCTGAGAGGACACTTTGAAGGAGCAGCCACGCCGTTTGGTGTGGTAAACAGCTAGGATGCAGCCTCCCTTCTGCACAATGATGCACGCTCTGCCAGAAATGGGAACACAATAGCGCACGCATCAGGTTGTTTTGGGAGCAGGCTATTGTTTTCAGCAGAGGACACTGTCCTGTATTCTTTATTCTACTTCAACACTTACTGATAGTTTTAGACAGGTTCTGTGAATAACTTTATCGAACTGTTGCACACCTCCTGCTCACACGAGTGTGTTTTACGTAGTGCTCCCAACGATTATTTTAATAATCGTCTAATAATCGATTATTTTTTCTGATTAGTCGACTAATCGGGTCATGCACAAAGTGGATGGAAAACACACGTTATTAGCTTTTAAATGACTTAAAAGTGGAGATATAGCATTAATTGTGATAATGCCAGTGTGAATGCAATAAGCTGAATTTGGCCATCGAAAATGCTAGTAACGATAGCTGAAAATGCTGAAATTGATAGCTAAAAACACTCAAGTTCATAGCTGAAATCACTAAAGCTAACAGCTGAAAACGCTGATGCTAATAGCTAAAAACTATGAAGTTAATAGCTGAAATTGCTGAAGCTAAAAGCTGAAACACTGAAGCTGTTAGGCAGCTAAAATATTAGTTAAATGCCGAATTAGCCAAGAAAAAAAAAACTGAAAAAAAGCCTGGGTTGTCCAAAACAGATAGCATGCAACTGAAATATTAGCTAAACTCCAAATTATCTTAACAACTGAAAAAAATCCTAAATTAGCCAAAATAGCTACCATGTAGCTGAAATATTAGCTAAGTCCAAATTAGCCTAAAAAAGCTGAAAAAAATTCTAAATTAGCCAAAATAGCTAGCAAGTTGCTGAAATATTAGCTAAACTCCAAAATAGCCTAAAAGACAAAACAAAAGAATCCTAAATGAGCCAAAATAGCAATCATGTAGCTGACATATTAGCTAAAGTCCAAATTAGCTTAAAAAAAGTGAAAAAATCCTGAATTAGCCAAAATAGCTATCATGTAGCTGAAATATTAGCTAAACTCCAAAATAGCCAAAAAATCCATTAATAAATACCAAAATAGTCCAAAAAGCAGCAGAACATCATTATAACTTCCAACTGTACTACACTCTGACTCCATATAAAATAAAGTAACGACTAATCGACTATTAAATTAGTCGTCGACTATTTTAATAGTCGATTAGTCGTTGATTAGTCGACTAATCGTGGCACCCCTAGTTTTACAGCAATAAAATGTTGTGATCCGTTCATGATATGCAGACTTCTAGTAGACTAGAATAAGCCTTAAACATATAGCACTGATCATAAGATAGAGAATAAAATGAAGGCAACATTTTGAGTCCATTACCTGGTGATCGGGTCCAGTCACATGATCAGATGTCATTTATTTAGCTTCTTTCTCCACATGTATTCACAAACACGAGTCATGTGGTTCATCTTGATTTAATATCATAACTGTAATTTGTCAGTTGTTTACATGTGAGCTGACCCGTCTGTTTGTGAGTGATAAAGACGTGTTTCTGGTGACTCTTTGAGCCTTTCAAGTGTTTTGAGATAGAAACAGTCAATTTTTCAAGCTTAGAGGGAAACAAATGTCGTAGTGAAGGTCATCGTACTCCCTCTTCTCCTGCTGGGGGGGGCTCTAACGTCTCCTCGGCTGACGGTCCCCCTCAAAGCCCATTTTTTCACTGATTGTTGACAGAAGTGAGATTGACACCAAGGCGGGAGGCGCGTGACGAACCGGCGCGTGCGCCCGCCCCTCACATTAGCATTCCGAGCCGGCCACTTCCTCGACGCCGTTCGGTCATGCCTCTCCAAGAGGATTTCCAACACTCGCGCTCTCTGTCCCTCCGTCACCTCTTCATGCGTGTTGCTTCCACATGCCGGCAGTTTCCCCCCTCATCGCCATGGAGACAGACGTGATGTCAGCAGCAGTCTGCGCAGGTTTATCCATTCCCAACCAGCATCGTCCTATAGAGTAATAAGGAAAAAGATAACATTCTGATCTCTAAAATCCTGTTAGGAAAAACACATTTTCTAGCAGTGAGAATGCCTCTTTATCTGTCTGTGAAGAGTAGATGATTTGAAGCAAACACATCAGATTTAAAGGAAAAAAATAGCGTAAAGCTCTCTAGTTTATTCAGTACTTTTGTTCAAAAACAGGAAAAAAATACAAATCAAAAATGTGACATTTGGAACGCAAAGATTCCAAGATTCGTGTTTGTCTTAAAGGGAATTTCTATTCAGGATTTTTATCATCAGATTCCGTCTTCAAAAACAGATGGGAGATAGTTAAAAATAAAACTTTTAAAAGATTTTGTTGAAGCAGGAACTATTTTTTCAATTTTTTCAATGGGTTAGTGTGTAAAACTCTGATGTTATTCATTTTTTATTACACTATTTACATAATAAAGACTCAAAGTCCCACTCCAACTATACTTTTTTTATTGTAAAATCATTCCCAGTGGTTTTTTAGTTAAGAATAGGCAGTTTTTAGCCAAAATCTAAAAGACTGAGTTGTTTTTTAAGACATATTTTCTGCAGAGCAGCAGGAGCTCATTAGAAATTGGCCTCTGAGTTGTGGGCGGGACCGTTAACTTCTGCTAATTTCCAATCACCTGTACTCTCCTCTGCTAGCTTATAGCACCTCACAAGCCCAAGCTAACGTTAGCAGGAAAAAAAAAAAAAGGCAATTAATATCTGAGCTATCCAGCCGTACAGTTTTGAGCCGGACGGCAGCTCAGACGAGGACAACGAAAACCATAACGGATTTATTTTTTTTATAAGTGAATGCATTCAAATTTTAGCCCAGAAGGGAGACTTTAGCCCGCCCGCGACAGTTGCTGCGTCACAAATCCGAGCTTTTTCGAACCTTGGGTTTTCATCTTCTCAATCAAAAAAACTGGATGCTTGAAAATGCTCGGACTAATGACACATTGTGTCTTAAAAACGTCATAATTATAGATAAAAGATCACCGGGAACAATTTCATGCTAGAAGAAAAATATAGTTGTGGTGGGACTTAAGTACAAAACGTTATTTCAAACATCAATTCTTTCAACTTTTTTCTTTGTTTTTGTTAGCGCGAGTTACATTGTTTTTATAAAACAACAAAGTTTACAGAAAATAACAGTTTTTGCATAAATTATTATTAGTATGGTCAAATAATCTCCTTCAGTTACTTTAATAATTATCTCTGTCGTGTTTGAACAGCTGTTGTCTCCTTTTCTACACCGGTCAGTACATAGATTTTCCAAAAACTCAACTAGAATTTTTCAAGAGACAAAATAAAAAAAATAAAAAAAGTATTTTCTACCTTTATGTCTGACTTTATTTGTGTAAACAAATATTCTTCCGTTTTTATCCCTGTCACGGTGATGCTAAATTAATTGGACTCCTGTATTAAATATTATTTTTGGGAATTAGGAAGTTAATCTCTATTTTTTTTTTAGAAAATACATTCAATAAATCCATTGTTTGTTGTCCAGCTAAAAAAATGGATTTAATCAGTTTTAGTTCAAAATTTCAAACTTTTACCTATGAAAATTTCACCTTTTGTCCATTTAAATCACTAATTATCCATAAGTCATTATTATAGCCAAAAAATTGGTTTAAGAAAAAAGATAAGCTAAAAATTGTGTTTTTATAGTGTTGAATTTGACTGCATTAAACTGGCTCCTGCCACCCAATCTAAAAGATACAGTGGGTTTCATGAAGGGTTTCCTTTGTTCGCATTTTGATGTTTCCGTAAAATTCTCCTGACTCATTGAGAATATTTGGAAGCAGAAATCAAGACGCTCAGAATCATTTACGCTTTTTTCCAGCTGGTTGTTTTGAGCACCGCTCGGGCCTTGAACATCCCAGCTAAACGACTGATAGAAGCTGAACGCAGCGCGGAAATCTGTCTGCTTTGTATCGCAGAGCTTTAGGATCAAACTCGGCACAACTCTTCAAAGCTTGCAAAGGTTTCTGGAATAGATTTTAGGAGAAAATGTACGGAAAGTTGGAACTATTTCCCTCCTGATGCTTAAATATTTACAGCATTTCAGATACAATAATTAAATGGACAGATTGCCTTCAAATGTGTGTTTAGGAACTTCTCTGTGTGTAGTTTTAATACTGACAGATATGTAGAATAATATGTTAAATCTTTATTATCCAGTAGTATCCTCAGTAATCTTTGATTCAGTTTTTAGAGTATGACTTAGAAAAAACTACCTGAATATTAATGCGTCTTTCATAGCAATAAAATGGTTATAACGTTAACTGGTGTAACTGTATCTCATATTGGCTACAAGTTCCTTTTACCCAGAAATTCATAGGAATTTTCTTTTATTAAATACAAAATAAAGTCAGAATTGGTTGATTTACTCAACAAAATATTTTTTGCTGTTTAATAAATGTAAAAAAAAAAGCTATAATGAATTTGTCTTGACCAATAGGGTTCTGAAAGTATGATTGAGGAAATATAGTGTTGTTTATTTCTAACGTTGCAAAATATAACTTTTTGAATCAGAGGTGTCAAACTCATTTTGGTTCGGGGTTCACATTCAACCCGTCTGATCTCAAGTGGGTCGAACCAGTGACATAAAATAACTTATGGTCAACTTTGGGCCACTTTATGAAGAAAATAATATTTTTAAAATTACGACTTTAAATCTCGTAAATTCACGAGAAAAAAGTCGTAAATTTACAAGAAAAAACTCGTAATATTACCTTTTTTTTTTTTTTTTTTTGGTGGCCCTAATACTCCATCGTAATTCAGACGTGGCCCGCACTTGCAGAGAAAAGCTGTCTATATCTTGATCTCTTGATTTTTCTTTGCTTCCCCTAGTGGTGGAATAGGGCATTTCAGTCATTTCTTTAAAGAACTGAAACTCGCCACAGGAATGGACTAGAAACGTGATTTTTTTTTTTTTATTCTCCAACATCCTTATATTTGTTTCTCTAAACAAGTGGATTGGATTAAACCATCTGGCGGGACGTATCCGACCCGTGGGCCGTACATTTGACACCCCTATTTGAAACGCTTCGGACAGTGCTTGAACTGGTGCTTCAAAAATAAAGGGGGGGGAGCACCAATTCTTTCCAGAAACATTTCAGTAGAATGAAGCAGCATGACAAGAGGAATATCATCTCGTCAACATTTGAAATCGATACAAGTATCGCCTCATGAAATATTTCGATATATCGTCAAATCTGTATTTCCCGTAGTGTAAACAGAGCGATCTCAATTACTGATGATGGGAAGGGAGGAGGGGATCCCACCCACAATTTTCTATTCAGTTTAGTTTATTTAGCCCAATATCACAAAACGGTTGTCTCACACCGGAAAATGTCTAAAAACAAAAATATAAACAATAGCTGGTTGCTAAGCTAAACTGAACAGAGTAAGCTCAGAGACCCTCATTGGAGGCAAATTTCTACTGAAGTACACAGGGTTTGGCTAAAAACACTATTATTATTACAATTAAAAAAAAAAAAAAAAAACACTGACAATGCTTTAATAATGGATCAAAGAATGATTGGAGTTGGTCTTTAACTGCCTGCTCAACTAAACAATGGTGAACATTTAGAAAAACATGTTTTTAAAAAAATTATTTTGAGTTGATTGATTGTGTGTATCACTCCCCAAGGTTTGAAACCCCTAAAGGGAAATTGAAGAAAAAAATTAAAGTTTTTTTTTTTTTTTAATTCTGGCTACTAATGGATGCGCACCAGATAGTAACTGCTGCACATCAATTATTAACCAGAACGTTTTTTTTTTAGTTCAATCTAAAGAAAAAAAAACTACTTTCTGGTGTGCACCAGTTACTAACCAGAATTCTGTCTTTTTTTTTTACTTTAAATTTTAGAAAAACAATTTCTGGTTAGTAACCAGAACTTGTTTCTTTATTACTTTATTATTATTATTATTATTATTTTTTACGGAGCCCCTTATCATTTTTTTTTTTTTAACCTAATTTCTTTTTTTTTTTTTACTTTGATGTCCTTTTAGGGGCTCCGTACCAAGACAAAAAATAAATTGGATTTTTTTTTTTTTCTTTTTTGGAGGAGGGTTATTTATCAATAGGATATTTATATCCAGCTTGCATTCTATCTGTTCATTTAAATGTTGTTAATTCCACCTGGATTCAGGCTCCTTCTTTGTATTAAAATGCAGCCAAATCCATCCATTACAATTACCCCCCCCACACTTTAGTATTCAGGAATGGTCTGATTTCAGAGTCGAGCTCGTTCAGCGTCAAAACCGACTTTAATTCAGCCTCCAATTAAAGCCAGACTCGGCTTGTGTGTAGAGGATTGCGTAACTGTCATTATGTAACGCAGTGCAGATGAATCGGAGCTGCTTTTTTTTTTTTAGATCTCCATCATTCTGGAGGTGTCTTTGCACAAAGTTTTACTACGAGTTTGGATTTATTTTCCGTTTTTCCGATCCCTCCTGTCAGTCAGTCCAAGCGTTCTGGTTTGTCCGGACTTCTCTCAGAAAGTCTGCTCCGCGCTCGAGGTTTCAGCTCACGTTCGGCAGAGAAACCAGGACAGCGGCGGCCCTGTGCTCCATCCTCCCGGCTCCCTGGGGTCGGCTCCAGAGGAATGAGCTCCCCGCAGCACTGAGCTCCATTCATCCACGGAGACCTCTAGTGGCATTTCACCTGTCTCCTCCGTCTCTGACTCTAAGCATGCTCTCTGGACATGTTGTGGCAATTTGTCCCAAAAATTATTCAGCACCGGCGGTGACAGACAATTGATCTTTTGTATGTTTTCCTGCCAATGCTCGGCAGCCCTTCCAGCCGTCATTGTCTGTCAGATTCAAAGCTGCTCCAGTATTTATGAGAGGAAACATGAACACACTGGACATGTGCTGCAAACACGGCCCGATTTGTCAGCCTAACTTGGACTAAACAATTGCAGCCAATACTTTCTGATTCCCAAAACCTGTATTTCAGATTAGACCGTCGACATTAGCATTGCAGATATTTCAATTTAATGAGGGAGAAGTCCGAAAAGCTGCGCTTCTGCCTCATTAGTTTTGCTGAATCTGTTTGCCTTAAATTAACGGAGGAGCGTTTTGACAGATTCTTGAGTTACGGAGCGGTACCGGAAAAAAAACATCAAGAAAACGCTCCGACATGTTTCCAACGTCCCTCAGTCACAATCTCACAGAAGGAGAGGGAATTATTTTCTCTGAGCTTCAACTCCGTTCTCCATGGAAACTACTTTATGGGATGACACCTCCCCCTTTCACCTCATCTTCAGGATGTGGAGAAACCCCACGTTTGGAATTTAAGTTCTGTTGGAATGTCCTCCGTAAAGACCCACTCGGATCATCTTTTTGATTTTTAGAACTTTTAAAAACATCATCAAAGGTGATCTTTAAGAGATAACACAACAGGAAAATGGAGCCTAAATTTGAAGAATGCAAAAAAAAATTAAAAATGGGCGGGGCTTGGTGAAGTGGGCTGGACTGGGGAGGTGTGGTTTGGATTTGTGATTGACGGTGAGGTTAGCTTGAGATAACGTAGTCACTCTGTGGATTATTCACTTACCAACGTCTTGCGAGGCAGACACTCATGATCCAGACAACGACGCTAGCATCATAAGCTAACAAAGGCTAACACATTAAACAAAGAATCGCGAGTGAAACAATTGTTGCAAATCCATCACCAGGACAGAGTTTCCTGGCTTCAATGCTGTTACCTAACTTCCGAGTCCACTGGAAAGTTGCCAGAGCGAGTAGATTTTTGACGACAATACACGAGCCATGCTAACGCTAACACGATAACGACCGACCATTACAGAATCAAGGGTGGGCGGGCCTTTATGCTGGAGTTACAGAGCAGGATGACGTGAAACTTCAGAAATGACGCAGGACTTATGAAATATAACTGTAATACCTCATTTCAACCTGTAGGGGGCAGCACATAGACGTTTTTAGACTATAATTTCAGGAATTAGCAAGCTTATTTAAATTGTCAAATATGGGGCAAGCACTTTTAAAGCCTCATTTATAGAGGTCAACAGTAAAAAAAAGTTGATTTAGTGTTTGGTTACCCTTTAAAACGGGGATCCCTAAACTCTGGCCCACGGGCCGTATCCGGCCCTCCTTCACATTTGGCCTGACCCCCGACATCAGAGAGGGATTATTTTTCTCTTCTCAGTTTGGCCGTGCAAACGAACCCTGCATAAAACGTGACATTTTAAAAATATCATAAAAGTGTTTAAATTCTGTCTTACATTAAAAAAACTTTTGTGTTTGTCAATAATTATTAATTATTAATGCGTCTTATTGTGTTTGTTCTATAAGCAGGAAATGTTTTAGACGATAAACAATAAAGTTACAGATAATTAAACTGTTTGAAACAATATTCTTTAAAATAAACTAAATATTTTATTTTTAATAGTATGTATGATTTTGAACAAAACAACAATTTAATATTGTCATTTGTAATCCAAAAGTGATTTTTCCTAAAAAAATTATTGGCAAAAAGCAGAGGTTTTTTTGAGTTTTT
>NC_050534.1:16563630-16606342 GCF_002922805.2 Oryzias melastigma | reverse complement strand
TCACAGTCATCAATAATGCACAAATTTGATAACTAATAACTTCAAATTAATGATTGAAAACATTCCCAATTCCAAGCTGTAAACACCTTTTATTTTTATCTCTTGGTGTAAAACTTAATAAAAAGAAACGAGACAGTTTTGACACCGGCCCCCCAGTGGTTTTTAGAGGAACTGCAACTTTTGAAATTAAAACAAAATTTTGAAGAAAAAAAAATCCCCCCTTTTTTATTGAATGAATAAAAGTAAAACTATATTTGAGTGTATAGTTTGTTATATGCCTGTGCACAAAGGGAATAAAAACACATTTTATTACATTCAGAATATTTTCAGAGCTTAGAAGAAAAAAAAATATGAGATTTAAAATGGGAAACAATTTTGTATTCATGCAGAAAAACACAAAACTAGTAGTTGAGTTCTGAAATATTTTTTAATATTTGTTGAAATCTTTAGTTTTTTTGTGATGATTGAATAATTTCTATCTCAAAAGATAAATTCACAAATGTGCAGCTCTGTTTAGTTTTAAAGGCCTTTTTTAGCAAACATTTTCATTTTTATAATCTTACCTCATTTGTTTTTCTTTTTACATTTAAGTAAAACACCTCACTTACATCTTTCATTTATCTTTATCTTCTGAAAGCAGAAACTTGTGGATTTGCTGAAACGCTCTGTTAGGTTGGAAATGTCAGCGGTGTTTGCATAAAGCTGCAAAGCTCTCCTCCTCACCAGCCACAAACCTCCAAATCCTTCACCTAGAAGGTCTCATCTGCACACGGAATGAAAAACGTGGTATGTTGTTTGACATACATGTGCTTTAATCCTGAGATTTTTCACTTTCAGGAGAAGTGAGCATGTAGACCAAAAAGCTGTAAAGCTGCAAACGTTTGTTTGCAGGAATCAATAAGATCTCACTTGTTTTTCTTCTGACATTTCTTTTAAATGTCAGAGAATATTGAAAACAGCCGGTCAGCCCGGCGCCGGAGTGTAAACCCGCCCGTGTGATTAGTCGTCCGATTGTTAAACGTCTGCAGCAGCAGGAAGGGTGACATTAACGTCTAATTCAAATGTTGAACCAGTTCTGTTTCAAGAGTTACTGGACTTCGTAGTTTTCATTAAAAGCTTTAGGGCTTCATGCTGACTTCAAATGTAAAAACTGAAGAATTATTTTATTGCTTTGATCATTTCAGCGTTTAAGATCCTCTTTTCAAGTGATACAAAACAGCAGTTTTACAAGATCCTACTGTCAGACTCTGTTTTGTTCCAAATCTCTTGTTGCAGCTTAAACTGTTTTTTTTGTTTTTAATTAGTAAAAAAATAGCAGACATTAAAATCTAAGCCCTTGCTTTGAGCAAACACTCGGAGCTGAAATTAGGTTGAACAGATTTTTTTGAAAGCAGCACTTGGTTGCCTCCACTTCACTAAAATATTATACTATAAAACCCAATGGACGTCTTCATCTCGTGAAGCTTTTTGCCCTTTTTAACAGTTTTTCTTACCGTTTCACTTCAGAAATATCTCAGTTGCCGCACGTACATGTACAAAATGTCTTTAATCTGATCAAAGATCGGATTAGAATTCAACTGTTCTTCAATATCCTCACTGACTAGGATTTCTTAACTTGACAAGGAGACTGAGTAGGTGGATACTTGAACTAATTTAATTTACTTATGGATTATCTTCATTTAATAAACTTTTGTTTTAGCTCAGAACAGAACTTTTGGGCTCCACTTTGGGCACCCATGTTATACGATTATAACTAACTTACTTTTGTTAGAGGCTCGATTGAAATAAATTATTTTGGCATGCGCAGAACCATCTAAAATACTGGAAATGGCCATGGAGGAAGTACTAACGGAGTTCTGTTGTAAACAAACTAGCTCATAGCGAAGTGATCCTCTCTGCGCGCTTTTATTTTTATAATTTTAATTGACTTTTTCTAAATACGTTGGACCTGTGCTGAGCTTTAATCTCGGTCGCACAGACCCAGAGGAAGAGTAACGCCGGGGTCGCACTGCATCCAGTCCGGCCTCTCCGCCGCTCCAAACCTGTATCGTTAGTTTCAAATTTTAGCTGGATGCTTTAGCCCTTATTTGTGAAGTTGGGGCAAATTAAACGACCCAAACTGGAAACTGTCTGAGCGAGTGTAACGTGCATCCAGCACATTTTTCAAAATAAAATGTTACCCATCAAATCTTACCCATTGTATGACGAGTCACACAGACAAGTGTTGTCTTTGATGAACTGTAACTCTTCGACTGGTTTAACTAACGTACTAACTAGGTAACACTTTACTACTACAAGGCTGCTTTTCTGCACTTCTGATGTTTGCGTAAACGGTTGAAGAGTTTCAGTAGTCGAGAGAAAGCCGAAAGGATATCAAACCCCTGATTCAGATGAGGACGCTACCAAAGACAGGATTAGTAAACTCCCTAAGAAAGTGGAAAAGGAACACGTCACAAAAGTTTGGGGCCATGTTTGGGAAAATACCTGCCAAGACGTGGAGAAAAAATAAAATCTGCTAATAAGGCAGATTTGAAGCTACTTTTTGGTAGAGTACTACTTAAAAATACGCAATTTTCCAAAAACAGAATCCTGGCTGGGACGAAAAAAAAAGAATGAAAGTTATTTAAAATAGATGGGGTTTGATAAGGTCACGTGACCCTCTCTTTGATTATTTATTTTTTTTTTTTTGCTAACCAGGCAAATTAAAGCCCCTTTTTATCATTGCAGTTGGAATAATTTTGCTATTCACAAACCTTTCTTTCCAAAAACAGATAATTGAGAAAAAAAAAGATAATTTACGTCGTTGGAAAATAATCAATAAGACATTAGAGGGCTAAAGATTTAACCGCCAGTCAAAGACTTCATTAGACTCCATTAATCCATTCACTTCTGATGAGGTAAGCGCTTTTATCACAGGAGCTGTTGCTAGCATTAGAAAACAACACATTCTCTTTAAATTACCTTAACTCTTTAACCATTTGCTCAATTATTGTAATTTCCACGGATTCTGAATGCAGAGGAAAGCAGCTTCGCGCTGATATGCTACACTTATTAGCTAAAAGCGGCTTTTCTCAATTTTCGTAATCAACATGTTAAATGTGCAAACAGTTGAAGATTTACAGCAATTCAAGAGGCGCTAACACCCGTGCTACAGTTCCGATGTTAAAGGATCCAGCATTTTTTTCTAGTTCAGTCGTTGACTTACCAAATGAAGTCAAATACTAAGTAAACTAATATAGTTTGGCGACGTACATAGAGATGTTTGTCTAGCCTGCCCCTAGTGGTTTATCGTTGAACTGCACCTAGATTCAGTTCCAAGCTTAATAGCAGAAATTAAATTAAAGAAATTAAGTGGATGGTTTAAAAATAAACAATTTTTTGTCAAATTGACAGTATTTTTGTGCCAAATAACCTTGACATATACGACAAATAGGAATTGTGGGTAAAAAAAAAATCTGTCCTTCACTTGAATTGCAGATCAATTTTCTCCACCAGTTCACCAGGTGTTGTTATCTTGTTCTAAAACATATAAAATCCTTTAGTGATATTAAAGTCACGAGAGCTTCATAACACGTATATTGACTTTTTATACCGATATCTGTGTTTTTTCCTCTTGAAAAACTGTGTATTAATATGTTGAGAGTGCACGCCCAACACAAAAGTCTTCCAGTATCAACAGCTACTTAAAAAAATAAAAATAAAAAAATAGAACCAATTTGTCTTGCAAACTGCATTTTTTTTTTTTTTTTTTTTGGTCTGGTGTGGAGTGAAACGACCCTCATGGCATACTGATGATCCTTTTGATTTGCTTCACATAATCAGACATTCTGCTCAGAGGTATCAACGTGTCCACAGTGGCATTCAAGGTTGGAGCAAAGGTGGACACCTCTGCAAGGTTTCTAAAGCCCCCCGTCCACATACCTTATAAAAAACATGTCATTTTCTCTGCAGCCGTCTCTTCATCTGCAGCCTCTTGAGTTTTTCTCTGCTTTTAGGCTGTTTTCAAACTTGGACTCGATTATATTGGCTCTAAGAATGCTAATTCATTTCACCTCTTGGTCTGATATGTTTGTTTTTCAGTGAAACAAATACGAAAATGGACCACAGTTTCTGGAATATTCACCAATAGTCTAAACCCATACTCCTCTTGGAAGCGATATTAACCAGACGGGGACACAAAACAAAAACAGGAAACCGGCTAATCCTCTGATCTTAAACCTTGGCCACATCCACCTGTGTGGGAGTTGAGCCGTAAGAGTGCTGTGGGTTGTGTAGAAGAACTTCATCTTAATGGGAGTGTAGTCTTGCAGTTCCCTTGGCGATCGTACGGCCACCTATAGGGATATCGTTAAAATGGAACGTACAGATGTTGGTAAGTGTATCGTGAAGTATCCGTAAGGCTAATGGAAGTTTCATGAACACACAGGTGATCGTGTGTACACATAAAATTAGACTACTACTCTCAAAGGGAACCCTTAGTTATCACGTGAACACCACGTCACACGTTCACACAACACGCCTGTGTCTCCAACACATTCTCACTCCCAACTCGTCACATATGGACGTATGGTTCGAGCCCCCTCCGCATCACTTTTTGACATCTTGGGTGTCCCCAACACATCATTTTTCAAGCTGTTCCCATTAAATCACGAGTCCCCCACCTCCAGGCTGCGAACCGGTACTGGTCCGAGGACCCCTTTGTACCAGGCCACAAACTCTAATCAAGGGCTCCCAACAGTACCATTCTGGTATTGGTCCGGTCGAGTACAGGGATGCGGACCGGAACGGTTTCTGTAACCTTGTACTGGTTCCGTGTCCCGAATTGTTGGGGACCTGTGATTGAATGGGAACAGCCAGCAGGCCAAAAAACGACGAGTTGAGGACACCCAAAATTAAAAAAGTGGCGCGAATGGGGCCAGAACCATATGCCCATAAATGACGAGTTGGGAGTGAGAATGTGTTGGTGTCTCAACTACTTCACTCTTACATAATATTCATCCTTACTAGGGCTGTGGATTGTTACCCAGGTGGCAATTCGATTCGATTCACGAATCAAACCACGATTCTTACTTTTTAATATAAATTTTGCTGTGTGTCTTTTTACTGGATGGATGAAAATTTATCATTTTCATTTATACCTTTATTTAGTATGGGGGTTAAGAATCAACAAAACTGATAAAAGCACAAAGATTTAGATGGAAAGAAAATGTTTTTGTTACTTTAAACATATTTTTTCTATTTTTTTTAACCTTCTGGTTAAGTTCAGTAGCAACACAAACAGCCTAAAAAGCGTAAAGATCACTGTTGTTTATGATCATTTAAGAACAAATCCTGAACATTTTTACCACTTCTTCCATCTTCAAAGTTCTTCAACACCTTACGTTCTTTGCATTACATGTTGGTGGAAATTCGGTATAAAAGTTTTTTTTTTTTCAAGACAGAATCTACTGATTCACGTTGATTACATTTGTCCTTCAGCTGTACAGTGCAGCATATCAGCGCGAGACTATGGAGAGAAAATAGACTCACTCCGATTTGTAGGAGCGTTGTTCTTGATTTGTAACTCGTATAATATGTTTTGTGCATAAGTAAAAAATGACAAAATTAAAAAAAATACAATTTACACACGCAAAAATTAAAATTACAACAACTTGAAACTAATTACACACGCAAATCTTTAAAAATTACACGCGAATTACCTCTTACGCACACACAAAACCTCAGTTACGCATGAATCTATGGTGAGTGATGCGTTCACGTACTACTAGAATGCTGGTTCATCAGAGTTTTCTTATCAGCCGTGAATAACATCCGGTGAAAATTGAAATTTTTCCACTTTCTTAACAGATATCCCCTATAGTTAATATTAAAAAAAGTCTAAATAAATGTTTTTAAAACCCTTTTAAGAATAAATATATTTTCCAGAAAAGAGCGTTTTCGATCTGCAGCAGCTCCCCTGACAGCAATCTTCAAATATGCTCCATACAGATTTGGCTAATTTTTGCCTGCAGTCAGCCTGGATCCACCTGTAAAAGCAGCTGTGACTATGACAAAAACATAGTCAGAAGCACCTGTACCTTCTCACTACAGTACTTTACTGTGTTAGATTTTCTATTGGACATCTTAGAACTTTATCCGTAGTCCTCCTTCTTCCGTTCCATGGTGTGGGCGGTTTATTTAATTCTCTGATATGCGCTACACTTTCTTCATTCACTCCCTTTGCCTCACTTCTGCTCTTTGGTTCCCCTCAAGAGAACCGAGACTCTCAATTTCAGGAGGACCAGAGTTCATGTTCGGTTGGCACCACATGATCTTTCACTTTTCACCAAACGTGGACTCTCCGATATAACAAACCCTGGAGTGAATCAAACCTGCCAGTGGGAACGAAGTCTTAAATTCAACTAAAAAGTGCATCAATCACCAGAGGCTAACATGAACAAATGAGCATGAAGAGACTCTGAAGCTGAAAAATAGATGTTTGATAGCAGCTGACCGAGGTCATTCTAGCTCCAACACAATATTCAGACTACATACAGCACAGTAAACAAAGCTCTTCCCTCAACACTTTTTACTTTTTTTTAACCAACAATCCTTTTTGGTGCTTTAAATTCTCACAATACTTATTTATTTGGCAGGAATTCTATGTCAAAACTCCATAATTAATGAGGATTCACCAACGCGTCTAAATCTAAAAACCATGAGGACGTCAAAAAGATCATCTTGAAAAACATGTTTACTCTGAACCTTTTATCCTCGTCTTTAGCCGCAGTGAATTTGCTAATAAAAGAAGCAGATTGGATTATTTGATAGTTTGCTGTTGCTCATTTGGCGTGCTAAATGGATAAATATAGAACCAGATTTTATCATTGCTCTTTAGCTGCCGGTCTCTGATGGATTCTGAATATGATTATTGTAAACGAGGAAGAGGTGTTACACTAATCGGTTCTGCTGAGGTGCTGCCACAGTTTAACAGCTGAGGAAGATGGATAAACAGAATCAGTAAAAGGTTCAAAATTGATGTGAAAATTGTTCAGATAGTTAACAAAATCTGATACACGCAAAATCAGTTAAAGACTTGGGGATTAAAACAAAAGAAAATAGTTGTGAAGTCCAGATTTAATAGAAGAAACTCTCATTTTCAATAGATGATGGCATGAAGTCATTATTTAAATGTTGGGACAACTTTAAGCTTTATTTGTATCAGATTTGGTCAATTAAATATAAGAACAAGATATTTAATGATAGTTTTAGATTTGACGTGTTTTTTTAATTAAACGTTGTGAGGTAAAAACAGCAGCGTGCTAGCTTATTTGGCTATTTATGCACCTATAAAGGTTTTTTTTAAGCTAATTTGGAGTTAGGCTAGTAATTTGGCACTATCCTAGCTGTTACTGAGGGTTTTTGGGCTAATTCTGAGTTAAGCTAGTATTTTGGTAACATGCTAGCTGTTTCACTTTTTTGTCATCTACTGAGGTTATGTTGGACTAATTCTGAGCTAAGCTAATATTGTAGCAGAATCCTAGCTTTTTTAACTAATAATGCAGCTACTATGGGTTATTTGAGCTAATTTGAATTTAAGCCCCCATTTTAGCAACATGTTAGCTTTTATGGTTAATTTGGTATCTACTGAGATTTTTGGGGCTCATGCAGAGTTAAACTAGGATTATGGCAATGTGCTAGTTTTTTGTTTTTTTTTTTGCATCTACTGAGGTTTTTGGGCTAATTGTAAGTTGAGGTAATATTTTGGCAACATGCTAGCTGTTTTGGATTTTTTTTTTTTTGGTATCTACGGAGGTTTTTTGGGCTAATTCTGATCTAAGACGATACTTTAGCAGCATGCTAGCTTTTTGGCTAATTATGTATCTACTATGGTTTTTTGAGTTGATTTAAACTAGTATTTCAGCAAGTGCTAGCTGTTTTTTGCCTATTTTTCATCTACTGAGGTTTTTGGGCTAATTGTAAGTTGAGGTAATATTTTGGCAACATGCTAGCTGTTTTGGATTTTTTTTTTTTTGGTATCTACGGAGGTTTTTTGGGCTAATTCTGATCTAAGACGATACTTTAGCAGCATGCTAGCTTTTTGGCTAATTATGTATCTACTATGGTTTTTTGAGTTGATTTAAACTAGTATTTCAGCAAGTGCTGAGGTTTTTTGGGCTTATTCAGAGTTAAGCTAATATTATGGCAATGTGCTAGCTGTTTTTTTTTATTTTTGGCATCTATTGTAAATGTTTGGCCTAATTCTGAGTTAAGATGATACATTAGCAGCGTGCTAGCTTTTTTGGTTAATTATGTATGTATTAAGGTTTTTTGAGCTGCTTTGGATCTAGGCTACTATTTTAGCAATGTGTTAGCTTTTATGGATAATTTGGCATCTACTTAGATTTTCGGGCTAATTCTAAATTAAGCTAATATTAAAGCAGCGAGCTAGCTTTTTTAAGCTATTTTTCTATTTTTTTAAAACTGGGGTTTTGGGGGCTATATTTTAGCAATGTGTTACCAGTTTTGACTAATTTGGTATCTACTGAGGTTTTTTTTATCTAATTAGGGGATAAGCTAGTATTTTAGCACCGTGCTAGCTTGTTTGGGTAATTTGACATCTATTGAGGAGTTTTTCAGCAAATTTCCTATAATCTCCCTAAACTTTAAGGAAATTACTTCAGCCATGTTTTTCTTATAGTTCTTCAAGTAATCTGAAAGTTCGTTAGCAACTTTAGCATAATGGAAATGGCTATAGCCTTTTCAGCAAAAGACTTAAGCAATTACAGTTCATTTCTTTAGCATCTTCAGTGATCACATTCACCAAAAAATATTCACACTAGTATTATTGCAGGTAATACAACATTTCTAGTTTAATGATATTTTCAGATTTTAAGTTTTTTTTATTAAACTTTTTGAGGTAAACACATGTTTGATTCTGGTTCCAATTTTGTTCTCTTAAAGGATTTTCTGCTTACAGTTCTGTATCATCTGAGAAACAGAAAATAGCACTTGTTTTTTTATATATGAAAGTAGTTGTTTATGTTTTATGAAGGCATCAGTTGTGTGGAAAATGACTCTTAAACCAAGAACAAGGGAAACAAATTAAAATAGAGACCGTAGAGCGCTTACAAGTATTCCAGACATAATTACACAAAAAACCCCCCCTGCTTTTTTTTTTTTTTTTTTACTCCGTCCACCTTATTTTGTAACACATTTCGATTTGTTTCCTTAAGTATTTAAACTCCTATATGAGGAATAATAAAAACAGCAGTCAGGAAAGCTTACAGAGCAGCTTTTACATTGTTTTGCATTCGTTGTACCTCACAAACAAACATAGAAACTCAGAGTCCACCCTCGAAAACTGACTCCTATAAACCAATGTTAATTACATTAAAAACAGATATTGTTTAAATAAATTGGAAATGTATATAATAGCTAATGTAGAAAAGTACTAATAATCCAATGTTGTATAGTTACTTTTATGGCTTTTTTTTTAAATGCAAAGGAAGTTTATCTTTTTGCTTGTACGCTTTCTAAACCTGAGCTCAGTCTCTTTGTTTTTGCTTTCTCTAGCGTCAGCCGGAGCATCAGTGTCATTCATCAGATATCACCTGCTGAATAACACTTCAAATGTGAGCTGCTGAGAACAATGCGTTTGTGTGTGAAGATGGAACTGTGTCTGAACAGAAAAAGAACCAAAAGAGACATTCATGAGCAGCAACAAGAAGAAGGAGAAGAGGAAGGAAAAAGAAAAGCAACCTGTTTAACCCTTTAACACCGGGACTGGATCTCCAGTGTTGTTCAAACTATTTACCAAATAAACATAATTCTAACTGATTCTGAAGCTTTGCGCTGATACACTTTCATCACCGAAATGTTTACGCAGTTAATTTAAACCACATGATTCTGATGCAGAAAAAAGCATATCGGCACTAAGCTGCTTTTTTCCACGTCAGAGTCCGTTTGAATTACCTTAACTGACACACACACATTACACATTAGACAAAGAAGGTGGGGCCTCTGATCATCTGTCCCCTACCCTATCCCTGGTAGGGGGAACCGATCCCTTAGCAACCGTAGCCTTGTTCCTTAAGTACTAGCTTCCTGGGCCCGGCAGCCCTTTATCCACGCAGGGAGAGGGATCCCTGAGTTCTCTGGCAAGACCATGAGCGGGGGGTTCGCATCCCATTTGGGGGTGTCCGTGTCCCAGTGGTGCTGCCAATGAGTACCCACTTAAGCCAATGTTGACAAACATAGGTGGGGCCACCACAGAAACTGCGGACAAACCCAATTGGGGCCCACATTTTCTGCCCCCTTTTGAACCATATGGGGCCCCCTTGGCCTCGCTGGCTCTGGTCCTTGCCCTTAAGTGCTGGGTCTCTCCAAAATTCCACCAGTGGGTGAGCCTGGTCGGCACATGTTTAAGATTTTCAGGGACCCTCACTTCATTTCGACATCCTCCTCCTGGGTGGGGGTCAGTGACCCCTGCCTCACTCTCTCCTAGAGCACCTTTAGCAGGGGTGGGTGGTTTCCTGGAGAGTGGGGCAACACTCCTTTGGGGGCCCCTTACTCGTGGTTGATGCCTGTTGTGGCACCGTGATGGGCTTGTTGTCTTAGGCTGTGCTGTGTGTGTCTCCGTGGATGGGGCCCCCTGGTGCGGCAGGACACTATTTTTCTGTCTTGGCTGTAGTTTGCACTCTCCGTGCTCCTGTGTCTCCTTGCTCTCTGGTGTTGGGGGGGGGCCCTGTGGTGGTCCCACTTGCCTCGGCCAGATGTCCCTCACTGTTCTCCTTTTGCAGTCTCTGAATATTTTTTTCGTACAACTTTCCACATTTGCAGGCAAACGGGATGTGTTCAGGTTTCCAAATTGCCCTAAATCTTTGATTGCGAGCAGACCTATTTTTCTGAGAAGTCTATAAAGTGTGTCGTAAGGACTTTTGCAGCCTTAAAATATCTAGAATTATTATTATAGAAAAAAATGAAATTGTGAATTTCATCTAAAGCCAGGTATTTTTAGAACATGACTTTCACGATAAACAAGGAACCTCTGTTTTCATAGATACAAGCCAGAATTAGAGTACATCTTAACAACACCGAACATCTAATGTTGTTCATTAATCAGATATAATCAGTCAAACTGTGAATTCCTTCAGATGACACCTTTTTCTGGCATTTAAAATCAAAACACTGTCCTTTCTTAATTTTGGGGTTCATCCTTTCGTTTTTCCTGTCGTTCTGGAAATGTTTCTCCAGCCACAGGGACAGAGCAGCAAAGTGTGAGCGAGAAAAATGGAAACTGACAGAAAATAGGAAAGGAGATGAGAAAGTGAGTGAGTGAGCTGGAGGATGAGCATATAAAACAGAAGAGAGGGTTATCGCATCTGACTGGCGGGTCCATTTAAGGCCCGTTACTCAGAAACCTGGTGGAAGATGGAGGGAATGACGGAAGTGGGATTAGGTCTTGCATCAAAAGATATGGACACGATGATTCTGTTGACGTCTGAAGTCCTTCTGTCCTGTATTGTGCTCTGATTGCACTCATTCAGTTACAATACCTGTTGCTCTCTCCGTTCATCTGTGCTGCTGATACACCAACCCGCTTCCCCTGATTTCTTCCTCACTGTCCACACTGGGAGGCGGGGAAGCAGAAAGGAGCAAAGGCCCCTCCAAATGTCAAGTACTTTGTGCTGGTTGTTTTTGAGGGATGCCTGTGGAGCCTTGTCTCAGCTCAGTAAGGCCTTGGCACCGGGCTCGGTGAGCCTCTTGACAACCGAATTCGCTGCTCTCTAACCCTGTCTGACTCCTACTGTTGTTTGCTTTGCCAGCGATTCACAAGCAGGAAACTTTCTGTAGGCACGGAGTGCAAACGAGGCAGACCCGGAGGTTCACGCCATAAATGAAAGATAAAGGAAGTGGCAGTGATGTATGTGCAGGTAGAAGGGTCTGCAGGAGTTTGAGGGCTCTGGGTTTGACAGCTACATCTGTGCGCTGTGAATAAATGTTGAAGTTGAACTGAAAAATCCATCTTTTCTGCAACTGTTTGTCAGGAAGTGACTCCAACTAAAGCTAGAAAGCAGCACGTACTTTGGAAACAGATGCTGAGATATAAGAATTATAAGAGATATACAGGAAATACATTGAAAGGCTGAATCTGATTTCTTCCTCTACCCCTATGTTATCCCTCCAAATGGAGAGTTATAGAAAAAATGGTGTTTTCGAATTCGGACGTTACTCCCACTCGATGACGTCATCAATAGTCGCTAGTCAGCTACGTTAGCGCGCACACCCACGTGGCAAAAAGCGCTTGTGGCGCCCTCCGCCGCAGCGGTTAGCCCTAAAAAACGATTTCAGACAATCTTACCCCTTCAAGTGCCCCCACGATTGTAGGGTAGGGAGAAGCTGTAAGGTTTAGAGGAAGGATTCGAAAAAACCTAAAAAGCCTAATCTGCAGTTACTTCTAACTTTTAAAAAAACTATGTACACTATGTAACTTTCTACTTCACTCTACTCCAACTTCACATAATATAAAGTAAGGACTAATCAACTATTTAATTAGTCGAAGACTATTTTAATAGTCGATTATCCGACTAATTGTGGCAGCCCTAAATAAACAGCCAAAACAGAGGCAAAAAAACACACTTTTGTACTCATTTGCTTCTTAATCAATATGTTTGTCATTTTACTGAAATGCATAGATCTCTGTGAGGAAAATGTTAGTATAGGTTTACTATAAAACACATTCAGATTTGACCTGAAGACTCACGCTGAACATGACAGCAGGTTTATGGGCCGTGGTGCAACAGTTACGAAAACGTGGCTCATTTGATCATCTCTGCTGGGAGGAAGTGAACAGAAAGGCTTTCAGCTTTGATGCTGTTAAGCTTCACTTGAGTGGAAAGTAAGCGTCTAGAGGAGAGCGTTGTGATGTTTTCTTGGCTTTCATCCATTTTAACCTCACAAATGAAACGCGTCTGATCGCTCAGTGGCTGTTTGATTGGTGCTCCAAACCCAACATGCTCTTTGTTTGCATCGCTTTGCTCATTTTTGTTAAGTTTTGAAAAAATAAAAAAAGGTTGTCACCGCATTGTGGGATGCGTGAATGTAAGCAGGAGCACGAGTTTGTTCCACAGTCTGGCTCCAACATGTTTGACTGAATCACAGGAAAATTACTTCAAGGAGCAAGAGTTTATTTTATATACTTTTTTTCTCTCAGCTGTGGATCTACTGTTGCATTCACCCATTCCTTGATTTCCATTTCTTTATGCTTTTAGTTTTTTATGTTTTTTTTAGTAGATATTTGAAAACGTTGGATGTAGTCCCACCATGCAGCAGTTGTGAGACAGTTTTTGAACATCTGAACTGGACCCGGTTCTGGACGTGGACTGATACCAGGTTAGGGTTAGGCTTTAGGTGCTTTTACAGTGGACGCGATCCTGGAGTGGAGGTGTCAAGTTTCAATGTTGAGTCAATGAAAAGACGCGGGGTCGCCAGTGACCTTCCCAGTTACCGTTGGCGAAGGCGGGATACACGCCAGACTATCACAGTGCTTGACGAGGTCTCTGCAGAACTCTCCAAAACATATAAACCCAAGATACTCTCTCAACATTATCCATGTTTTCCATGATATGGCAACAAATGAATTCCAGAACAATTTTGGCGTTTGCTCCGCGGCCGGGGTATCAAGAAGTAAATTTGGGCGGCAGACACAAAGTTGACGTGCCGCCCACATCCAGTGTGAATGCAGCATTAGGGTACCGGTACTGGCCGTGTCCCGAGGACCTGTCTGCGTCCTAGACCCCCGATTTAATGGGAGTAGCCAGCACATCAAGAAACATCGAATTGGGAACAACCAACTTAAGGACCGAAGAGGCCTTAACCATTGGTCAATATGTGACGACTTGGGAATGAGTATGTATTGTTTATTTGGGATCTGTTCATCAGACTTGACTTAAAAATGCATATTATTAAGGGGCTGAATGGATGTGGATGCATTTTTTTTTTCTGGTTTTCACTTAGGATTATTCCTTAGAATGGTAGAAATAAATACATAGCTCTTATAATTTCTAAGCATTTAGGTAATGAGAGGAGTATTCATAAATGTCACACAAAAAGCTGATGTGTGAGTTATTGATCAGCTCTTGTAATGAACTGCTCCGTGTCGTATTTTATGCCAGCAGGAAGTAACTAACACGAAACAGCCAATGACGGCTCAATATTGACCCTAATCCCGTCATGTAGTGCCATCGATTCCCGTGCTCATCGACCATGTAATTATGACATAATTCAGGCTATGGTATTTACAGTTTCATCCTAGAATGAAGCCTTTTTCAGGTCATCAGTGGACATTGTTTGTCTCTTGCTACCTCTCAAATTTAAATATAAATTCACCAGCACTACAACCATACTTAATATTGATTCCTTCAGGTCTGAATAGCTTTTTTAGCCTAAAGACTGCAGGAGAAAGTCTCTAGAGAGGAAGATATCTCTAACTACAGATCAGATGTTCTGATCACCATAATGGGGAATTCATGTGTTTCCTTCTGGGGCCTTTTACTTTTCTGACCAACAGTTAAGAGACGGCAGCAGCGACACAGTCTGGTTATATCATGCTGAAGCCGGGGGGTGAATGAGTAACCCGGGAGGTGAATAATGCAGGTGATGAAATGTAGACCTTCAGCTCTGAGACCAGTCCAAGGCTGGCATTCATTTAGACCTGTCAGGCTCCATTCAGCCATGCCACGCTCTTACAAGCACATCTCCCACTCTTTTTACTTCCTTCTTTTTTTTTCTGGACGATAAGCTCATTATTTTTTTTTTTATCTCGTTTTCACCTTCTGATCCTTAGCGTTACCCCCTGTGATATTCAAAAAGCTGAATGTTCCCAAAGGTTTTCACTGAGGGTTGCTGCTCCTTTTGCTTTGTATTCATCGATGAAGAGCTGGTATTATGTCAGCATGACAGGGAAATGTTTGGCCTTACAATCAAAATCTGGTTCTCTTTCAACATTCATTTGGTATGGGACACGCCCTTGTGTGCTGTCCCAGAAGCTTATTCACATTATGCCAGTTCTGATTGGCAGGGCGTCCACCGAAGAAGGAGGGACTTCTTTGTGGTGGGTTGTCATCTTTTCCTCCTCACTCTAATAAAGCTTACCTCTTCTCGCTCCAGGCAAGGAAAGTGATTTGGTGAGATACCTCACCCATGTTTCAGAGAACCAGGGTGAATTTCTTAACCCAACGTTCTCTTTTTGGTATCCCACTAAAGACTTCCGTTTTGCCAAACAAGCTTACTCAAAGACTAAAAAGTCTCCGTAGAAGAAGTATAGAAGTCACACCTAATACTGCAAGAGACGGAGTCTTTACAGTCGCATCTAGTTTATAAAATCTGGTGAAAACGTGTGGGGCGATTTTAGCTTTTTTGATCGCTTACACTTGGAATGTTGTTTTGGAGCCATATCCACTCTATACTTTTGTCGACTTCCACTCCTACACATGATGCAAATCCTCTTCTTGGGGCAGTCAACTTCTGATTGGAAGATTGCATGTTTGATTTCTTGCCTTGCCCTCCCATGTGTCGAAATTTCCTTGAGCAAGACACTAAACCTCAAAATGGTGGTTATAGGTTGGTACCATTGTTCGCTATCAGTGTCTCCATGGGTGAAAAGGACTGTGACTTTCAACGAAGGTAGAAGAACACTATACAAGTATAAGCCATTTAGCATGGGAAACACTGTACAGTATTGAAGACTTAACACAATCAACATAAATCATTCTATCTTGTAAAAAACTACTTTGTGCTGTAATCCAACACTTTGCACTAGAAATGTTTTGCAACTCTTTACATCTGTGCATCAGAATTAGCTGATTTACGGTGACCAAGATGTTACAATATGTCAAAGAGTGTGTGTTTTAGATGTCGCTGGTGACATATCCAATGTTGAAGGGTTAAGTATGAAAAGTGCGTAGAAATGATAGACTTACTGGACGAAAATAGTCTTCAGAGTTCCCATTTATTGCAGGTAACAAGTCAAAGCAGGGACTTCTTAGGTCTCCCAAACATACAGCCCGTATTTGCTACCAACTCCCTGTACTGGGAGGTAAATCAGCATTGCTCCCAAGTGAAACATACTGAGCTAAACATTTACAGAAAGAGCTAAACGTACATTCTAAAACAACTATAGAATGACCATGGTCTTAACACAATCAAAACCACATACAATTCCAATGAACATAGAACAAGGTTATCCTGTGAAAAAGTAAGTGATTAATAAGCTCCAGCTGATTCTCTTTTGGACTAAACCCTTTTGTACCCATGTAGACATTATCCAAAGGTCAGGTGGAAGGACGCTAAAGAAAACAACAAATTAATATTCATGCTGAACAGATTGAAATGCAATAGCCAAAATAAAAGATTTGTTTTAGCATTGTTTTAAATCAGAGTTTTTATAACTATAGTTGTATCTTTTTTGTTGCCTCTGGGATTGTTTATGAGAATCTATACTCTAAGGTTGTTTCAGAACGTATTCATTCTTCTCATTTCCAAACTCGTCTGTCTTGATTACACAGAAGGTTATCTGATGCTGCTGCCTCGTCCAGTAAATCTCATTGGTACCCGTTCGCATCTGCGTGTTTTTCCATCCGCCGGCCCTTCATCTCCTGCAGGGTTCATGAGCAGCTCAGATTGATCTACGGCTCTCGCTGTGTGGTCAGCCCCATAGGAAATGTTTGTGTAATGGCTTCTATATGAGCGCTGTCAGAGCAGATGAGGATCCAACGCTCTTGGCAGCCGGCGTGAACTGTGTCGACAAGCCCCAGCGGGGAATGACGAGCCCCCGTTTAACCCCTGCAGCTTTGTCTCCTCTATTGGGCGATTTCATTAATTCAGTATGACTGTGTGTTTTTCTTGTGATGAGTCATGAGCGATAAGTGGGAAAAGCTTTGCGATTCAAGTATGGATGCTTTAAGCGCTGTGTTTGTATCTAATGAATGATTCAGCTTCTATGAAGTCACTTTCTTTTCCTCTGTCATCCATTCCTCGTTCCTTCTACGTGTTTACATCTCCGTTCCTTTGACACTCGCTTCTTGACACCCTGAATCACTCTTGCTCTGGAAGACTAAAAGTAAGATGTAAACATACCAGTCTCCTTTTACCCCGTTATCCTCTTATCTCTGATGTTTTGCGTCTAAATTTCTTGCCCTAAAATTTCCTCCTTGATATTTGTTTTCTTCTGCTGTTTTCCTTCCTTTTTCCTGTTCAAATGTGACGGTAATACGCCGGCGTTCTCCAGCTTCGCTCCTGTCCATCACTTCACATCAAAGCCTCACTTGTTCTGCGGCGCTCTCCTCTTCATGGTCTATTACTCTGCTGCCTCTTGTTGACACAGAAATCCATTTTAGTGAGTGTTTGTGTGTTTGCATGCATACTTAAAAGGGACGTCTCTGTCTTCATTTGCATCTGCAGGACAGGTTTCCAGATTCTCTGACTTTTTAATTTGTTTTTATTTTAATATAGGCTGTGGACTCAATCTGAATGATAGGATGTGTCTGAATTCCCTCACTACTTAGTGCGCTATATAGGCCGTTTGCCATTTGTCTGGCAGTAGAAATCCAGTACTCTGGAAATTTCCAGGGAGTATCTGCAAGTACAATGCATTGTATTTTAACAATTTGTTACTTAAGAAAATGTAGTAGACCTGCTCAATAAATCAAATATTTATAGATATTGCAATATCAGCTTGTGCAATGTTGCAAAAGACAGCTTGAACCACAATAAATGGTTGCCTTAATGTTTACACAGATGCATAGTAGGGCTGGGTATCACCAATATTTCCCAGGATCAATTTGATTCACCAGAGCCTGGATCCATTCAATCACGATTTTTTTATTATTATTATTATTATTATTATTTCGATCCAATCTATTTTGATTTAATTCAATTTTGAGTTCACACATTTAGACACATTTGTTAGAAATACAATATTAATCTATATGTGTGTTTTGAAGATTTTCCCATTAATCTAATACAATTCAAATACTGTAAAATTAATTGATAATGTCATTGGTAATTGCATACAGTGCTACATGAATTTTCAAACAGAGAAGCTCTAACAATTGTTCTTCCTCTCCTGGAGGGAGTTTCAGTTTGGCCACTAGGTGGCGATCGCGCTACAGCATTACAGCTTATTTCAGAAGAAGAAAATATGAGCGAAAAACTGCTTTAGATCACAAATGGTTACTTTAAAAAAATATTTTCTTACAAGAGTTCAGAAATTTCATGCCTGTGAGTTTATAAAGATGTTCATTTAGTCAACAATGTATGTTTAGGTCCACCGAGCGTTAGCATTAGCCATCCTATGGGAAATCACATTATACGTTTGCATCAAGCGCCCAGACTTAAGCTTTAAGTGTTAGATCGATCTCTACTTTTATGGATCGATTATTGTTCTATTAAGCTTAGATCAATTATTCAATTTTATCATTCCAGCCCTAAATATCAGCTTGAGCAATATTACAAAAGACGGCATAAACTGTGATAGTTGGTTACCTTAAATGAGTAAACAACCATATTAAAAAAAAGCACACTCTACCTACATTGTTTATAAGTAAATCTCTCCTACTGAGGTAACTTTTGGTATAATTTATGTTGACCTTAATTTCAATAAAACTGTTGCAGTGAAGTGGAAATTATCCATTAGTTGTTTTCCAATTTGTTTATCATAATTTGTCCATATTGTCATTGCAATATTGATCACTGATATCGCACATTGCAAGTTTTCCCCATGTAGTTAAGTTCTACTCGGGTCTAAGTAGATTCATAAATTAATTAAAAAGTACGGAGTGTGTGTCCAAATTGAATTAAAATCCAGGACACTAGATGTTCCCGGACTGTATAGTCTTCTAGGGGTTAGGCGGTAGAGAAAGAATTCTGACATCTCCATAGTCTCACTTTTACATGAGCTCATCCTCACTAAATGAGCATTAGCAAGAAACGTGTGGCTAAAAAAAGGCGGAGCTTTAGTTTATCCATCATAATGTAAAAATAACTACGTTTTGGACACGCTTAGATCCGGAGGTCTGGATAAAGTGTTTTTTTACTTCATTTCCAAAGCTATTTCAATGCTAAGATTTTTTTTCTTGAAAATTACTCTTTGTCAGACAATGCAAAGAAAAATCCTTACAATTATATTAATCCTTGTGCCTAGCTAAATTAAATGACATTCCTGTGTGAGAGGCAGAGCGAATTCAAGTATGACAAAATACATCAAGTTTGAAACATTGTTATTTTTACTATTCATATATTTTTTGGGCTTTTTATCAATAAAAAGTAGAATATCCGTTTACATTTCAAGTGTGACAGGTTTTCTGTTTTGGTTAAACATTTTTATCACAGTATGCTACAAAAACAATGTCCGAGATAAAAAGGTGAGTCATCGGCATATCATGTTTTTCTCTTTTCATTCCCCTCCTGTAATCTAGACTTATCAGCATACATGAATAAAAAGCAAAGCTGTGCATGAAAGCATGCCGGCAGAGACGCCGCGCTGAAGTCGTTATTCCAAGACTGAAAGCTCTCAAACTGAAGCATAATGGTGTGGAAAAATGCTGTCAAGATAGCCTCACTCTAAGAAAGCGCTCAGACAATATGATCTTTCCACAAATAACCTTTCTCCCGTCTCCTCTGCAGCCGTCCTCGACACATGGAAATTGCTTCGGCAAACATGAATTTTTGCTTGTCTTAGAAACACAGCTTGTAAGGCCATCTGTAGTTCAGTGTTCATTCAAACTAAAATGGAGGTCTCAAAAGGGGGAATATTTCCCCTGCAATACACGTCTATGTTAAAGTTGATTGGTTTACTTTAAGCAATAAAAACAAAGGAAAAAAAAACAATAAATGTATGAAATGTATTATAAGAAAATAAGATAAATTGATTAGAAAATCTAAAAAATGATACTAAAAAGTGGTTGATATAGTAACTCCTTATCATAAATAGACATATTTGTACTTTTATATACTGCACATAAAACAGTGAGCCATTAACTGCAAATGCATTCAAGCACATTGATATAAATTCTATTTATTTATACCGGCGACCGGTTGCTGTTTATGCTACACCTGTAACTGTGTGAAAATGCTCCTCATTGACAGATGAATCCAAATAACACATAATAGCCCTCCATCTGTCAGATCTCAGACTTAAGCTCCCACTGAGGTAATGACCATGTGGAATTACAACCTGCGGGGCTGTAATAAGGTTAAAAAGCACACTTACAAAATCAGCCCGCGTGTTATTTTGTTCCTGCGGTCCACGCATGGCAGCTAAGTGGCTGATATGGGTTCTTTCAACGCCAGGTTGCATTTCTCGCCAAAACATCACAGATCTTTTTCGTGCTGCCCTGAATGGAAAGTTTGACCCACCTATATTAGCCTGGAGAGAAACAGGACGGCATAATTGCTGTTCAGCTGAATGTCAAAGATGGTCCTTTCAAAGAGTTGAAATCATTTAAAACAGACCACAAGCTTCAACAGTCTTGTATTTGTTCAGTCCAGATGTGCTAACTCCATGCATTTTCAGTTTTTGTAGAAGAACACAGGTTGTTTTTTACCCAATTAGTTTAGCAAATATTGATTTGAATTCTTTTTACTACTTTCAGGATATTTTACAGCCTTTGGAAGCCATTTCAGAGGCCCTATGGTAGAGTGTCCACCCTGAAAGTGGATCAGATTAGGTTCAAACCAGTGACACATAGAACATGGCTTACTTCCTGCTACAATGAAATAGAGATCAATCAGTTGTAATTTTTTTCACATTGGACGCCGCCACTTTGGAACCAATCAATGTCCTTGTTTCTTTGGTAACCACTCTCACCAATTAGGGGTGAGCTTGTTGGAACACCACGCCTACCACTTGAAAATTGAGAGGCCAAATGTTTCTGGAGCGTGGCAGTGATCGCTTCCATGGAAACTTGACTCAAATGTAGAGAAGGAATCTCAGAAGGAATCAGCTACTAGGACTTTTGTTGTTGTTGAAGTGTAAAAAATGAAGACGTCTTTCTTGCTTGACTTTGATTTACAGCCAAGTAAATGTACTATATTTTTGGCATACCAAGTTATAAGGAGCATTAAGCAAAACACAACATTCATATCATGTGTTATGACCACACTACCCAGAATGCCTAAAGATGGATTCATTCATCTGAAAATGTCAGGAACTTTTTTCTTGTTTTGTTATTTTCACACAGTTTTCAATCGATAACTTTATTTGTCATTGTCACAGGTACAATGAAATTAAAAGTGTGTACTGGTCAGTACAACGCTCGTACTTTTAAAACAACCCATGGTAAAAACTTACTACTAAAATAATAATACATAAAAAGTGCTGGTAACTACAACCCAGAAATTAAAACAATTTTTGCTAAATAAAAAAACTGGATACTCAATAGTTGTTAAAAATTTTAAAGAAAAATAGTACTAAAATTAATTTTAAATTTCTTTTTTTTTATTAACTTACAACACCGCTCTAGAAAACTAAGGCTTTACATCGTAAACTAGAGTCTATCTGCTAATAAACTTACAGACCTCATTTTTCCATAAGAGCTTCTGAATAACTTGACGTTCTTTGAAAGAAGATAATCATCAAAGAAAGTCTGATATAAGCGATGGCCCTCAAATATCAAATTCCTTTTTTATTCATGTTTCATGTTTCCTGTTGTTTGGAAAGACTGAGGGTGAAAAGCTAGCTGGCATTTTGGGAATATGTCAGGACACAAAAGACAGTTTTAGTTTGTTGTTGTTGTTTAAAGTACCACTTCGATCGTCTTTATGTCTATTTTTAATACGCTCCCAGTGGTGTTTCAATCATGATTGTGTTGTTTTTAGTAAAAAAATAAAAATAAAATAAGCTTTTTGTTGTTTTCTCAGACATAGTTTCTGCAGAGCAGCAGTTGTTCATCAGAAATTCACCTTAGAATTGTGGTTGAGAGCAACCCCTCCCCCGTTCCCCTCCCCCACCAGTATTTTCTACTGGGAGGGGGAGGGGAGTAAAAATGTTCTTTTTAAAAAATGCATTTTTTCATCTGCTCCTGATTTACAACTATTTGTAAAAAAGAGAAATGTAGTTTTAAGATTCATTTTCTTTCAGAATCTTCACAAAAATTCCACAAGAACTTGTTAAAGACACTATTTTCATCATCTTTTGTTTGAAGTTTTGTTCTGATTTTTAGCAGTTTTGGTAATCAAAGAAACTTTATAAAATCAAATATTGAACCTTTGATTAAATCTCTCACCTGCAAAAATCACATTTTCAGAGGGCAGGATGAGTTTGAACGCCACGCTCCCGTTCCGTAGCCTTGAGTTCCTGAGAGTGACAATAGAGGCGTCCGACCTTCACTTTTTCCCTCCTCGTCACCCCGAGGAGGATCCTCTTTAACGACGTCAGCCGGAGAAAAGGCGATCATATTTCAGTGTCTTTATGAGACAAGAGCAGAGTGGACACCAGCAAACGAAGGACTCTGCGGCTCTAAAAGATTAGAAAAGCATAATGAGGCTTATTTTCATCATTTTAGTCTCGGAGGTTATCGTCAGACAGCAGCTTAGACTTTCATGATTTATAGAGGAGTGTTTTCCGTGGCATGATACTTTAGAGAGATAAGAGTATTTATATATTACAGACTTTTATCTGAAGTTGTCACAATTTCCTGAAGTTTTAATGAAATGTCTGTGATATGCCATCATGAAAATATTAGGAGAAAGTGCAAAATCTACATTTTTTACAGTTTTTGTTAATTTAACAAATAATTGGACAGGCAGCAACTGAACTACAACTAAAGTAAATAAAGTGTGCTTGTGTAGGAGACTTCCTGACCCCAAAGTAATTAATCTCAGTGTTGACAAAGGTGTGAAAGGAATTTTTCAAAAATTAAACTCTGGTGTCTTTGCTTAAAAGAAAAAAAAAAAAGTTGACTGCCTTCATGTTTCATCCACTTTAAGAGAATTCTTCTTAGATTGAAAAATGTTTGTTTTGAGTTCTGTACTTGATTTATTTTTTAAAGTTTTCATAGTTTCACTTAAAAGAGTTAGGTTTATTTATCAAAGCATGACTTTTTTTGCCTCTTCTCCAATCAAAATAAATTTGGTTTATTTTTGATTGGAGACAATTTGACTCTTTTTTATAGGCAGATAAACCTGAGTATCATCAGCATAACTGTCAGACACCACCCTTACAAAAAGAATGAAACAAAATCTCACACCTTTCAGAGTACTTTAGTACAACAGAGTATTGGGGCCACCAAAACAAAATTTAAAAAGCAATATAGCAAGATTTGAAGTAGAAAAGTTTTTTCCCGCAATTTTCTGACTTTAAGTCTAGTAAATTTATGAGATTTAAAGCTGTGATTAAAAAAAAAAAAAGGTTTGTGAACTGGCCCTAATACTCCGTCAAACTTTAGAACTGTAAACATGAGAGAAACACAAATCTGTTAGATTATATGAGGGTTGCATGGTGGAGAAGGGGTTTTCACACTCATTGTGACTGGTTCAAATCCCTTCAGGGTCCTTTCTGCGTGAAGCGTGTTCTCCTCTTGTTATTCCAGTTTCCTCCCACCGTCCAAAAACATGCCTCATAGATTGAATGGTATCTTTAATTTACCCCAGGTGTGCATACGAGTGTGTAACTCTATGAGTTTAGCCAGTAGCTGGGATAGGCTCCAGCAACCCCATAACCCTAAAAGGGATTCTTTATGAACTATCATTTTAAACTAAATCTTGGAAACAGTTTTAGTTTACATTTCTGACGAGTACTGATGTCGGGGTCAAGTTTATTGAACATTTGTTCATGTCTATGTACTACTAAGCAATATTTTCTGCCTGACCTGTGAAACGACTGGAGCTAACACCGCTACCAACTGTTGCTAAGAACTTTTTTGATGACCAGATCCAACGATAATAGCAGATGTAAAGTTTTTAGCATAAAGCTAAACCTCATAAAGACACATGGACATGCAGAATATATTAATTATTAGACTTTCATATTAAGGTTGGGGCCGCAAATTATCAACATGGGGGCCACAAATGGCCCACGGGCCGCCAGTTTAAGACTAGGGCTGCCACAAACGATTATTTCAATAGTCGACTAATCACCGATTATTTTTTCCGATTAGTCGACTAATCGGATCATGCACAAAGTTGATGTAAAACACAAATCTTAACCATCATTCACTTTAAACTAACTTAAAACTATATATATATATATATATATATATATATATATATATATATATTCACACTAGCATCATTATAGATGAAATGTAAGCTGAATTTGGCCGCAAAAGATGCTAGTGACGATGGTTGAAGATGCTGATAGCCATAATAGCCAACTAAAATATTAGTTAAAGGCCAAATTAGCCTAAAAAAAGCCTAAGTTAGCAAAGACAGCTAGCATGTAACTGAAATAAAAACTCCAAAATAGCCTAAAAAACCTTAATAAATGCTAAAATAGTCCAATAATCTAGCATAACACCATTAAAACTTTCAACTTTACTATACTCTGACTCCATATAGTACAAAGTAACGACTAATCGACTATTAAATTAGTCGTCGACTATTTTAATAGTCGATTAGTCGTCGATTAGTCGTGGCAGCCCTATTTAAGACCCCTGCCTTACATGGATATATCATCCACTCATGTAGTTGCCAAAACTTCTTCACTTTAACCAAAGTTGCCGAACTCTTCAGTTGACACACAGACTGATGTGAGTTTAACTCCTCCAATAAAGCTGAGCAGCAGGTCAGAAGCTCTTCCTTATTTCAGGCTTTTCCAAGAACGAACACAGTAATGTTCTCAAACAAGCTCTCAGTGGCTGCAACACGCCAGCAGAGGCAGAGCCACTCCGGCGCGGCATGTTGATACAGCGCTGGCAGGTGCTCCCCCAGGAGCAGACATCACGACGCAGCACAAATGGAGACCAGCATCGTGTAAAAGCTCCTAAAAGCACAGCGGGGCCTGCATCATGTGGCTGTGAAGGCAGGAGCGCGCCCCATCACAGGACCGATTACACAAAACGAAACTGGGTCGGAATCAGATGTGCGATAAGCTGAAGGGTGTCATCTCTTTCCGCCTGTCTCTGTGTGTTGGGTTCTCATCTCAAACTTTTCCTGGGGAAAACTCAAGAAAAGATCAAAAGGAGAAGCAGTGATGATAAACCACTTCTGCTCTCTTTGTTGTTACTTTTTTTAAGCTTGCGCGTCTGTCCTTTTGAGTTGGACACAGCAACGTTTCTCCTCTACGTTGGGTAGCTAGTCACAAACACTTGTTTTTTATAAACCTATAAGTTTTCCTAAAAGCTAGTGAACTATGCTCTCCTAATGTCTATGATGTTGTTCCTCAACAACATAAAGATCAAATTATTTTCTTAGAAATTACTTGCTGCCAAAAGAAACTGTCTTTTGTTTGACTTGTAAAGCTCCAGCAGAAGACGCTTGAGAGCTTTTCAAGTTCTCTAAGAACGTCATACCTAACTTTCCATTAGGGTTCTGACATTTCTGTCTAGATTTTTGTTTATAACTCGAAATAAAGAATTGTGAAGAAATAAAAGAAATATAATTCTGTCCCACTGCAATCCAGGGCCAGAAGGGCCAGATTGTTTTTGCATTTCTTCTTTCTCACTGTGTTTGAGCATAAGTTTTGCCCTTACCAGATACTCAAAAACTCACCAAATTTTACACACGCCTAATACCCCGCAAAAACACATTTTTGACATAGTGAAGGCCCCTATCCCCCACCCCAAAAAATGACATCACAGCAAGAGGAACTATCAAATAATTGAATGGGGTAAAAATGTCGTATTGGGTTCAAAATCCATTATAAAAACACATGTGTTGGGGATATTCAAAGAAAGTTTGGAAACTATTATGGGATGGCCACAGAACCTATGGGTCCATGTTGTGGCAAACTGTAAAATTTGGCAATTTTCACCTTTTCGCACAATGAAACTGAAAAGTTTGAGGGTTTTTGCACAACATTTCACACACATACCACCAGGTTAAGCCTACAACCACAACTAAAGTTTGGTTAACCTTTGACCTTGGAAGAGGCCGCCATCTTGAACGAAAAAAAACTTTACTACCTTCTACTAACTAAAACTCCTTTTAGGGAATTCAATCTGTCGCCTCATAACTCAATGAACATCATTGAGAAGTTATTGATTTTGTTAGCATTAGCGTGGCTAGCTTGCAAAAGAAGGGGTTCCCTGTTCCTCACATACTTTTTACTGGAATCATGTGAAAATGTAATACATGAATTCTTGGCTGAAGCTGATTGAAATTATATGACGTACGATTTGAACATATCAGGAATGTGGGCGTGGTTAACAGATAACCTCCGTTCCTAAGGAAATCCAAAAATATACTTTGGTTGATTCTTCTAAAAATTACATAGACTTGTTCATCGCCCCTAGACGGTCGAAACATGAAATGGTTGCTATGGAGATGAATCCAAAAGAAAAGCAGATATTTTGGGAAACAACTTTTTTAATGAATTTGTCACATGCTCCTCTTACCTACACTTTAAAAAGTGAAACAATGGATCGAGAAAAAAAGCTCTGTAATTTGATACATTTAATGTTGTTTTTTTATCAAATTGAATTTTTGAGTTGAGGAAACGATCCACCCAAAATTTTAATTCGCTAAAAACTAAAAACCTTAATTGTTGCAAATTACAGAACTTTTGTTAAATGATCCAATGTTACAAGCAACTTTGACAAATATACTTATTATTATTCTATATGGTTTCTTGAACGTATAAACTGAATCAAAGTCAAGGTTCTGGTTCCTCTTCTCATTTGTATTTGTAGTGCATCAAATGTTTGTTTAAATTGCATGAAAACAAATTAAATAGCCTCTTAAGCCTTCCTCCAACTCTCATTTACTTCCTGTTCTCCTCTGGCCTCTCAAGTACATTCTCTCCTTTTTTTTTGTCCTAATTAGTTTCTGCTGTTGTTCTGCCCTTCTGTACCACTTCTTTGTTGTGGTGTGATCAGAGCTGCTCAGACAAGCAGGCGCCCACAAGAAAACAAAAAACCCCAAAGGCCAAAGATTCTGAACACGAAGGGCAAATAAGGTTGAGCTTAACACAGTATTCATGCACCTGCTCTCATTAATTCAAGCGCTCAAGACATTCATGTGGCGTCCTTCTTCTGGGTTCATAATTCACACATACTCATCACTTATGTGTTGTTGGTGCTATTGTTCTATTTGAACGAAAGTCCTCACTTTGAAGACACGCCGCACATTTTTATTTATATTATTTTGTAACTCTTGTGCTATCCTAGGCATGTTTACATTAAAACTGGGGTCATCTGGACCCCACAAGACAGTGCGTGAAACTTTTTGTTTTCCAAAGATTTTTTATCTTCACTGGTGTCCGTGGCAGACAAAATCCTGTCCACCTTTGTCCATCTTTGTCATGGGAGGGATCACACATCAATATAAGGGTTGGGTCATCTGGACCCAATAAGATAGCTCAAGGGTTGAACAAAAATCCATCAGAGTGTACAGATTTTTGGCTGTGGTTCCATTCTTGGACAAAGGTCAGTCATACTACAGTCACTAATACAACTGCCACACTCTCCTATTAGTCAATTATTGCGCTGCTACCTTGCTACCACTCGCCTGTCACTGGACTGCCACTGTACAACCTTGAAATGTACCCGGGCAGCCCCTGACCAATGGCAAAAATTGTCCAGTCGGCCTAAAATTTCAATTTTTTTCTAAAACTTTCACAACCACCACCCTTCTGTAAGACTGCTGCCTCCCAATTACAAATGCCACCACATAGCCACCTGCTAAATTTGCTAAATAACTTGTATTTAGGTGACCGTGCAGTTGCATTTTGAGATATGTGTGATTCTAGCCTCAGCCCAGCTTGTTTTCTTGACTCTAGATCAGCACTATTTTAGAACATGACAGAGAACATCATGGTGTCAGTTACTAGATCCATCCATCATATTAAATATATAATATGAGACGGTTCAGATCATGACAGATACCACCCAAACATGACCACAAAGGGGTCTATCTGGTCTGAAGCATCTGCTGACAAGACAGTCCAGGAACTGTTTGACAAAAGATTTCTCCAGAAGTCACAACAGGAAGAATTCTTCTGGATTTAAAATAGTGACAGAACAATGTTTTTTATTTTATTTTTTGTATTTACTGAACAAACTTGTGTTTTGGTGATGTAGGCGAGCCGTGACCTTACAGCTGAGAGGAGGAATAAATACCCTGTCTGTATCAGTGTCTGTATCAGCAGCATGCAAACACGGTTGGTAAAAGGAGTTTTCAGCGGAGCCGGGAATGGCGAGCAATCAAACCCCTGTCGAGTTTTCAGCCCAGCAGGAACAAATGGAGTGCTGGGAGAGGGCCCTCAAGAAAAAAAAAAAAAGAAAGAAAGAATACGGTATTTTAAACAACAAACCAAACCAAAATTCTTATCTGTATTTTGTTTTTCAAGATCTCCATAAACCACAAACTCAAATAATTTATTAACCTCCCAGATCGATGCACTAAAGGAACCTACAGTTGTGCCCCAAAGAGCTGTTGGTCACCCTTTTATTGTGAGATGACAGTTATATCGACAATGTTTTCAATAAAAAGGAAAATAGAGCTTAAACAATAATCATGGACATGGTTAATTGTAGGACTGCCACGATTAGTCGACTAATCGACAGCTAATCAACGAGTAAAATAGTCGATGACTAATTTATTAGTTGATTTATATGATATGGAGTCGGAGTGTAGTAACATTATAATATCATCATGCTACCTTTGGGACTATTATGGGCATTTATTAAGGTTTTATAGACTATTTGGGAATTTAGCTAATATTTCAGCTTCATGCTGGCTATTTTGGCAAATTTAGGATTTTTTTTGTTGTAGCTTAGCTAAAACAAAAAAAGTTTAGCTAATATGACTTATTTAGACTTTTGGGGGGGGTTATCCATTTTGGAGTTTAGTGAATATTTTAGCTACATGCTAGCTGTTTTAGCAAATTGAGGCTTTTTTTTTTTCTTACGTTGTTTTGTTGTTAGGGTAATATTTACATGCTAGGTTTTTTGGCTATTTTAGGCTTTTTTAAAGTTTTTTAGGGTATTTTGAATTTTACTTATTGTTTAAGCTTCATGCTAACTGTTTTGGCTAACCTACGTTTTTTTCAGTTTTTTAGGCCAATTTGGGATTTAACGAATATTTTAGCTATCAGCTTTAACATTGTTAACACCTTCCGCGATTTCAGCTATTAATTGTAGCGTTTTTAGCTATCAATTTTAGCGTTTTAGTTATCAATTTCAGCTATTTCAGCTATCAACTTCAGCTTTTTTAGCTATCAATTTCAGTGTTTTTAGTTATCAATTTCAGCTATCAACTTCAGCGTTTTTAGCTATCAATTTCAGTGTTTTTAGTCATCAATTTCAGCAATTTCAGCTATCAACTTCAGCGTTTTTAGCTATCAATTTCAGCATCTTCAGCAGCCAAATTCAGCTTGCAGCATTCACCTTAGCATTATCCCAGGTAATGCTATATATGTAGTTTGAAGTTAGTTCAGAGCTAATGATGGTTATGTTTGTGCATAAACCGATTGGTTGACTAATCAGAAAAAATAATCATTGATTAGTTGACTGTTATAATAATCGTTTTTGCCAGCACTACTTAAATACAGACAAAAGTCTCAAATGAAGCATTTCTTCCTCTTACTTTAGTTAACCTGTATTTTATCTTTTAACAGTGTTTTTAAACTTTTAGTTGATGCCAGATTTTTTCTTTCTGCCTGTCAGCCTGTGCGCTCTCTGGGGAAGACTGTTCAGCTACTTTCCATCACATCCATCTGCTCCTTTTTTAAGAGCATTCGCATCTGTCACTCAAGCAGACGAGCGCCTATCATGATGTGCTGTCAGACTCCTCCAACCCGGCTCGTATTCCTCTGGATAATCAGGCCAGGTGTGCGGGGTGTTACTAGTTTCACGCCCTGCTGCAGCGCTCCATCATTTCCTACCTGGAGTTATCCCGGTGCACAAGCGTTTTGACGTAAACAGAGCTGATGAAGTTCAGTGCTTCTTACTCTAAAGGCCAGACTGACGATTATAAGTCTTGACCCAGACCCACATTTTTTCCTCTTGATTGTTTTGAAGGTATAGGGTGGGTTTTTTAGTATAGATTTTTTTGAAAGCTGTATGCTTCATGGACTAAATGTTCTGTTTTATCTCTTCTTCAGCCCGCTGAGAGTCAAACCAGTTGAACGTTGTCCAATCAGGATCTCCAATTTGTTAGTGATGCATAATGTCCTTTTCAAAAGACAGGAGTACCAGCCAGTTGAAAATCAATCATGAGGGACCTGTTCAGTTGGTAAGCCTGACTCTTAGAAAACAGGGAAGTAGACAATGAGAACCTAGTTTCTGTGGGCGTCTTATGTTCACACCCCGTGGATGCAGCTTGGTCAGTAAGGGGCCATTAATCACACCTCACTCACGACTAAAATGTGGCACAAGGACCCCGTACGACAGCATCACCTGTACGTTATAAATGCATGTAACTTATAAATACCTAACATACAAATACCACACTAGGCCTATACAGTATATTGCAAATTTATTGTCATCACAATATCGCCCTGTGCAATACAGATATTCAGCACCAAATTCTGTAGAAGTTGAAGTAAATGGTTCCCTTAAATCAGGGGTCTCAAACTGGTGGCCCGCGGGCCATTTGCGGCCCCCAAGTTGAAACTTTTGGGCACCGCCTTAATATGAAAGTTCAATGTACTTCTAAATACTATATTTTCCAGAGTATAAGTTGCAGGAGCAAAAAATGTCTAATCAAGAAGAAGAAAACCATATATAAGTCTCTCTGGAGTATACAGTATGTCACAAAAGTGAGTACACCCCAAACATTTAGTTATGTCTTTTCATAGGACAACACTGCATAAATGACTATTTTACACAATGAACAGTAGTCAGTGTAAAGTTAGTATAGCAGTGTAAATGTATTGTTCCCTCAAAATAACAAAAAATACAGCCAATAATAGCTGAACCCCTGGCTTTGTATTGTAAGTCATATAATCATTGCAATATTTACCAATTCATCCTTATAGCACATCGCACGTTTTTCTAATATTGTACATTCCTCAGCACATCCTCATCCACAACTCGTCACGTATTGACGTTTGGTTAAGAACCCTTCCGCATCACTTTTTGACATTTTGGCTGTCCCCAACTCGTCATCTTTTGACGTGCTGGCTACTCCTGAAATCAAGGGTCCGCAACCCTTGAGACGCGGTACCAGATGTGATAAAGGATGCGCACCTGGTGGTTACCTGGTAACCAGGTGCTGGTTTGTGTCCGGCACCATGCTCGGGTCGAGTTGGGGTACTATGCGTCACTGTACTGGACCAGTTCTGGTTCGCGGCCCAGAAGTAGAGGAACTGTGATTGAATGGGAACAGCCAGCACGTCAAAAAACGACTTGGGGACACCCAAAACGTCAAAAACCAAACGTCAATATGTGAAGACTTGGTAGTCAGAATGTGTTGCAGCCCTATACCACACACTAGATGATTGTAACTTCCATTTTTATATAGTGGCTGTAGAAGTTTCAAGAGACATACAAAACACATCCACTCCTCTCAAGATGCAGCCACTCTTCTCTATGACCCTCTAGAGCCCACGGAGGATCGTAGAAAATGAGGTTTTTCCTCACACCACCAATATCAATAGACTTATGAAAGTCTCTTTTGAACTTCCATCCATCCTACTTCTATTCCTGCTTGTTCAAGGTCATGACGTGCTATTTCAGTGGGAAGGTAGAGTACACCCCATGCGGTAAAGGTTATATTGATAACATAAAGGAGGATTAGAGCTAGAATCACTGCATCATTCTGGCTTGCTTTTTGTTTTTACTCTTAAATCAGCTACTTTGGGTTAACATATTTAGTAAAATTTTGATTCTGCCTTCAAAAATGACTAAACCAGTCATCTGTTTTTCCATTTTAATGAGATGGGCACAATGGGATCTTTCAAAGATGAAAAGTGAGGACAAATTAGCTTCCTGCAGTACGGGCACTTGACAGGAACACATCTAGTGATTCTCACCTCTGGACCACCTAACCCAGGGGATTATGGGTAATAAAGAAAATGCCAGGCTCAATCCCTGTTCCTTACTGATGTGAACACAGCTGTCCTATATTCCTTTCCAGACTTAGCTCAGCAGAGGTTTGACATGAAAACAATGGATTTTTTTTTTTTTTACTTTGCGTTGACAGGCCTTTATCAGCATCATCTTCATTTCCTTCCTTCATATGAGTTCAGTTTCCTGCTTGACTTTCAAAGTCGCTCAACCTGTCTTTACTTTATTAGTTTGCAAAAAAAAAGAGAAACAAAAGAACATTTTCTTCCCCATCCCCCCTCATTCTCTCCAAATCCTCCTTCATTTATTATCCTCTTTCAGTGTGGATAGATACTCATAACCAAACATAAACACACGCCTTGTTGCAAGAAAATCTGTTCTTTGAGTGTTTTTTTTTTCCTCTTTCTTTGCATATTTCATTTTGTTTTGCCTCATGCTTCTGCAGGAAGCCGGAGTTAAGGAAAGAGGGAATTCTGGGGGTTGGCGATAAGGGGTTTCTGGAGGCTCCACGCAGGGACAGATAGCTAAACACAAAGCTGCGCTCTGCATGCTGCTCTTCCAGCACACACAAAGCTGCGTTACCTCACACAGAAATCATCATTATTTAATTGTTTTGTCGGAAACTTTCAATTTGTTTCAGTTTCAACAAAACTTTTAAAGAGATAAAGTTTTTGTGCAACAGTTTGAAGCACGGCCGGCTTATTTTTTTAATGTTCATCAATCCCTTATTGGCGTTTTAATGTCTTTTCGCACAAAAAAAGTCTAATAAGATGCTTTCCAACCTTTTTTATGTTAAATCTAAGACTTGTGAGGATATTTGCATTTTTCTGATGACTGTCACTGCCATCAGCTACAGCAGTAATTGTTTTCTCATATTTAAAACATGACTTTGGGGGGCACAGTCGTGCTAATTTAAACACTCCAAACAAGTTTGAAGGTTTTTGTTTTAATTAGGAATTTTCTAGTAAAACCAAATAAGGACATGTCAAAAAAAGTTTCCCAACAGTCACCTTGACAATTCACTTTTGTATGTCATATTAGATCTACAAATTTTAGTTTTTCTGAAGTAAAAACGGTTTTAAAAAGTTCACCAATTCGGATAAATTAATTAAATTATTTGGAAACTTCTCAGAATTCATGCAAACAATACAAAATTAATTAGAGCATTGTTTCATCCACATGCTTTCATGTCGACACATTTAAGATTTTTTTTCTTTCATTGTTATTTATGTTTTGACAGTGGCTTTTTCTGAGTCTTGCAATAATTAAAACAATAATTCCTCCAAATATCTTGTTTTCTGATGTATCCTTTACTTGTACTATTCTTGTTACTGACTTGATGTAAACAGCTGAAGCGTAAAAAGATCATTTAGAATGTGACCACAATAAATTCTAGCTTTGGAAAATCACAGGACATTCATATCTGTGTTCTCGTTTTTGCACCAGATACTTAATATGTTTCCCATCTTTGATGACTTACACTACCTTTTACTTTTTTAGTTGATAACTTCCCACATCTTCTCCTCTGTATGCATGAAATATTGTAGCCAACCTACCAAATTTGCAATTATTTAGTGTTCTCCGGTGCAACTTAGCTAAATATTTAGCGAATTATTATGTTTAACCCCGTTATGACGTGTCTTGCTAATTTGTAACGTACCATTAAATCCATAACATGACTTAATTTAGCATCACCTCGAAACCAAAATAAAAAAATAAATGGAAATAAATTGAGACTTGAAGGTGTTTTCAGAAAATAATAGAGGTATTGATAACAGACATAGTTTGATCCTTCCTTTCTGAGCAGGTGCTGCTGTTGACCCCTCCCACACCCTTGATATTAACTTAGTTCTAACAATTTAAATCAATCAGAATCGGTTAGTTACAATAATTTTACTTTTTTTTCTGTCTGTTTTTGGCACAAGTTCTGATGCTTTGACAGCAAATATTGCTGCACGTCTTTTGTTTGTCTAAGGTGGTATCGCTTTGTTTTGGTCATTTCTTTGAGCATTTTATGTCCATATTAGCAAAATGTTTTACAGAAGGTCATCCAGATTTAGTTTGTTAAAGCTAAAGAAGTTTTGTTTCTTATCAAATAAGAGGAAACAAGAGGTGAAATGTCTTCAACTTGAAGAGAATTGAATCCAATCCTTTTTTTTAACCTTTTTTCTTCTCTGGAACCATTTTGGATGTATGAGAGTATCCACACACACATTTTCTGTCTAGTTTGGAACACTTTTTTTCTTCTTTTTTCATCTTTCAGTCATTACAGATGACACTTTCTCTCCAAACTCTTAGAACTTGTAGGTCTTACACTCCCAACTTTATTGAGCTCCAGTAATTGCATCACGGCGAGGATTGATGATGTCTTTCTTTGTTCTTTTTTTTTTTTTTTTTTATTCTCTTCGTGACAGCTTTTGGTTTCTGAGGACATACTTGCTTCATTTTAAGATCTGATCATGTACAGAATCTTGAAGTCTTTGCGTAACTTCAAAAGAGTAACATATCCGAACACCTCGTACATTCATCCGTTCCGCTCTCTGATTCCTCCCAACCTAAACATGGGTGCCCTCTTTCAGCTGTCATTAACTCCAACACAACGAGGCCGAGTAATTCATGAGGCTTTGAGTGGGTGAGAGGGAGAAAGGTTACCACAACAGAATGAATCACTCTGACCACCATTGTGCCTATAATGATTTAACCGCCTCTGAGAAGGTGTCTTTTAGTCTTAATCAAAGTGGATTTCTTTTTGTCTCGGAGACACATGAATGCTACGTATATGCGTGAATTTAATTAAGTGTGTTTAATTAAGCCGGAATGGCCTGCAGGTGATTTTATTCTGCGGCTTCTTTCATCGCATGAATTCCAGACTCGATGATTCTTTGTTCTGTGGATGAAAAACGAAAAAAGTTTTTGTTTGGATTTTTCTTACTTTGTCGTAATTCATGGATTTCATTGGCTTGAACTAGAACTTTTTCCCATTTGAAATGCTTTATGGATGATGAAAGCAAGAACAAAGTCTGTGTTATATCAGCAAATTTTAGGTTTGTCCAGCCAGCGTAAAAAATAAAAAAGAAAGGTTACCAGTGTTCGGGCAAAAGAAAGTATGATTGTTGACAGAAAAATCAAGTTTAATTATTATTAACACTTTATTCTGATCATCTTTTCATCTATTTTAAAAGTATTTGCAGTAGTCAAAATTTAAAAAGTTTTGTTTTCTAGGACATAGTTTCTGCAGAGCGCCAGTAAGTTCATTAGAAATGCACCCATGGCGCAGAGCAACACCACCCCTATTACCCATAATCCATCTGTGTTACACCCCCAATGGGCAAACGGCCCCCAGTCTAGGGGGGGGGAAGAAAAGGGGATCGTAACATGACACCAGAAGAATAAAAGGAACACAGTTTCTTAAATAAACAAAAACCTGTGTCCTGCAAAGAACGAACAAACTGAAATAATTAGTGTTCTGGTTCAAACAAAAAACAAACCAGAAGGGATTGGAGCCTCGGCCAAACATAAAATAAGTCGCTGCTGACCCTGCCATGTCAACCGTCGGAGTCCACAGCTCCCTGCTGAGGACTGCCAAACCAAAATCTACCTAAAGAAAACAAATAAACAAAGCCTGCAAATCAAGACTACCCCAAACTAAAATAACTAAACCCAGCAGTGTAAGACTGCTGAGGACAAAAGAAAAAAGAACGAAACAAAACCTAAACCTCAAGGCCAGCTGCCTCCTGCTCTGCTCCATGCTCCATCACTAAGTGATGCCTCCTCCGACTTAAACACCTGCCAGGTGAGCTCCATTGTAGCGAGTTCCGCTGTAGTATGCTTGCAAGCTCCGCTGTAGCAAGATCGTCTGTTTTGAGGTAGCGAGCTTCGATGTAGTAAGCTAGCGAGCAACAGTGTAGCATGCTAGCGAGCTCCGCTGTATCGAGCTTGCAGCCTTCATTGTGTCAAATTTGCAGGAACAGATGTATCAAGCTAGCGAGCTCCTCTGTATCAAGCTAGCGAGCTCCCCTGTAGCGAGCTAGCAAGATCTGCTGTAGCAAGCTAACATGCTACACTGTCCACCAGGCAGCTGGATAGCGTAGCGAGCTAACCTACTGAGTCCCTACTTAAGTCAATGTGTGCAAACACAGGTGGGCCGCCACAGAAACTGTGGACAAACCAATTGGAGCCCATATTGTCAGCCAACTTTTAAACCATATGGGGGCCACTTGGCTTTGCTGGCTGGGATGGTACCGACAGCGGTATTACCCGGTCCGTGACCTGAAAAAGGTTGGAGACGACTGAGATAAAGGACACTGGATTAACTTGTCTACATGTAACTTTAAAAATCCGATATCTCGAGAAATCAGATAATCAGATAGTTGGAGTGCATGTAAACCGGCTCGGTGATCTACTATCCTCGTGATTTAAGTGCTCATTCACTTCCCTTAACAATTACTGCTGCTTTCTTCTCCCCTCCATCATCCCCTCTCCCATCCACCCCTGTGATTGTGCCACTGCCTTTTGAGTGACTGCTTGTGAATGCATTATTCATTTCATTGATTCCCTCTAATCGCCTCACGAGTGGAGGAAATTAATCATTCCGGAAATCCCATCATTTGCATTTTTGTTCAGGGAGTTTTGGCCTCATCGTTTTTGGAGGTTTGCTTTCGTCAATGGTGAAAAGAAAACTGAGAATCACAGAGAAGAAGAAGCAGAGGAATCTTCCTCTTTTCTCCCAGCTGGAGAAAAAAAATCGATAGAAGTGGATATTCAACACTACTAGCCTGTGGTTTTTATGGTGGCCCATAAAAACCCTATTAGAAAAGTATATATGGCATGAGATGATTTCTCTAAGGGTGAAATTGGATTAGGCTTGCAGCAAACCGGAGACTTGGGCCTTTTCCTTTCCAGTCCCTTCTCTCCTTCCCTCAAGTCAGCCACCTCACAACCATCAAACTGTATAGGAAGAAAAACCTAATTACATGCTGAAAGTGGCCATAGTGAGCACCATTAAAAGGATCCAATTAAAGCTCGTGGCGCTGGCAGCAGCGTTCTGGTGAGGGATTGTTTGTGGAGGTTATATTTGATCTGCTGCACGGACGCTTGTGATTGGGTTAGACGGCGGCAGGTGGGACGGGCTTTGGGGAAGTTCAGGTAATTGGTCTTAAATTAATGGACACTTGTGTCAAATTGAAAACCAGTTAGGTGAGGTGAAAGAGAGATGATCTCGCCGAGGGAGGAGGATGGCGGCGCCACATCAGGCTTGATTTGAAGTACTTAAAATGGTTAAACGTGACCTCTTTGTTTCGCTTGTAAATGTAGTTAATGAAAAACAAACCAAAAGTGGATTTTTGTCCAAAATGCAGACATTGTTCAATTAAAGTCTTGTTTGTTTGTTTGTTTCCCGTAGCATCAGTTTTTTTCCCATTTAAACCTAATCATGAATATGTAGTTGATTTACTTTGTGTCGCATCACTTAGAATTTTTTGGTCGAATGTCTTGTAAATATCTGATCAACTATCAGACATTAAAAAGTTTTACCAGCAACAGACTGGTAAATTATAAAAAAAAAAATTCCAATGCCTAAAAAAGTACTCAAGATAAAAGTTATTTAGTCATCCGGATACATTTGAAAGCATAATTGATCCACTTTCCTTTGGTAAAGCATTTCTCCAGATACACAAAAGTTGTTTCCCTTTTTCTGTTCTTCAAAAATATGTGTTTTTGCATCTTATTTTAAACAAAAAAGACAAAAAACGTGAGTTAAATTACTCTAAAGAAAGCTGCTTATGTGATTCATAAGTCTATGATATGATATATGGTTTATGATCTAAAATTATAATCTAAAGTGCTTTTATTTTAGCCTTAAGAACTTTACTAAACCATCTCGATCAGTGAGAAATCCCAGTGTTTGATTCTTTATTTAAATCTGTCTAATCCCGCCATCCAGGCGTGAGATAATCTAACAGCCACACCGAACACTGCAGCTGATCAGATTAGTGGACAGTGCAGCCGGCGCAGGAATATTTTCTCTGCTGTCTCACATTTCTTCCCGACAAACGGCAGCAGCAGCCTGCAGTCGCGCTCCAAACGGGTTTGGAGAAAAACACAGATTCCTGCTCCTATAACTGCTGCTTTAAAGGTCAGACGGAACAGGTTGGCTTTTCCGACGGCTTACATCTCACTCCGGATGGCAGCGCTGGACAATGAAGGAGACCAAGGTGTGAAACCACCAAATCGTTCAGAGGCTCACTCTGATTGGCTCTCTGACTCTGCACCTGTTGACTCAGCGGCGTTGGGAGTTGTGGGCTCTGATAAGAGTGGATGGGAGGCGCGTGGTTTCGCCGGCCGGTCTGAGCCCTCAGGCTAAGCGGCCGCGGCGTTTCAAATGAATAAAAGCCGCTCGTTGGGTTCTGGTAAACAGATTGTGTCATTGTTTTGTCATTGCGATGTGCTGGAGCCAGCGTGGCGCTGGCCGGGGGAGGGATTAGGCTGACACAGCGGTACGTCCACATCCCTGATCACCGCGCACACACACCCTAAAAAACACACATCTCCAAATGGATGACATCAGCTTCCCCCTAATCTCTGCACATGGACGCTTCTTCCCTCCTTTCAACTTGTCGCCGGCCCAGACTTAGCTGCGCGTTTGCTCAAATCCGGCTAAATTACAGTTGGTGAGTTTTAGTCCTGAAAAAATGGAGAGCTAAATGATGGAGAAACAGGACGGAGGAAGCTATTATCCATAAAGGATGACAGATGTGGTGTGGACATCTCTGGAAAGGGGTAGGTTGTTCATGTCGTGACGCGTTTCTCTCAAAAAGTGCATTGAATGAAGATTTTGGAGATTCTCAAAAAAAGATGTGATGACTTGAGGTTCGTGGTGAAATAATCCAGCGTGGGGCTTCAGATTTAATCAGTTGTCCATCCATGTACTCTGACAGAAGTTAGAAACAAGATTGAAATAGTCAAACTTGCCTCTTAGAAAAAAAAATAGTACTTTTTGATTTTATTTTAGTAAGTTTGCTTGAGTATAGGGTTGGGCGATATAAAATTGTATATCACGATATTGTTTTTTATATATCAGACGATAACAATATATATATAAATCAAATACCTATATTTGTCAAGTTTGAGAGCTCATAGGGGAAATATGTAATTATCAACTGTTGTTTAGATTTAAATATTTATTTCCCATCATACATAGCTAAAGGAACATGGTGCAACTGTTTTTTTCAGATAAATATATATATATATATATATATATATATATAGACTATATATTATGAACTAAACAAAAAAAATAAAGCCAAAGGGTTCAAGTTTCTAAAGAGAACATAATTCGTGTTTATCTGCCATGTTTTAAAAGTCCGGTTCACAAAAATATTAGCTTTTTTTTCCTAAAAATTCAAGATAAAAAAAAGAACATTCTGGATAACTCTATGTATTTTTTGGCATTTTTTTTACTTTATTTTTCCTAATTATATGTCTCTTTAGGGGATTTGTACTTTAGCAATAAGCAGCAGAAAAATAAACCTTTTAGTATTTTAGATGATGTGCTGAAAAACACTGTTATGTTGACGAAAATATTTAATACATTTTTTAAGGTATAAGCAGTTTATTGATATGGCTTTTGTAGAAAATGATTTCACTTAAGATGTTAATGTGTCAGTTTACTAAGTATATTAATAAACCTTATTTGGCTTATTGTGCTAATAAATGTCTTATAATATAAAAACATTAATAATGTTTGTTAATGTGTTAATAAAGCTTCTTAAGGAATCTTATTATAAAGTGTTACCAATAAACCTTTTTCTGGTAAATGTTTTTTGTTTTTTGGGTAGTTAAAAGGTTTTGCTAAGAATTAAAGTAAATGGTCTGACATATTTTAGGAAAATAATTCTAGTCATTCTCATTTTACTATTGAAAAACTTTCTTTATAAGATTATTTTTCTTGAAACAAGACTCTTTTCTACTCTAAGATTCAGCTTTGCGGTGCTGAAAGTTTGGTTTGGTGCAGGTCTGCTGGATCTAATGATCCGGCGGATGATGACACGTTTAGAAAACTCGGTTACGTTCAGTTTGAATGCAGCACAAATGAATGACATTGTTAAATGGTCTTCAGGTGACGTTCAGAAAATGACTGTTCTTATATTTGTGTGCCTCCCATGCAGATCTCCAGAGTTAACCTTCTCTCTTTTACAAGCGTCTGGTACGAAGGCCATATTTGCTGAATCTTTAATGTGAAATGAATATTGTAGTGAATGCATTACATAATTTGCTCGGCACTGACACGTTTCTGACCCTTTAGCTGGAGAACCTTATCATCTTCTGACAGCTGATTACATAACCGTCGCAGGTCGGTGCCGAAGTTTCCGCTCCGGTTTCAGACAAAACCCGCCGAAATCGAAGCCTCCTCGGGTTCATCTTCTCAGCCGAGCTGGTTTTTAAATGTTTAATTTTCTTTGAAGGAAGAATGATGTATTTTTAGGTACTTGGTGACATTCTGCCTTCTCTAGAAGAATACTTTGAGCAACCAGGCATGAATGTTTCATGCTGCAGTGAGATTAAGGAGGTCTGTGGGATTTGTAAGTAATATGAATTCAAATACCCTCAGTGTTTTGCTGCAGCTAAAAGTATTATTTCTGTATTTGTCAGGAGGTACGAGGTGAGCTGAGGAGCAACAAGAAACAGCTGCACTGGGAGTATTATGCTAAACATTTCACAATGTATAAAAGTTGGATGTTTACTGGAGTGTTTACTCAGAAACTTAAAAGCGATTTAAGTACAGTTTTACCTCGCTGTATTGCGGTTCACCTTTCGCGGTTTCTTTGTTTTGCTTACTTTTTTACAATTTTTTTAACTCAATCTTCAATGGTGAACAGATCTTTGGTTTCATGCAGTAATACTGGACTTAGTCTACAAAAAAAATGAACTTTTAGAGTTTAAACAGGTAGAATATTGTGTAAATATTCATGTTTCTCTGAGAAAAGTGTAGAAATGTGTAGCCAGTTTCCTTGGCTATATTTAGAATATAAACTCTGAGATATACGAAGGAACACTATTGATAAAGGAGGTTTAAAAAGACCTCCTCATGAGGATCATCTTTGCTTCAGCCACCTGCAATAGCGCCTCCTATAGGTCAAAAAGAGAGCAGGTTTCTCCTATTATTAGCTGCGTTTCCATCACACATATTTGCAAAACTTTATCAAAATTCTATAAATGTCGAAAAAAAACCAAATTTTGATTAATTTCCATTAAATCATAATTATGTGAATAAACACAGACCAACTCACGCGGTAAGTCATTCAAAAACATGGTGTCGGATGTGAAGCAATACTTTGATTTACAGCAGATACATTCAGATTTCTGTCATGACACTAGCGCCCATCATCATCTGTCAAAGGAGACGTCGGCGTCTTATTCAGGCCGAGGAGCGGCGAGCTCTACGGGAGCAGCTACAAATTAAGACATTTTTGGAAATGGTGGTTGGTGATTTTTACAGAAGATCTGAACATCCAACAATTCCGCATGACATGCTCAACTTTTGACGAGCTGTTGGTAGGGCGGCCACGATCAATCGTCGACTATTTTAATAGTCGATTAGTCGTCACTTTATATTCAATGGAATCGGAATGCTGTAAAGTTGAAATGTTAATAGCATTATCATACCTTTTTGGACTATTTTGACATCTATTAAGGTTTTTTTAGGCTATTTGGGAGTTTTGCTAACATTGCAGCTACAACATGCTAGCTATTTTGGCAAACCTAAGATGTTTTGTCCAGCTTAGGCTTTTTTTGTTTGTTTGGGTTTTTTTTGTTGTTGTCCATTTCAGAGTTTAGCTAGTATTTCAGCTACATGCTAGCTGTTTTAGCTAAATTAGGCTTTTTTTTGTTTTTTTAGGCTGTTTTGGAGTTAGGCTAATATTTACACGCTAGCGTTTCTGGCTAATGTTTTCTGTTTTTTTTAGGGCATTTTGAAGTTTAGCTATTTTTAAGCTACACGCTAGCTGTTTTGGCTAACCTGTGTTTTTTTCTCCGTTTTTTTTAGGCTAATTTGGCATTTAACTAATATTTTAGCTTGCTTTCAACGTCAGTGTTTTTAGCTATCAACTTCAGCATCTTGAGCGGCCAAATTCACCATACAGCATTCACACTAGCATCATCACAGGTAATGCTGTGTACGTAGTTTTTAATTAGCTTAAAACTAATGATGGTTAAGATTTGCGCTTAACATCCAGTTTGCGCATGACCCAATTAGTCGACTAATCAGAAAAAATAATCTTTGATTAGTCGACTACAAAAATAATCATTTGTGGCAGCACTAGCTGTGTGACCTCTAGGGGTGCCCGCCAGCGTGATATTCGGTTGTGGGTCACGTGACTCATTTAATTAGAAAAAAGTGTTTTTATAGCAGTTTTAGGAAATATGACAATTTCTAAATGCCTTTAAAAACATCTCCTCCAAGCGCAGAAACTTTTTTTTTTTTCGATAAATGCTCATTTTTTGAATGAATGCATTCTGTTCTGTACTGTACACAGAGGAGATTGATTGACGATGATCTACAGCCAATT
>NC_050534.1:16553348-16563568 GCF_002922805.2 Oryzias melastigma | reverse complement strand
AAAACGGTTAGGGCGCAAACAGTGAAATGGTTTATAGCAAAGGACAATTTAATTCTGAAGGATTCAAGAAAATTACCAGCAATTCCAATTTTTAGCTTCATGATGTTTATTACAATTAGATCTAAAAATAGCTGATTAATAAAACAGAAACTCAAAGGATCTCCATTTGCTGAACGTTGAGGCAGAAAGCAGCTCGACTCCATCCGTCCATCTGCCCTCAGGCGGCTGGCGGACGCTGAATGCAAAACTAATCCGCCCCGTTAATGCACAGGCATTACAGCTGCCCGTCACTTCCTAATTGGCTAATGGCGAGAAAAAGGATGTCACAACAGGCCACGCTGTCTCCGTCTCAGCCAGTTGTGAATGCGGGTTTAAAAGGTCACGACCCGCTCTGCACATCCGGCCTGAGGCTGCAGTCGCACCCGTTTCCACACTGGGATTTTCTGTTGAGGTCACAGAAAAATAGTTAATTCATAAAAATTCATGAAAAATGATTCACATGGATTATAACCGTATTTTTTTTACTAATAAATGTCTAGAAATGTTTTAATCAAATGTGGCTTAAAAAAGGGATATTCTTTTATTTTTAAGAAAAAATGGAGGTCCATTTGTTTGTAACCATTGCTTTAAAAGACCATTTTTTTATTGACTAATTCTGGTTGTTTACTGAACTTTCAATGACCTAATGGATCTAAATAATAACGTTAACAACACTCGCGATGCTACAAATTCGTGGCGATAAGCGGTGAAATACATTTACGCTTGTAAAAAAAAAGGGTTTCAGTGCAGAGCGTCACGTAAATAAAACATCTGAGCCACATTCAGGCTCTCCTTCATCCTTTCTGCAGCTTCATCACACTTGAGTGTTTCTAGAAAGAATTGCTGTTTTTTTCCTTTTATTTTTAAAGCACCTGTTCAATCACCGTTCAGGCTCTGAAACCCTTCAAAAGTACTGGATAAGTTCCATTTAGTGATAGTGGAAATAAACAGCACTTTTTGTCCTCAGTAACACTTTCAGAACTTTTTTTTTCCCCTTTTACTGATCCATATTTTGTTGTGGAAATAAGACAAATTGACTTTCCCTTTAAGAACACATTTTTAATTTACCTAAATAAAAACACCATGAATTTGTAGGGAAAATTAACTTGCATTTTACCATTCAATTACAATGAAAGAGGAATAAATAATCGGGTAGAATTTTTTTTCTAAGTAATACTCTTTAAAAAATTGTCTCTTGAAAAATTATTCTGATACCAGAAGCGTGTACTAAGAAGTTCTAGAGTTGTCTTCCTTATAGTGCAGTGACTCATATATGACATAAGTTTGAAAAAAGACGCCCTATAGTGCGAGAAATAAAGTATGTTTTAGTAAACGTGTTTATTTTTCTTCTGGAAAGTTGGGTGAGTTTACTTTGAAGTGATGTATTATCTTGTTAGAGTAACAAGTTCTGCTTTTCTTCAGTAAAAAAAGACAATATGGAAAAAATTATATATCACAATATAAATATTTTATGTTACAGTAATGATACATATCACAGTATATCAAAATGAAGCATATTTTACATATAAAGTTGAAAAATGACTCTTTTTGACTTCATTTTTTCAAGTAACAACAGTTTCAAGTTTCTTAGTAGGAGAACACACAATAAAAATAAACAAAAGAAGACAAATTGCCCAACAGACACTTTGCTATCGCCACACGATATGTATCGTCATATCGCCCACACGATATGTATCGTCATATCGCCCTACACTACCATCAGCATGGTCTCATCAGACATGCCGTTCATGTCCATAAACATGATTGAAAAAGCAGGAAGGTAGAAAACATGTTTGTTTTTCAAAATAAAAAAGCTTGACTGAACTGCTAATATCACAAATTCAATCAAATGAACAGTAGATCATGATATAGATTATTTTATATCACAATAACGATATATATCACGATATTCCATGATAAAATATACTTTAAGGTTTTCTCTGGAAAAAAAACTGACTACTTACTTACTCTGACTTTATGTTTTCATCTTCAAGTAACATGTAACTGAATAGTTACAAATGATAAATATTTTTTAAAGTGCATAACGCATTTTTGCACAAAAATTAAGCAAGAAAATAACGATAAAATCACAGACACGATATATATCGTTATATCGCTCAGCACTGTTTGGAATAACTTTATTTTGTGCAGAAGGTTGACCTCATGGTACTTGTTCACCAGCGGTGTCAAACTCAATCACACTGGGGGCCAAAATCCAAAATAAACATTATACTATGATGTACACTCACGCTTAGGTTAATTTTTATTATATGATTAAGAGGTTTTATAGCCATTTTAATAGTGTTTTTCTTCAAATATATCCGTAAAGGAGAAGACGAAAAGAATAGAAAATTGATGTTTCACTCCAACCTCAGAGAAGAACGATGTTCGTGTCTTTTCTCCACCAAATGTTAAACCCCCTATTGTTAAGCACATCAAATGTCCTTGCACCATAACCACGCTTATGTTACCTCCTTTGCTGTTCACATTCATAGAAATCAGAGACAATGGTTTGCATGACATCTCACTATTTCTTTTTTACACATCAGTGGGTTTCTATTTGTTCAAATGAACACAGGCTAATCTTTACCTGTGGCTCTGAAGAGTCTTTGTCTCTCCATCACGAGCGCACAGCACCGTCTCTCTTAAAGATGCTGCAGGATGTTCGGTGGAAATAAATCATTTGTTTCAAATCGGGGCCGATCTCTCTCTTTCTCTCTGCTGTCAGAGATGGTGTGAGGCCGCCTTGAGCTGTTTCATTTTGCCTCTTGCTTCAAAGTTCACTGGTGTGCTCCAGAGAGTCTACTGTTCAGTGTGAAGCCCCTCATTTGGCTGTGTTTTATTAACAAAGGAATATCTCTGAGGGATCCTGATGCATTGTGCATGAGCGCAGGTCCTTGTGCGTTTGCTGTGGTGAGAGCTTTCTGTCTACATCATCACAGCCAAAAAAAAGAGGTGACCTGCTTTGCAATCTTTTCACAAGGATTTCTAAACAATCTATAGATACGAACAAATGAAGTGATTTAATCAACTTTAATGGTTGTTTTTATGAGATGCCGTTGATGATGAATATTTTTGTAGCCATAAAAACCAAGAGAAATGTTTTCTCTGTGAACAGATGCTGGTTTTCTACGTATAAGTAGGAGAAATTAGACATTTTCAGAGGTTAATTCTGTCTTGTGTTCCTTAAAACAAAAATTTTAAAGGGTAACCAAACAGGGAAGTTGGAGGCTGACTCCTCCCACAGGCGAAATTTAAAAATCCAGTCAGAGGGGCGGGGCTGCAATCATTACTGGAGCTACATGAGATCTGTGTGAGATTTCTGACTAACATGGTTTGACCAATCACAAAAGTCAATTGTAATACCTCAATTCAACCTGTAGGGGGCAGCACACAGGCAGATTTTGACTATATTTTCAATAATTAAACAGTTTTATTTAAATTTTTCTTTTAAATTGGTAATGACCAACAGATAGCTGCTTTAAAGACCTATTTATAAAGATCAAAATTTTTAAAAAGTTGATTTAGGGTTTGGTTAGAGGAAGGTGTTCACTGAGGAGATGTAGGCTAAGAAAATATGCTGATAAATGTTGGGTAAATTATTACTTATAAGTAATTGACTACTTTACTTTAGTTACTGGATCCAAATTCTGATTAAATTACTTTTTTCATTACCTATTGGAAAAAGTAATAAACTACTCTACTGTTTTCCACTCATACAAAATCTCAAGGGAAAAACGGCAAAAACAAGATCCTCTTGTTTTTTTTTTTTTTTTATTAAATTCTATTATTAAAGCAACTTGTGCAGACATAGTTCAAGACATAACCTGGTTTCATTAGAATTCAGACAAGAATAAGCTACAACATGTGTGATCTATAGTCTCTATATGACTCCACACAGGGACATGTACGCCTATATCTATGAAGTTAGATTCATATCTGTAAAATCTGAAAGTATTTAAGAACTATTGTAAGTCACGGAGATAGTAGACAACTCGAGGTTCTCTTCAACACCCAGAAGCGTGTTTAAATACTTCCCGCTCCACTCCCTGGAGTGAAGAAGTATTTTGTAACTTCCGTACATGTGAATACACAATTGAGAGTACGCACAAAATATATTGTATGAGTTACAAATCAAAAATTAATCACATACAAATCAAATGAGACTATATTGTCCGGTTACGGTAGCTGTTTTGGTTCAGTTGTTCCACTCTGACCATGGAGCCTATTCAGATTGATGAAACTCGGAGTGAACCGGAGCACAGTCCCATTGGAAACGGACCGGGAAAAGTGGATCCTGGTCTGCTTTGGTGTATTCAATTTGTTCTGGTCGATTGGATGTGATGAACTCAGGCTCGCTTTACGTGAATCAAATGTGTCCAGTCTGAATCACTCTTAGTATTAAGATTGTCCTAAATTACCTTTGATTCTCTTTAAACCTTCATAGTCAAAGATAATTTGCTTTAGTTATGCAGAAAGACGTTTCATCTTTTAGGTGTATTCTACCATCTTCTGTTGATCGAGTCCATAAAGTATCATTCTTTAACATCTGTTTGCTGTAGGGGTTGTTTACTTGTTTCACTTGAAACAACAAAATGTGTTTGTGGTAGACAGGCGGGCCTATTTTTAGTGAGCGCCTCCTGCACTCTTCCGTTGGCCCAGAAACACATCTGGAGGGATTCGCAAACAGAAGAACCTTACCGAACGCCATTTTTCACCTTAATAACCCCCCCATACTGGTGCGTCAGAAGTCATAGTCCGTATGAGAGCGCACCTTTCCCAAAGACGTTTTCTTATAGGTCAGGGAACCGTGACCCACCTAGAGCTGCATTGTCCTCCAGAGTGAGGACCCCTCCTAAATATAGATCCAGCATCTTCCTGCTTCTCAGTCACCAGCTCCTCCATCAGAGAGGCTAATCTGACACGACCCTCGGCGCTGACAGACTCCATGAGGGGGGGGCATGAAACACTGACGCCTTTCAGACAATCATTTTTCAAACACGCGAGGCTCCCCGCTGCTCATCCGCTCTTTTAAGCTCCAACAACTCACTCTGCCGGAAGGTTCAAGCTGCTTTTCACTTTGAGCATCCCTGCATCCTCGCTCTGAATCATACAGGTGAAGGGTTCACATTAATGAGGATTCGATCAAGAACAAACATGCAGTTTTATCCAAATCACTGAGAGTTTCATGTTTTTTATTAGTTTTTTGTCAAAGCATGTTGACGGTAGAATAACTGCTTTGTTTTGTAACCAACAGGTTTCACTCACACGTGTGAAATTATGTGTAACAGGAATTATAGGTCAATTTAATTATTAATCCTTTAACACTAAAGATTTCACTGGTGACACTTTAATAACACACGCTCTATGATGAATTGTAAATCTCTGACTGATCACATAGGGCTGGGCTATACAGAATTTTTATATCACGATATTTTTATTTATTTCCACGAATCCATACGTTTTAAATCCTAAGAACTTTCCACACACTAACATTGATTCTCCTGTACATTTAAAAAAAATAAAAGTCTTTAGCATGCTTTTAGCTGTTTCAACTCTCTCAGGGGTTGCTGTTTATAGTTTTTTTTGTTTTTGTTTTTTTTAATTGGCTAAAAATAAAAAGGAAAAGCTTTAATTAAATTCAATTTGAGACATTCAGCAACATTCCTGTTAGAAAAATCATTAGAATTTTGAAAAAGTGGTTTGGCAAACATATCAAGTTCCATTATACATCAGTGTACTTTCGTTAATATTATTATAAACTGTTCATCTTAATATCATTAATAAGACATTTTTACACAATATTTCAATATTTACATTTCTACTCTAAAAGTTCATTTTGAGTCATCACTGTCATTTTTCAAAGACTATTAAAACATTTTTTAAGCTATTTTAGCACTAATCTAAGTGTTTAATGCACCTATTACAGTATATTTTTTTCAGTTAATAATTTGTTTTTGCATTAACTTGCTTGCTAGAAATGAAGATTTAGGCAAAATACCTTAAAAGTTTATTTAATTTTTGAGCCTTACATATCAAACTTTTACATTTTTAGGTCATTTGGCAACTTTTACATTTGACAAAAATTTTATTTTTCAAGTTCTTTTGATTTTGTTTCATTTTATTTTTATTACTAATATTATTTCACCTTTTACCTGTGATGTTCTGAGGTGTTCTCTATTCCTATTAGCTTTAAAAAAAAAAAAAAAAGAAACTCCCGATAGTATATAAAGAAGATGTAACTATTGTGATTTGATGGTTTTCTTCTTCTAGTGCTCAAAAACCCATTCAGCTCCCCAGGCGTTCAGTACTGGGTGTTATCACAGCTGGGATCAGCTTTAACAAGTCTCATTAGCTCACGGCTAAGAGAGTCTTTAGAAACCCGTTTGTTTAACGTTGCGTACACACAGTCTGAGCCTCTGTTGACTCCAGTTCCCAGTCAGTAAATCAGACTTAAACCGCTGCTCTTACAGAGCCGAGAACGGTCAGAGGAGTCCTCCAACGTGCTGCCAGCTTCATGCAAATTCAACCCGGTTTCACTTTTTGGCGTCCAGATTGCATCACTTTGCTCCCCAATGTGCTTTTCTTTGCCTCACCTGTCTGAGACGAAAGTGTGAAAACAAACAAAGAGGCACTTTAGGTCGAGCTGTTTTCTATTGAAACACATTCTTGAGCTCTAACTTCTCTTCCACAGGCACCACCAGGCAGCCCAAAGAAGGAGAGGTCCCCGGGGTGGATTATAATTTCGTGACCGTCGACCGGTTTATGGAATTGGAGAAAAGCGGCGCCCTGCTTGAAAGCGGAACGTACGAAGGTAAACGGCGTCCACTCCTGTTGTTTCCCTTTTTTTTTCTTTTTTTTTCTTTGTGTGTGAAAAGTGATTCTCCTGCTCCTTTCCATATGTTTTTGGGACATCAAAACTCAATCACACTTTTACATGTTGGTATCGAAACGTTCAGCTTGTTCAGGACATTCCTGCTTGTATTCATAAACTGTATAGCTTTTGAAATATTTAGCAAAATATGTCCCATAGGAAATGAATGACACATTTTTCCAAATTGTTCAAAAACTTTGTGCAGTTTGTAACCATTGTTCAGTCATTTTTAAATAACTTGGCCATGTTAGCATTATGCTAGCTCATTTTCGTGATTTGGCCTCTACTGAGGTTTTTTTTATGATAATTTTGTGCTACATTTTAGCAACATGCTAACGTTTTTTGGCTAATTTATCATCTTCCAAGGTTGTTAGGCTACTTTTGAGTTTAGCTTATATTTTAGCAACCGCCTAATGTTTTTGACCTTTTTCACTGAGGATTTTTAGGCTATTTTGGAGTTGTGCTAATATTTTAGCAATGTGCTAGCTTTTTTAGTTAAACTAGTTTACTGAGGGGTTTTTGCTAGCATTTAGGCAACAAGCTAGCTTTTTTTTGGCTAATTTGTCATCTACGTAAGGTTTTTTGGGTTAATTTATAGTTTAGCTCATATTTAAGCTACACACTACATGTCTTTGCAAAATTGGCACGTATTAGGGATTTTTTAAGCAAACTTATTAACAATTTTTCAGAAATTTAGTCCAACTTCAGCACTCTTTCATAGTTCTTTAACAAAATTTCCAATCTTTTTGGAAATTTAACTTTTTGCATTTTCAGCAAATCCCTTCAGCAATTAAAGTAAATTGCTTCAACAAAAAGCATTCACACTAGCATTATCGCATGTAATGCAACTTTTCTGGGGTTTTTTTTTTCATTCTCCTGATCAAACCGAGCAGGCACATTCAATCTTTTCTCTTGGGCCCCCGTCTTGGTTTTACCTGCCCAGGCGCCACTATCTCTCAGGAGACCCCTGCCATCATATAGATAGTCTTTTCTTCTGATGCACCTGGAAATCCAGGGAGGAGGAGGAGGAAGAGATTGAACCTGCGGGTCAGCTTTGTAGCTTTGACAGAGGGAGGGTAGATCTCCTCTGGGTGATGGGATCTGGTTTTGAAGATGTAGAGTTTTATCCTTGTGCTGTCTTGGCCTTCATCCAGTAATTCCATAAAAAAGAAAGTTTGGTAATAGAGATACTTGAGCAATAAACATTCACTCCAATCATCTTTTGATCTATATTCAAAGCGTTCCCAGTGGTCTTTTAGTTATCATGATGCTGATTTTAGCCAAAATTTGAAAAACCTGTCGTTTTCTAGGACATAGTTTCTGCAGAGCAGCAGGAGCTTGTTACGATTAATTTCTTGAGTTGAGGGGCGGGGCCATTGAAATAGAGTAAGCCTGCCCCCACATCCTATCATCCCTGTGTTTACACTCTCTTCCGCTAGCTTACTTGGGACTACAGCTTCACTGTCTTACTGCTTTTTTATTTTTTCTGTCTTTAATATTATTCTTTGTCTGTTGTGTTTTAAGGTTTTCTATGTCTAGTACAGTTCTTTGGAAAATTATGCTATTTAAAGAGCTTTCTAAACTATTTTCAACCAGCTAAGAAAGAAAATTCTAGTTTTATCTTACAAACTTGTGAAGATAAAGTGACAAAAATGACTTAATTGTTTTATTGTGTCTCTCATTATAAAGCCATCAATCAATAAATCATACCGTACAAATTTTAGTAAGAATTGTCAGTATGTGGAGAGGACATTACATTCTGCAATTGATTGTAATTGCAGAAATGTAATTCAAATAAAAAGATGTTGCTACAATGTGCAAATGCAGGTAAACTTTGGAGATGCAATTAAAACGTGGAGATTTGGTTCCAGTTAAAATCCTCAACTGCAGATAAAATACACAAAATACAACCATTCTGTGGAGATCCGGTTAAAATGCAGGAAAACGATTAAAATATCCAGATTCAGGTACAATGCAGAGATTTATGTTCAAATTTTAATTGTGGACACAGTAAAAATGCATGGATGCCGTGAAAAAGTATAAATTTAGTTCAAATTAACAAATGCAGTTAAACATTTAACACTGGAACTGTTACCGGCAACAAAAGCGGTTTTTCTCAGCTCTCAAAATCCATTGAATTGACATTAATTGCACTAACGGTTGAAGAGTAGCGATTCAAAGAACGCAGTTGAACCAGAGCTACAACTCCTAGTTAAAGACATCCTGTAGAAAAGTATTAACTCAAACATTATATTTCCTTTTGATTTGCCAACTTTGTGCATCTTTAACTTCAGAAAGTGAAAAGAATTTCAATGATCACTTTAATAAAACTGGTGGTTCGGACGTCCCAAAAGATCTGCTGTTAAACCTCCTCAGTTTAGAGGTCTGCAACCAAGAAACCCTTTTCTTCAGGGATAAAAAGAGGATTAGTGTGAGCAAGGTTTACAAAAAAAGATGATTTTTTTTTTTTTTTTCAAATAAAAACTGAAAGAAATAAAATAACAGTCACCGTTGTGTTTTTTCTGCTTAATCCATAGAAGAAAACATGAAAACAGAGCCAGCTGGCAGTTGTGGACCTGGCAGATTATATAAATACTGTTTGGCTTTGAAAAAAAGACATAAAAAAGCTCCTGCTCCACACTTCAGTATTTATAAAAGAGAAGCCGACTTGAAACATGAGACTGAAGAAACAGACGATGGAAAATAGGTCTTTGGGGGAATGTCTTCTTGAAATAAAAAAGAAATTAACCAAATGTTTGAAGCCACATTATGAGATGAGTGCATCATCATATACTGTTTACTTTTCTATAGACTTTTTCTATAGACTTTTCCTGTTTTGACCAATTAGAGCCTTCACTGTTTTGAAGACTTCTGTCACTATTGACTATGAAATTGCGCAAATCGGATTTGCAATAAAAAATGTGTCCATGGCAGAAATTTAAAGGTATCTGCTGTAAATCAAAGTTTTGTCGCTGTGTTTTTGAATTAGTTATTGCTAATTATTTGTGTTTAATAATAATTAATAATAATATTGATAATTATGATTTAATGGAAACTGTAATTGCAAAATCATGTTTTTCCAACATTTCTAAGATTTCGATAACGGTTTGCACATATGTATAACGGAAACGCAACTATAGATAAAAACGCACAGCTTTACAATTTTTTTAGTTACTTTCACACTGCACTTGTTGGTGGTAAAACAACAACCCAATTACAAAAACTGATCAATTGGAGGCAGTATTGGCCAAAAATGGCTTCCGTCAGTGTGAAAGTACTACAACTTTTTTTTTTTTTTTTTTTTTTT
>NC_050534.1:16509301-16553334 GCF_002922805.2 Oryzias melastigma | reverse complement strand
AATAAAAAAAATACCACTTTTTTTACATTTTGGGTGTCCCCGACTCATCATTTTTTAATATGCTAGCAGTTTCCATGAAATCATGGGACCCCAGCCTCTGGGCCGCCATCCGGTACCGGTCTGAGGCCGCTTGGTAGGTGCTAAAAGGGGTCCCCAACCCTCATGACGCAGACCAGTGACCGGTACCCTAACCCAGTACCGCTTCCCAAGGGTTGGGAAACCCCGATTTAATGGGAGGAGCCAGCACGTCCAAAAAGGATGAGTTGGGGACACTGAAATTGTCAAAAAGTGACGCCAAGGGGGCCCAAACGAGAATTTGTCACAACTATGCAAATACAAAAAATACTCCTAAATTCAATTTTAAGCGTAATATTTGTCCTCCATCATCATTGGTTTCATTGGTTGGGTTTTTACAGAAAGAACTATAAAAGTGTTTTGTTGTTTTTAGTGCTAGAAAGTGTTAAAATCCATCTAAGCTGCTGTTTGTTTCTAGAAAACACTGTTCAGATAAACTAGACCTTAACATTAAGGTAGTATTTTTATTCCAACAGCAGCACTTATTTTCTTGAAACCTCTGACAGATGTTTTGAGTTCACATTAAGATGTCATATTTCCTCTGATCATATTTACATCTTCATTGCATTAAATTCATGTAAATTGAGCTTGAAGTTTCCAGACAGAATAAACACATTAAGTTTTATTGTAGTGTCACATTTTTTTGCTCTTATTTGCTGTCGTTTGTCTCTCTCTGCCAAAACAAAAGAGTGAAAACCGTGTCTGGAGGTATTTGTTGTTTGCATCTTCAACTCGGAGGGGGGGCTTTTTGTTCTGTCACTCAAACTGCTGGAAACCAGAAGAGCTGTATGATTTTTTTCTGCTCGACTTTTTTTTGTTTTCCATGTTCCCCGCTGTCTTTGTCTCTCATGGTCCATGATCAGTCAGCAAAGATAATACGACTTTCAGTTGATGTGTTTTTCCACACACCTTTAAATCAGTAAAATAGAATTTTTTTAAAATGAGCTTTTCTAGAAGTGACTATAACAAAAGAAAAATAAAGATTAAAGAATACATATTTAGATTTTTATTCCAAAGTCAGTGTAGTTTTTTAAATCTTGAAAGCTAGATCCTTAGAATCGATATAAATCCCACAAATACAAATGTATAGTATAGTAATTTTAAAAAAGCACTACAGTACATTCAACTGCTCCATTTTCTATTTGATCATTTTGTCCTGAATGAATGAAATCTGAGTTTTTATTGATTTTTATGTCATGCCGGTTAAAAGAGTGAAAAAATGTACTAAACTATTAGGGACATCCAGGTACACGATGCGTTTTTAGTACATACAGCCTGAAAAGTGACTTTAAAGTTTACGTAGTGATGTGTGAACATGACAGTTTTGAACACGGAAACCTGAAACACGTATATACCAGTGTCTACATAGACTTTTCATTGATAGTAGTCACTCAAATACAATTAGGGTTATGTATCGATAATAATTCCTGAAATGATTCGATATATAAGAGCCTGCATCGATTCAATCCTGATTTTTTTTTTTTTTTTTTTTTTTTTTTTTCTTACGATACACTTATTTCAATTCAATTTTGAGTTGACACGGTTTACACATTTAGACACATTTGTTTAGAAATACATTCATAATCTACTATATATTTTGAATATATTCATTTTATCCTGAAACAGTTCACATACTGTAAAATGTATTAGTGAAGTAATGAGATTGTTAATAGCATTCAGTGTTAATGGAGAAGTTCTAACAAAATTCCTTAACATTGTAAACATTGTTCTGCTTCTCCTGGAGGGCGTTTCAGTTTGGCCACTAGGTGGCGATTGCGCCATAGTACACTTTTTTAAAGAATGAGCAAAAAACCTGTGTTAGATCTCAAATGGTTACGTTAAAAAATATTTCCTTGAAAAAGTTTTGAAAAATCCTCCCTGTGAGTTTATAAAGATGTTTATTTAGTCACCAATGTGTGTTTATGTTGACCGAGCGTTAGCATTAGCCATCCTATGGGAAATTCCATTAAACATTAGCATCAAGCTAGCAGACTTTAGCATTATGTGCTAGATCAGTTTCTACTTTTATGGATCGATTATTGATCTTTTGAGCTTAAATCAATTCAAATTAATCGATTTTATCAACCCAGCACTAGTTACAGTTTAGCTACATACCCATGAAAAAGTATTTTTTCCTGTATTAAATAGATATTGGAACTAAAGTTACAAACTTAAAATAATTCCTAATCTTCGTATTAATCGACTGTGTTTAAGTGTTTATTTCAAAAACACATCAAAGTCGTTTTATTGCCTCGACGATCCATTTTTAAGAACCATGAAGCGTCTACTTCCTGAGCTTGTGAAGCACTTCTCAGCTCAGCCCAACTTCAGATTCAGTGACGGCGGGTGACATTTTGCTTTTGTGCGCCGAGCTTTCTTTATCCTCAGAGGTAAATCTTCAACTTGTCAGGACTCGAGGATTTCTGCCTGCGGTTCAGTGGCATTAATCCTGACAGTCCACATAATCTCTTTATAGCGACTCCCCTCCTCACGGAGGGCCGCGTGCCGTCCGGCAGCTGCAGCGTTAGCCGTGGAGTTCCAGTCGGTCATCTGAACAAAATAACACCATCTGATGGCTCTCCTAATTCTGTGGCTTCTTTAAGTCCTTCCTTGTAGACCTATTAATACAGTTTTTAAGACAAATTCATCTAAATAATAACAAAAAATGTATTTTGCTGTGCCTCTGTGGATAAAAATCTGTTATTTTATGGTTTAAGAAGGGGTGTTTCTGTTATTTAAAAGACAGAAGGATCTCTTAGAACAGAGTTTCTAGTCTTCAGCGTTTTCCGTGTTAGCTGCTGAAGCACAGCTGGTGTATCTCATCATCCAGCTGTGCAGAGACCGGATGATGGCAGTCATTAGAGGCAGGTGTGTTTACGTATTAGTTTGTTTCTTCGGCCTGTTTTGTTTGTCAGGTGTGACAGCTCACCTGGACTCGGAGGCAAACGACAAAAAACGACTCATTAGGAAAACAAGAGTCTTGGTTCACTTGCAAGTGACCCCTGGTGCGGTTCAGCTATGGTGAAAGCAAACAGACTGTTGGGTCAAAGACGAAAGTCACTGATGATGGAAAATAGAGAGGCAACGATTCAATTCAGTTCAAATGTTGATTTTTTTTTTTTTTTATAGTTCAGAAAAATATTTTTTTTATTATTTGCTAATAAACAAATAACTATGAAGAAAAACCTTTCCATTGGCTTACACTAGTGTAATTTAATAAAACAATTTAAAATATTTTCACTGTAAACAAATGCAAACATATGTAGTAGGGATGCAACACTTCACTTTTACCCACGATTCCGGTTAATAGCATACAGATCAGTTTAAAACAGAGAATTGTGGTATCCCTAATTTAAAGTGAATCATGGAAAGGTTGAAAAATGCTCTTTGTGTGATTGTAATGCAGTGAGTAGTTAAAGGCTGTTACCAGAATAGAATAATTGAAGCACTAACTCCACTTTCTGTCTTTGTTCTTTTCTCTACTCAATTTTCTTTTTTTTTTTATACTGCCACTAAACAAGCAGTTTTTGCAATAGCATGACTTTTTATTTTTTATTTTTTTCCACTCACTTGTGAAAATAAGACAAATAAAGGTGTGAACGTTATTTTCGCTCTAAAAGTGGTTGATTTTTAGTTTTTTCAGTTGAATATAGTTGTATGTTTGGCCGCAGCATTACCAGTAGTAGAGAATCGGTTTATTGCCTAAACACTTCACTACTGTAAATTGTAGCACAAAGCTGCTTTTCTTAGCTTCACAATCTGTTGCCGTTAGATAAATTGCGCAAACAGTTGAAGAGTTATGATAATTCAAATAAGAAAGGAGAACCATGTGACAGCTTGTGACATCCTTTAATGATCAGATTGAAAATAATATTTTACCTAGAAGCTACAGAAATTCTTTTGTTTTAGCTTTCCACTTAAGGACAAACTATTTGTTCAGGCAAGCACAAAAACTTTTATTTCAATGTCATGTCCAAAAACAATGGCCAACATCTACAGTATTTTTAAGCCTGAGGCTGAAAGTCAAAGACAAAACCTGCCAATGCTGCGTCTTAATTATGCTTTGTGGACAGTTTTATTCTTCTTGATGTGTTTTACAGCGGCAGAATGGTCATACTTTAATGTAAAAAGGGCCTTTGGTCTGTGAGGTGACGGCGCTAATGACTGCACTCCCATGCAGCCCAGATTTTAATATGAAATCAATATTTCTCATAAATCTCTCCTGCTGTTACTCACTGCTCTTTTACCTTCCAGGAGATTTCAGTGAACTCTATCTTTGGAAAGTCAAATCCGATCTGAATCCCTAAACATGGAGTTATTAGGTTTTCCCAGTGACTGATGCGGACTGTCAGGAGAGTGGACTGCTGCCAGTATTCACATTGAATGATGGTAAATCCTAAAATAATCTCCGTACGACCGCGGAAGGGGCATCTGAATCGGTGCCAAGTCAAAAACTGCAGACCCCAGAGGTACTGCAGGTAGCTGGCTCCAACCAGAGGCCAAAACCGAGTGGGAGAGATGTTTGTAATTCTGTCCAAGCCTCGCAGAAAAGCACCGCAGTTTGCCAGGGAATTCAGAGCGCAGCCTGGTAGGTGATTGATGTGCAAAGCAGAAGATGGAATTACTTGGCAGAAACAACATAATCAACAGTAAAAATAATGGAAATGGCTCCACAATGAACCGATTCCAGGTCAAGATGCTTGCAAATATTTTGCGCGGATCCTCGTGAGGAGGTATATAATTGTAAGACAAGATGGGATCTTGAACCCGCAGCTTGTGTGCTCCCGGATTAGCTGGATTTGATACATAGCGGTGTGAGAAAAGAGGGAAAAAAACACTTCAGCCAGCTTGTGCGACAAACGTAATGCCTCTAGACTCAATCTCCTGTAATTGCGACTTTAATTATGGCCCACAGCAGTCCTGGAATGCAAGGACCAGATTGTTCGGGCAATTCTTGTTTCTTACTGCGCCTTTGAGCAAAAAATGTATCCTCACCCCAAATAATACTGACAATTAATTTTGGACACAGTGGCCTAATCTGAATTATTTCCCTACCCCTACAACTTCTCCCTACCCAAGAGGTCGGCAACCTTTAACAGTAAAAGAGCCATTTGGGCTTGTTTTCTACTGATCAAAACCTAAAAGGAGCCGTATAGTCTTACTTTAGCATTCAGGAAATTTGGATTTGCATGCATGACAATGTTTTTTTTTTCTTTTCTTTTTTTAAATAAATATGAATTATGTCTATTTTTTGGCACAAACAAAAGCTAAAATATAAAAAGAAACCAGCATTTCTGAAAAATGAGAGTTTTTAAATGTTTTTACCTTTAGTAGAAGCCAAATTAGCAAAAAGGCTAGCTCTTGCCTAATTGCTAGCTGAACTCAAAATTAGCGTGAATTCCTCAGTAAATTAAATCAGCCAAAAATGTTAACATGTTGCTAAAATAAAAGCTTAACACTAATTTAGCCTAAAAACTCAAGAAGCTAAGAAACTAGCTGAAAATGTTAGCATATTGCTAAATAAAAAGCTTAATTCCAAATTAGCATACAAATTTAAATAGAGGCCAAATTAGCCAAAAAAAAGTTAGCTCATTGCTCAATTACTAGCTGAACTCCTAAATAGCCAAAAAAGTTCCTCAGTAAACTAAATTACTCGAAAAAGTTAGCCTTGTTCTAAAATAGATGCTAAATTCTAAATTATCCCCAAAAAACTTCAGTAGGTAATAAATTAGCCAAAAACATCAGCATGTGGCTAAATTATTAGCTATACCCCAATATTAGCATATTCACCAATAAAGTAATTTTTTTAAAAAACATGTTTGTCTGTTGCTAAAAAAAAAAGCTAATCTTTAAATTAGCCCAAAAACCTCAGTAGATAACAAATTAGCCAAAAATGTTAGCATGTTGCTAAAATAATAGCTAATCTCCACATTTTTGAAAATTACGATTTTATTTTTCTTGAGCCAGAGAGCCACGATGGAGAAATAAAAGAGCCACTTGTGGCTCTGGAGCTGCGGGTTGCAAACCCCTGCCCTACCCCTACATTTAGCCCTCCAAATGGAGAGTCATGGAAAAATAGTGTCTTCAAATTCAGACGTCACTCCCAAGCCCCTCCGTCACTAAGGCTAACCCTTAAAAAAACTATTTCTGACACCCCTACCCCTCTAAATAGCCCTACAATTGGAGGGATAGGGGAAGAATTCTGATTCGGCCAGTGACTACCCCACCAAAAAAATAATGACAGCGGGTGAAACCATCAAAAATATGAATGGGGCCAATGAAAATATGGGGCCCATGAAAATATTTCAAGATCAAGTAACACAACCAAAACACACGTGTTGGAGAATCCAAAGAAAGTTTTGAGATTATGTGATGCCCACTGGCGGCCATTTTGTGGCAACGTGTAGAATTTTGTGATTTTTGCATAATCTAGGAATAGAATACTTTTGTTCCAACAATCTTCACAAGATTTCACTCACACTCCACCAGGTTAAGTCTACAAGCACATCTGAAGTTTTGTTGACCTTTGACCTTGAAAAGAGGGAGCCATCTTGAAATTTTCTAAAAAAAAAAATCACCTTTGCTTCCATGTACAAATTTAAACTCTCTATAGGGTTTTCAATACATCACCTACTAACTCTTCAAGCATCATTGGGAAGCTAGAGAAAAAATGTGGAATTTAGAAGTTGTAGATTTAGAACTGCATTAGCATGGCGAGCTAGCAAAAGTGGCGTTTCCTGTTGCTCGTTCATTTTTTATTGTAATACTGTGAACATTTGATCCGTAGATCCCTGGCTCAAGCTGATTGAAATTATATTGAATACGAAATGAACATATTAGAAATTTTTGTCTGTTATAAAAAAAAAAATAAAAAAACATTAGTTGCTAAGGAAAACCAAAAATGTACTTTTGCAGATTCTCCTAATAATTACATCGATTTGCTCGTCACCCCCAGACGACCAAAAAATTAAATGGTTGCTATGGAGATAAAACCAATAGAAAGCCGCCATCTTGAAAGATGTGTTTTTCTGACCAGGGTGGCAAGGGTAGGAAGGGCGGGTGAGGGGCTTGTAGCAGCTGCTCAGTCAGCGGGGGTGGGGAACACCTGCGGGCCATACGAAACATCTCACAGCTTTAACTGACTTTTGTTCTTCCTGCAAGCCCTACTTTGTTCTTAAATACAGTATGTAGGGATGGGGATCACATCTCACCTGTTAAGTTTTCCCTCCATGTGACTCATAACACGAGGTTTAGACTTTTCACAGTGCTGTCCATGCTGTAATCCGTGCTCCAAGCGTGACGTGTTCCTGCAGAAACAAAGTTACTAAAGCGCTTCTTTTTATCCCGCAGATAATTTCTACGGGACCCCAAAGCCTCCGGCCGAGCCCAGCGCTCTGCTGCTCAATGTAACAGACCAGCTGCTGCCGGGCGCCAGACCGAGCTCCGAGGGCAAGAGGAAGCGTAACAAGTCAGTGAGCAACATGGAAAAGGCCAGCATCGAGCCCCCCGAGGAGGAGGAGGAGGAAAAGCCCATTGTCAACGGCAACGGCGTCGCAGTCACCCCAGGTCAGCCTCGACAACCACCTCCACACACCCAAGCAAAAGGTCAGCCGAGCTCCTTCATGACAGCCGGGTTTGAAGTCCAGCTCTGAAGGAGCTCGACGCTTCAACTTACAGCAGCTGCATCCTTTAGCCTGGTTGCTAGGCAACAGAGACCTCTTTTCCACGGGTTTCCTGGAAATTGATTTTAATGTAGCCTTTTAATTGGTCACACAAATATCGTTCTATACTCTTTAATAGCTTGATATTTACACCCTGGATTTCTAATTCACTGGTGAACAAGCGATTAACTCCACAATCACTATATGGTAAAAGAATGGATGTCATGGCTCTGGAGAATTTGATATCATTTGTGGGGTGTCATTATTGAAATGGAGCTGATAGCCAGGAGGCGAACACATATACTGCTGTGTAATTTACCCACGCTCCACAGGCGGCTGAGGACCAACAGGGACAGCACGTCTTCGACATTTTCCGCCGCTAGCAAGGTGTCTTTTTATTTTTTATTGTTTATGACAAAAAGTCTGCTTTATTAAAAAAAAAAGGAACAAATGTATTTACATATAAAAGAATTATCTCATCTTTGTTCTGACACAGTTCTACCTTATATTTTTGCACTTTCTGTGACTAAAACGCTCCAGCCCTCGCACACAGAGGACTCCTTTCACTCCTTCCTATGATCACATGAATTGAGGATGATAAGAGGAGCATTATTAGTGAGACTTTTGGGGTTGCATGAAGCCACACTGGGATCCTGTGACTTTCTACGCGGGTTTATGGCTTGGGGAAAGACTTCCTGCAGCAGAAACCGTCTGAACTGAAGTCTGGGCGGTGCAGTCCTGCCAGGAGTCCTCTAAGAGTTCTGGAGTGCTTAAAGATGTTGGTCAAGAAAGAAAAGTTGATGAACAAATGAGGGTTTGATTTTTGTATGACAAAGAGCTGAAACAAGGTAAGAAAAGGTGATTACTGAGCTTATTTTTAAAATAAATGTTTGATTTTTTTATTTTTTGGTGAATGTTGTGTATTGTATAACATTTTCTAAAATAATATCAAATAAGTTTGTTTACAAATGTAGAATCTACCATTACTGCATTTGCAAACGTTTAAGATGATTAGATTATTTTTTTATTAACAAAAATATTATTACAATTTTTGTAAAAATTAGATTTTTGCTGTTTTTGGAACTGATGTTATGCGTTATCGCTTGTTAGAATTGCAAATATTTTTAAGAGTTAATACAAGTAAATTAAGGTTGGAGATTAAAAAAAAGAATGACTTGAATCAATCTTCATATAAAAAATACAATTTTGATTAAAAAAGAACCATATATTGATTTCCTTTCAAATCAAATTAAATTAAACTTTATTTGTAAATCACTTTTCATACAAATTTAACCTAAAGTGCTTTAAATAGTTAAAACATTTTCAAATTTAAAATCAAAATGATGATCTTTAAACAAAAAAAGCTTCTACAATGCCCAATTATTTGGTAAAAAAATTAAAATTCTAAAACATCCTTTAAAAAAAGCTTTCAGTTCATTTTGGATGTAATAATTTCTAACTGTATAAATGAAAATTACACATTTTTGTGCAAACTGTTGTTTTAAACCCAACAAATGTTTATTTTATGTCTAAACTGTAATGTATTTATCCATATTTAGCATTAAATTGCACCGAATTGCAAACTTTTAAATATCAAAGTATTTAAAAAGTGTCATCCAGATCAGGGAATTGGGTTTTTTGAAGCTGTAACATCTCAGAAAGATAAAAAGTTGGACCAATTATTGAGGAAGAGAGACCGTTTGGATGCAAACGAGGACTGAACGGAGCTCCCGGGAAGTTTTTCCGCTGATTCCTGTCAGCGGGGTTCGGCCTGCTCGATCATTTTCACCAGTGGGGCTCCAGAGAGAAGCGGCTCTGCTGCTCTCAGCTCAGGAGGACACGAGTGCCTGTGGATGGGCAGAATGTGGGCTGACCGCTGCAGCTGAGGGGGAATCAATAGTGCACAGCAGGCTCTGTGATCTAAGCAGATCACTAGCTCTCCCCTCCCATAGATTATCTTTCAATCCCCGGTTTTCATTTGTCGCCTCCACCAGCTGTCTCCTGGGAAGAGCGCACTCCTGGAAGCTCCCATCTCCCCATTTTTCTCCCGGTGACATTTTCACACCCTGTCAGAGTGGGACATAACCGCCTCCTTCTTTCGCAGTATTGTCTCGTTAGTCTCTTCCCACACTTCTTCACACTTTCCTAATCTGTCCTTTCCTCTTTGGAGTCGATCACCCCCCCCTCTGACTCATCCTGCCGTTTTACCCCTCAGAGTCCAGCGAACATGAGGACAAGAGCACGGACGCTTCAGGGGATCTCCCCCCGCCCATCAACCCGGCCGAGGGTCCAGCAGACGCTCCCAAAGAAGACGGACAGTCCCCCGAGGCGACGGTGCCCAAGCTGGAGGAGAACGACGAGCTAGGGCCGCTTCCAGACAACTGGGAGATGGCGTACACCGAGAAAGGAGAGGTCTACTTCATCGAGTGAGTGTTGTCATGGTTACGCCCACCTTCTCCCACAGTTTAGCATTTAATTTTCATAAAGGAGAAGAATTCAAATGTTTTTGTTCAGTGATTTTACAATATTTGCTTTAGTTTCTGAAACACCGACTGAATAAATGATTTACAGGTCCCTAAAAAACCTTAAACTCTCACTTATACAGGAAAGCTGGTTTAATTCCTTAGAAGTGTTGGAAATGAACAGCTTCAGTGAAACTGTGGCTGTGAGTTTTTATAGCCTCATGAAGCCCAAATATCTGCAGAACTTCTAAAATGAATAGACAGCTGAACAAACAGATATGAGCTGAATTCCTCTTCAGTTAAAGAGATCTTACTGTTACAATAGGGGTTAGTATATTTGTATAAACCCCTTCTGTATTTCAGGCTAAGCTTTTTTTATATTTATTTTATCTGTGTACTTTTTAGCTTTTGTCAACATTAAATCTGAGCTCAAATACAATGTTTACCTATTATTTACCATTAAATGTTTATTAAAACATTAAAATCATGTGAATAAAAAAAATAACATCAAAATTTTTTCCAACTCAGAAGTATAAACCACTTTTGAAGGTCAATTAGCCTCATGTTTACACTGGCTTATAACGTAATTTAGCCAATCACAATGAAGACATTGTAGTATGTTAAATATTATTGATTTTATGACAGGAGGCTGCAGGTCAGTAGAAGTTTAAACATGAGCTGCATTTGACCCGTGGTCCAGACTTTGGACATGCCTGCCGTAGAGTGAACATGTTTTTTGTAGGGCGTGCTGCAGGCGACAGGTTGTTACAAACACTTAAACAACAAGAAAAGTAAGTTGGAATGAGAGGTGAGGCACATGCACGTCAAATCGGTTTTTCATTATTTCAACCCCAATAAACTCTTCCAACTGTGCAAAGAACCTGAATGTTAGAGATGAAACAATTAGAGCATAGCTTGTGAGGACATCCTTTGAGTAATTATGTATTACTACAGTTAAATATGCCAAAATGCTGTTACACTGTGACCTAAATGCTATTTTCTTAGCAGCATTAGCTGGTGGTTTTTGTCATTGGGCAGCGGCAGTCACATTTATATATGAAAAAGTTCAAATTTAGCAGCAACCAGACGATTTTTTGACATTGATCAGTGACATATTTGGCAGTGTAGTCATAGATTCAAACATTCAAAAGACTTTATTGTAACTTTCAGCAGCTGTTACATTTTTGAGTCCAATTTAAAGTTGGTCACGGTCTGCAATCCGATGGTAACCAGTAGGGCTGGGAATCTCAGGGTAACTCGATGCGATTCACGATACATGACTCACGATACCGATAGTATCTCGATATGGCAAACAATACAATAATCTATATTACCCTGCAATCTATGATATATAAATATAAAAAAAACTTATTTTAGAACAATTTAAAACACAATATGTTCATTTAACGCTTAATCCATCATTAAAATAAAGTTATCAATAAATACTAACTAAGTATATCAAAAAACCTCACTTTAAAGATCAACAAATGTGGAAATAAAAATTCATAATGCTGCATTTTTATTCCTTTTATGTCAGATAATTGATTATTATTGAGGCACGATATGAACTTTTATCCTGTTAATATTATATGATTATTGTTTTTTTTACAGGGCGGGTATCCATATTCATTCTTCCCCGTTTTAGTAACATTTCCTGCACTTTTCTTTGATAATCTCCACTTTAGTCATAATACCACACACAAGAGAATGATACATTCCAGTTCTATGACAAAAGCATCAGTAAGATGCACCTGTGCTCCCCCAAAACGCTCCTCTCTGACTCCAGTACAGCCCTCTACCCCCCCTGTACAGAAGAAGGACACTAAGGCTTCCAGAGCATCTGCTGAGGTCATCAGTCTTCTCCTTAAACTGTCAGAAACAAAGAATGTCACGACATAACTTATACAAAGAAGGCTTCATATCCTCAAATTAGTTTTGCAATTTCCTTATAGAAGGGTCTGAAACCACGCCAGAGCTCCAGGAGATGAGCAGATGCCAAGATGTTCCTTTTTTTAACTTTATTGATTCATTTACTTAGAAGCCTAAAGAGGGAATTTACAAAGTGAGGAAGAACCGCAAAGAAAATACATTGATGGTGATTAAAAAGTGTAAAGACTGTTGGAGAAAAAAATGGAGACAAACTGTAGTTTTATGTTATTCATAGTTCTAGATGAAGGCAAAGAAAAAAAGACAGAAGTGAAATAAAAGCAGGAGTTTGAAGTTCATTTCAGTTGGCTCAGAGTCAGAAGAGCTCCTTCATTTATCATGAAGTTTTAGGTTTTGCCACGTTTGCATTTGTAGTCTGTTAGAAGCCGACATGAGTCGTGGTGCGGGTCTTCTGTGTCTGAAGTGCAGACTGAAGCCACTCCAGAACTTCTAGAGGATTTTTCATTACATTATTTTTTATTTTAATTGTCCCAAAGTCTTTGTTAATTCAGTTGGAGTTCATTGCTTTTACAGTTGATTTCTAAATGATCATTCAAGCTAGATCCTATAACACATTTATGTCTAAAAATGCTCTACAGTATTTTATTCTTCTTACTAACAAAAACTTTTGTTTAAATAATGTTTTTAGTAGCACTAAAGAAGGACGGATCTTACTAAATTAGTTCTCTCAATTTAAACAAACTTAATTGAATGTTTTTCTTTGTCCAAACTAAAGTCATAAGTTGGCTTTTTACCTCTATTTAATTAATCTGATCCTCTAAAAGACACATTTGGAATAAAGTGAATACTAGGGCTGGGATATTGGGTATAATTTCCAGAAACTATTCGATTCCATTCAGATTTTTTTCGATTCTTTCGATTCTTCAGCTCACGTCAATTTTAAGTTTACAAATTTATACACATTTGTTTAAAAATACATTAACAATCTCTTATTTAATTTGAATATATTTATATTAATCTGATACGGATCACATATTGTAAAATGTGTTAGTAAAATAATTAGATTTTTAGTAGCATACAGTGTTCAGATTATTAACATTGTAAAAATTGGCGTTTCAGTTTGGCCACTAGGTGGCGATCGCGCTTTAGAAGTACACTTTATTAAAGAAGAAGATGACAGGATGAGGGAAAAAAGTTTTAGACCACAAATAGTTACTTTAAAATGAATGCCTGTAAGTAAATAAAGATGTTCATTTAGTCTGCAATGTATTTTTTGGTCAACCAACGTTAGCATTAGCCGTCCTATGGGAAATTCTATTGAACATTAGCATCAAGCTAGCAGACTTTAGCGTTATGTGCTAAATCGATTTATATCTTTTGTGAATCAATTAGTTATCTATAAGCTTAAATCAATGAATTAATGCTTTCAACCCATTCCTAGTGAATACTTATTGATATTATTTTATATTTATCTATTAAATAAAGAGCATTTTGAGTATTGCCAACTTTCTTTTTAAAGAGCTGGTTCACACTTTTAGTTATATTCCTCTTTTTAAGACTTAAATACATTTTTTTAGGTTTAGTTGCATCAAATTATCTTGAATTGATTTGATAGATGGCATATATTTAACTATTTTACTAATCATGTTGAATTAATTTAACTGTTGCTCCATGAAGCCTGCAATAAAAACAGTATCTGACACCCAACAATAAGGTGTTGGATTTGGGGGGGTTAAACCACCCATTAAACCACTCATTAGACTCATATTTATATATTACTGTCTAATGAGTTATAAAAATACAAAAAAAATAAATATTTTTGTCACTTATTACATAAAAAATGACTATAAATGTAAGATGAAAAAAATTGTCTCATCAGCATAAATAGAGATTTCTGCAGTTATGCATACAAAACACACTTAGGTCACATTAGATTAATTAAATGTAGTGATTATTAACTAAAAGTGTGACTTCAGCTTAGAGAATGATCAAATGTAGAGACATTTTTTACATCCAGATGTGTAATAACTGACAGGACTTTTAACCTATTAGAATTCAAATCATATTTGTTTGTTGGATAGTCTGATTTGATTCTGATAATCAGAGGCGACCAGTTTTTTTTTTTTTTTTTTTTTATATTAATTTTTTAATTGAGTTTTTCAAACAGGTGTTACATCAGTACATGGGGTAGTGGTGGATGGAAATTTCCACCTTGAAATCCCTGATTTTTCCACATGTTATCAATTATCTTCATACTCCTTACCAGCTACACCATTACCTTTTATAAATGACAACTTTATCATTCGATACATTCTCACACCATTATTTCAAAAATAAGGTACCAGAGGCGACCAGTTTCAATGTTAGGTCATGGTACAGACGCCATCTGAGGTCGTGATTTGAGCGACGGACCTGGCACAAAGGTCTGGCAGTAGGGCGATTTGAGCGACACGGCCAGAGTTCAAATATTTCAACTTCGATGACGTGCGTCAACCAATCAGGGAATCGGGTTTGTAGTTCTCCTCCTGAACTTCCATCCGTTTTCTTAAGCCGCTGTATTGCTTTCGGAGTAATGGAGTTTTTTGAGCGCGTCTCGACGACTATAGGGTGGATGCGGGTACATCCTGGACAGTCCGTCGCAGGACTCATGGTACTGGAGCGATCCCAATCAATACGCTGACCCCCAGGAGGTGAGCTGGTGGATTGGACCTCCTGAACTTTACGATATTTTTCCTATTTTTAGCGTGAAAATATTTAAGAAAAAGGTCCCCTGATTTTATTCTTGTTTTTATTTTTCCCCCTCTTGGGTTAATGCGGGACAGCAACTTGATCAAAAGAGAGACGGAATATCACGGAAGTGACCGTCCAGACACGGACACTAGCGGGAGAATCTCGAACGATCTCATGAACCCAAACATAGAGAGCTCTTTAAAATAAATAAACCTGACCTCTCAATAGCATCTGTGTTTTCCATGCGTTGTAAATGAGATAAACACAGACACCACTCCATGTAGCGATCAGACTGAAAACATGAACAAATGAGTTTTTTTTTCAAGCAATCAGGTAAAAAAACATATTACTTAATGAATCACAAGTAGATTGCTTGAAAGGGGGTGGAAGTAAGCGAACTTATATAATCCCACCCCGACTCGACCATTTTCTCTACATGAACTATCAATATCCGGTTCAGGACTTAATATCAAACATTCATAGATTCAGGCTATTAAGGATTATTAGTGACCCGGAACTGGAACAACGTCTAAGGATTAAGCATCTGATGGTCGCTCGAACACATTTTTGGACAGGCAGTGAGCAGAGAATTTGCCGGGCAGCGAAAGAGGGACGACCTACACTAATTTTTTGCATAAATTGCATTCGGACACACCTGCACGCTCTGTTGGGGTTAAGATACAGCTACTCCTGTCTATGAACCTCCATGGGGATAAAAAACCCATAGCACCGGTACAGGTGCATGTGGCTAAAGCTGAAAACAAGCATCTGAACCGTCAAAAAATGTTGAATTTTTTACTGATGTGGCAACAGACTTGTGTCTCCCTGGGAGGAAAAATGTGACTCTGCGGTTAAACGAGCGACTAAACACACAGCAACACATTGGCATTCTTGTGTTCTCTCCACATTTTGTCCTGGAGGCTGAGCTCCTTCCTCCTCAGGCAAAACAAAGTCTACAAAAGAAGGAGGATGTAGAGAAAGGCCTTCCTGCTGCACCTTCCCTGTTCCGTCGCCGGGACGGGGCGTCCGCCCTGGCCCCAGAGCTTCAGACAGATCTCGCGGATGCATTTCTCTGGCGCGTCATCAGACCAGATTTAGATCTGCGCCTGAGGTTCTGGAAGAATCCCACAGCTGTTCCTCCCCATCTCTTCCTAAGTCGCCCTCTCCGGTCTCTGTCTGCTAATGAGAGACAGTACGCAAATTAAAAGTATTGATTGCCATTTTGTTCGCCTAAAGCGTTTTTCATCTCCCCTGTCACCTTTTTAGAGCCAGCCACTCAGGGGAGTCTCGTCTTTCCACTCCGACTCTGTGGCCGAATAAAGAATCCACCAACCTCCTTCTCTCTTTTAGAGCCAAGTCTCTCTCTCGGCGTGTGCAGCACTCCGTCTTACACTCTCTCTGCCTTTTCCTCACAGCCACAACACTAAGACAACATCGTGGCTGGACCCGAGGCTAGCCAAGAAGGCGAAACCGCCAGAGGAATGCAAAGAAGACGGTAAGTGTGACATCTATCAACAATCCTTTTTTGGTAAATTTGGAAAGATCTGTGGGTGATTTCCGGTTCTCTTGGAGTTTTGATGCATACTTCATGTGTGGCAGCACGGGTTGCTGTGAATTCAAATCCATGCAGCTCATGTGCGCAAAAGAGACGGGAGATTACAAAGACTTCTTTCTTCTCAGCTGAGAGAAATCTGAAGGGTCCTTAGACCGCCCACACACTCCAACACAGAGGAAGGATGAGCGCCGCAGACGGCGCTTCACATGCAATAAATTAGTATTTATCATCTTTACCTTTCTCTACGTCTTGCTTAGACTTGTGTCATTCATGAATCTGTGAAAGAGATTTATCAAGAGGAGAAGCCGAGTGGAAAGAAATTTACATAAAAATGGTCTGATTTGATGAAAATTGGAGGCAATTCCTGCATGTTTGTTCCGAAAGTGATGTGAAATAGCAGTTTGCAGCTTGTTGTTCATATTGTTTGTTTTTTATGTTTCTTGTTAAGATGAGCAACGAAAAATGTTTTTTTTTAAAGAATCATTTCTGTTTGGATGCTGCTGAATTCTAAGCATCGGAAAATCAGTTCACACTTGTTTTCAACTTAAAGACCCACTCTGACAAAAGTCGTGTTTTTGGTGTTTTTAACGTGTTCTAGTTGTATTTTTATGGTTATAGAAGACATAGAGAAAAAAAAAGTCATTTCTGAGAAGTTGTTTGTTCAAATTAGTGGTGCAACGGATCACAAAATTCATGGTTCAGATTAATAAAATAAAAAAAATGTTACAAAATGAAAAAAAATAAAAGCAATTATTTGTATAGCTTCAAAACACATTATTACAGCATATATGAAGTATTTCAAATTTATACACAGACACAAATATATTGTAACATCAAAACATTTATTCATGGAGGCGTATTTATGAAAAAGAAAGCTTTTGATGGAAGCTCCTCCCACACGCAACAGGAGCTTCAGGTTAACACACTTTTTGATAAACGTCAAGCAGCAACTTTGATAACTGATAAGAGATAGTTTGATTTAAATTAGTGCAGCCACAAACGATTACTTTAATAGTCGACTAATCACCGATTATTTTTTGCGATTAGTCCACTGATGGGGTCATGCGCAAACTGGTTGTAAAATACACATCTTAACCTTCATTAGCTTTAAACCCACTAAAAACTAAATGTATAGCATTGCCTGCAATAATGCTAGTTTGAACGCTGTAAGCTGAAGTTGGCTCGCTAAGGATCCTAGTGGTGATAGCTGAAGATTCTGAAATTGATAGCTAAAATCGCTAAAACTGAAAGCAAGCGAAATATTATTTAAATGCCTGATTAGCCTAAAAAAACTGAAAAAAGCCTAAGTTAGCCAAAACAGCTAGCATTCAGTTAAAAAATTTGCCAGACTTCAAATTAGCCTCATAAACTAAAAGAATACTAAATTATCCAAAATAGCTAGCCTGGCGCTGAAACATTAGCCAAATTTAAAATAGTCTAAAAAACTGAGAAAATCCTAAATTAGCCAAAATAGCTAGCATGCAGCTGAAACATTAGCTAAACTTCAAAACAAACTAAAAAATACTAAATTAGCAAAAATAGCTAGCACGTAGCTGAAATATTAGCTAAACTCCAAAATAGCCTAAAAAACCTTAATAAATGTCAAAATAGTCCAAAAAGCGAGCAAAATCACATAACTAGTCGTCGACTATTTTAATATTTGATTAGTCAACTAATCGTGGCAGCCCTAATTTAAATGATGCAGGGGGGGCGTCAGACGAAAAAATGAGGTTTGAAAAAGATTGTATTAGTGATGTAGAAAATATTTTCTGTGTCATCCTGATGCATCTACCTGTAGAGGACTAGATCTATGTACGTCTTTGTTTTCTTCATCTGAGCTGTAATCTGAAAACTCTGATATTAATTCCCATTTTTGTTGCACAGGTCATGTTAAGTTGGGGGTGTGAGGGGCTGTAAGCTAGCGGGAGAGTGTGTTAACAGAACACTGCTCTGCACAAACTAAGTCCAAGAAAATTACAGTTTTTTTATATTTTGCCAAAAAAAAAAAACTGCATAATTTTAACTAAAAGATCACCAGGAATGCTTTTTAAAAGATCAAAAGATGTCATTTCCGATTGTAATTCCCTAGAAAAAGAGCAGCCTTTTTATTATATATATATATATTTATTTAGGAATGTAATAATGAAAGTTTCTGCATAACCAAAGCAAACTGGCTTTGAAACAGAGATTTGAAAAGAAAAAAAAAAAATCAATAGCCAAATGGAGCGAAGAGCTTGTGAAGAATTTGGCAGCGATGCTTCTTATTTTCCTCGATGTCTAAGAGTTGTTGCGTTGCCATGCCAACAGGAGGTTTACATGTAAGAGCAGCAGTTTGAGGTTTGCGAATCGGCCATCATCTCTGGAGGAAGACCTGACGGGTGCGTTCATGGACGTGCACGAGGAAATGACATCACAGCTTTGCGCACTTTTGTGTGCTCACAGTGACTCAGCAGAAATATTCTAAAAGCAGCTTTCTGTGTTTTCTTAACACCAAGCTCCTTTCACATATTTACTAACCTGATCTTCACTTATTTAAAGAACTCTCACCGTTTTTGCTCCTTTCTTCTTCGGACTTGAATCACAGAAAGATCTCCTTTATGATGAAATGTCACAGCAACAAAGACAGACGCCAACCAGGAATTACTCAAAATGCTATTACTCTTTCATCTCTCGCCATTTCCATTTCTGTCTGTTCTCCTTCACAAAAGGAGACGTCTGATATTTGGCAGGATTGCTATTGATCCGCCTGAGCGTCTCATCAGGGTTAGTTAGTCCCAGCCTGATGAGTGCGAGGCGGAGGAGTCTGGTGTGGATGTGGAAGGCGCCTACAGGTCCTTGAGAATGTGGATGTGTGTTTTTAATGAAATCAAATGACATTTCTGAAAATAATAAGCTTAAACTGATACAGTGACAGCAGCTTAGTCAGGTTAAGTTTATTTCTGTTGACTTAATTTTAAGTAATAAAAATAATTCTACCATTAATACTCAGATTTGATATAAAACAACCATTATTTAGGCGACTAATAACTTGAATATTGCAATATTCATGATAATATTGCAATATTGGTATATATGTTTATTTATATATATATATAAGTAGTGTCTCTCTGTCTGAAACCAGGAGCGATCGCTTCCTCCTTTATCAAATAAGTGCAGGAAAGCATCTTCTTCCAGAGTTAGCCGGTTTTATCCAAAATAACATCCGCTCCGGATGATAAGTCTCATCCGCGAATATCTTCTTCAGCATATCAGGATTTTTGTCACCACTTCAAAATCAGCTGATGCCATTTCTCCATGCACGAGCGCAGAGATGCACCGCAGCACCTATTTCAGATGTAAAAAGTGTCTTAAGTTATCAGAGTTTTTGTGACAAGCCGAAATTGTGACTGAAAAAGTCCGCTAACATGTGAAACCGGAATTAAAGAAACAAGAATACATGGGAGAACACTGTATATATATATATATATATATATATATATATATATATATATATATATATATATATATATATATCATAGACTTCTACTGAGAAATACACCGCTATTACTTAATAATTTTCATCATGTGTTTTTTTGGTAGTGCAAGTTATTCAAGTTATAAACTGACCAAAAAGTCCCACTATTTGTCACGCAGCTATGTGTGTGAAATTTGTTCCCCGTATTTGACCCATCCCCTGGGGGAGTGGTGAGCTCCAGACACAGCCGCACTCGGGATCCATTTGGTGCTTTAATCCCCCAGTCCAACTCCTTAGTGATGAGTGTCAAGCAGTGAGGCACTGGGTCCCCTTTTTTACAGTCTTTGGTATGACTCAGCCGGGATTTGAACCCACGACCTTCTAATCTCAGGGCGGACACTCTACCACAAGGCCACTGAGCTGGCCTCAATTAAAGTAGAATGAAGTGATAGGGATGTGGACTTCCAACAAGGTAATTCCTGATTCGTTAGTGTTTTCCATAGAAATGTTGACTCAGACTAATCTTTTAGGCGTTGTCTGGTTCCAAAATGGTGGTGTCCGTATCATGAATCATTTCGGTGGAGCAGTAAGTAACCTATTTCTCTGAATGACGTCACACTTACTCGCTCCAGTTCTTTTATACATTGAATGGTTTTAAACACTAAATTATACGTTTGTTTTAGAATTCTACTCGATACTCAGGTAGTTTACTTTTTAATAATACCTTATCCTTTGGATGGTTAGTTTTTATATCATCTTGAGTAGTATTTGGTTGTATTACTACTTTTACTTTTGGCTGCTCCACCCTGCTCTGGAATGAAACTTCAAAAAAAAATCTTGGTGTGTTATTAAAAAGATGTTATATATAAAAATAAATGACTAAATTACAGCGTTGTTATTAGAAGGCCTCCAATCTGCTGCAGAAACACAAAAATGTTAACTCGAGGAAGACGTTTTATAGAAAATGAATGAATAGTTATACGCTATTTCACTGTTGGAAGAGTGTCTCTTTATTTGGGGAAACACTGAACCTTCTGTTTTTATGTTTATTATAAAAAAATAAAAATAGATTCCGCCAATTACTCCATAGATCAGTCAACAAGCAGCATAGCTGTCAGTTCCTTCCTCTACTGCTGTTTCCTTCTTAAATAAAATACTGATCTACATTTAAAATGCTCCCCACCTCCTTTCAGTGTAAAACCATAAATTCAAATCAGCTGTAAGTTCAGCTGTCAGATGAAAGGCAGAGACGAGTGTTTGCTTCATGAAGTGTTATCGTGCAGATCTGTAGAGGAGGCGTACCGAAAGCTGGAAATACTCCAGATTAGTTTAAGTAAATGTTGTCAGCTCCGGCAAAGACAGCTTGTTCTCTCTTATGTTTAAAGAAAGATACAACCCAAACCTCTGGATGGTGTCAAAACAGGCGGAGAACCGCGTCTGGGGTTTTATTCCTGTTCTTTCAAAGTAAAGTCGGCTCCAGTGAAGACATCGCAGGTACCTTCTCGTTGCATAACCTCCTCTATTGTTTCTTCTGCCTCCATTTTTCATTTTTCTTCTTTCTCGCTCAATATTTATCTTTGTCCCTCTGCCTCCTTCCTCATCCTCCGCCTGTTGTTTTAAAAAATAATTAAAAAAAACAGGAACTGGGACATGGTGGCTTTATACCTTCTGAACAAACTTTTTCAAATCTTTTGTCCAAATATTTATTGGCCTAGAGGACAGAGCAGACCCCCGACTTTACCAATAGGTCAAAAAATGATCAGAGTGAGTCTTTAGAACCTCCTCAGGTTTTAAATTTATCTCCATATTTTCAATTTGAAAAACTACTTGATTGCTTATTTTGTATTATTTTTCCTCAGCTATGTGCCACTCACTTTATTTTGTCATTTTTCTACGTTGTATTCACACACTAGACATGAAATCATACAAAAATGGAAAATTCTATTCAGAAAAAATACTGATTTTCCTGTGGAAACCCCTAAATTGATGTTGTAACAGTATGAAAGTTTTAGGTGTACTTTTGTTGGTATGAATGTTGTTTTTTAATGAAAAAACAAGAAAAAATTCCAGGCAAATTTTCTAGATAGTGCTGCCTCAAACTATTATTTTAATAGTCGACTGATCACCAATCATTTTTTTGATTAGTCGACTAATTGGATCATGTTAAACTGGATGTAAAACACACATCTTAACCATCATTAGCTGTACATTCAAAGTGTTTAAGCTAACTAAAAATGAAGACAAAGAGGACGATAGTTGATTAAACCTTCAATGAATCATAGAGTTGCTTTCCTTTATTAGTTTCTGGTATTAAAACAAGTCTTGAATCAAATGAGGTCAGCATATGAAACAAAGGAACTTTTTTTCACAAAAGATTAAGTTTTGTCTCGCTGACTCAAATATATCAAAAAAGCACATATGGCTACTGTTGTCACCTGTTGATTGGCAGAAAGTGATGACATTAGAAAGCATCAATAGAGCTCAGCTAGCATTTCTGTTTTCCTCTTTAAGGGTGTATTCTTCCTAACAATCTTCTTTCAAACAACATTAAATTCCTGTTATACACAATGTACCAAAAGTAAATCAAGAAGGAGACGAGCTGCGGGATGACCTCCATTGTTGTTGCTTTTCTAGTCCTCTCACGACTGTGCCGCAATGACACGCTAGCGGTCTACACCAAAAAAGCGATTGAACGACTATTAAATTAGTCATTGACTATTTAATAGTCGGCGTAGTCGTGACTAATCGACTAACCGTGGCAGCCCCACTCACAGATTTCTTTGTGCCACAAAGATCCTCTGTGTTCAGTCAAACACATAAGACTGGTTTCCACTGTGCGGTCCAGACCGGACTGGACTTTTGAGCGTTTCCATTACAAAAAGGACCCGACTGGTACCATTTCTGGCCACCCAATGGTCGTTGGTCCATAGAAAAATGAAATGGACCTGTTTTAAGACAACAGCAAGTGTCCGACCAAAACAAAACCAGAAGTTTTATCCGCTTTTCGGCTGTATTCTTCTTTGCCCCCCAAAATCTTCTTGCCAATAGTAAGAAGTTCTTTACATACATCTGCGGGGGTTGGGGACCAGAGATATCCCCCTTCCCCCGTTTCTGTCCCACTCGACCCCCACGATCCACACTCATCAAAAACCCATCAAGCTTTGTAAAACATTGGAGTATTCCTCAACATAAAGAGTTTTTTTCCTTTTAATTCAGAACAAAAGATTGCTCTGCAGTGTCCTCCATATTAAACACTAGCTCTAGATTATAATTATTAAAATATTATTTTAATTTTCCATCTGTTTTTGATGGAGCTTCTCTTTCGCTGTAGTCGCACCGTTTTGACGCACGGCTACATCATCGCTCAACGCTCACTTGAACTGGTCGGACCGTTCTAAACCGGCCAAGAGAGGACTGGTCTGGTCAGTCCCGCTGCGTAGAGACAAACCCATCACGTTCCTCCATGTCGTGACCTTTCTCATACAGGCAGCGTTGGCTGTGTGGCTTCAACACAACCCAAAACACTGCTGTCCATTTGTGATAGTACCAAAAAATCACTTTATTTTCTCTTTAAAATCACATCAATGAACTAGCTTTTTGCCAGAATCATGGTTACCGTAGCAACCATGAAGTGACTTCCAAACGTCTCAGTACTTCATCCATCATCTTCACAGTCTTTAATCGTGACAATCAAAGTTATCATTCAATTAAAGGCAGTAGAAAGTCGAATATGATTTTAATTTGTATATTAGTGTCTACTTTAAGAAAAAAAGTTATAAATAATAAAAGAAGAGAAGAGGTTTATAAATGTGTTAATAAAACTACAGCCTTTCTTTGTCTTTGGCTCCCTGCAGATTGCACTTGTCTGCATTTATAGACACATAATTACATTCTGGTCATGTGAGGAGCTGCAGCGCCAAAGACACAAAGTTATTATGGTCTCACACAGGCAAGCAGTGGGCTCACACTCTCCTGCAGTCCTCACTCGGGGGAAATAGCTCTCCTTCTGTCAGACTTCTCCTCCTCTCTCCTGCAGTTAAAGAAAGGCCCGTTTGCTGTGTGTTTATGTCTTTTTCCTGATGCTCACATCTTTCCAGATGTTTGCTGGGAGCTAAATCCCCCCCACTCCTCCCGTTTGTTCCGCTGTCCTTTTAACAGCAACCAGAAAGGCTTCTGAGATAAATTTGCCCGTTTTTATGTCTGGAACCAAAGTTTTTTAGTGATTTGGGACCGCCGCCCAGGGCTGGCGCGTGCAGCCTCACAGGTGAGTTATTGGAGATGGAGAGACGCAGCGCCCTCCTTCACCTTGAGCCTCCTGCAGCAGGCGGCGTGGAGTGGAGAGGAGGGGCGGAGCAGACCTAAGTGTCTGCGGCGTGATTGATGGGTGTATTTTGAGAACATCCACAGCAGAGCATGCCTGAGGCCTGGAGATTGGAGGGGGGGGGGACTCGTGTGTGGCAGGTGTGTGCGTGAGGAATTAACTGTCACTGAGTCGATACCAAACACAATCAGCTTCTATTTATTTCGTTTTCTGCACTCGGCTGATATACTGAGGCTATTTACTAATATCAGCATTTAGTTCAGATTCGTAGTTTTATTTTGTTTTAAATCACTTTTTGTTATTAATCATGCAGAAGAATTGGGCAAAATAATGAGCTCACACATTTGTACTGTATTGGAGCACAAAGTGGAATCAGTTTCACACTGAAAACACTAAACAGGAAGTGTGTTTTTCTGTTCTCTTTCAAAGCAGGTCAGTCAACAGAATCAATTCAATTAAAGCTTAACCAAATAAACACTTTTGGTTATTTTAAAGTGAGCCAGAGTTTGTTTCCCCTGATAGGGCTGGTATTTGTTTAAGTGAATTAACTTTAAGGTCCAGGTCCAATATCTTTACAACGTGATAAATATAAGTCACCTGTTTGATGCTTTAAAGGGGCCATATCATGATTTAATTAAGTCTTTCAGAGTAAATAAATTATCTACGGAACACTAAAAAAACAGTTTTTTTATGAAATATGAGTTGCTTCTGTGAACTCCTTTCATACCCAGAGGTAAGACGCCTCGATCTCTGAGGCTCCGCCTTTCGCTCCTTGTGGGTGCCGCCCATTTCATGATGTCATTAGAACCGACCTCTGCTGCGTTTCGCCTGAAAACAAACATCACATTTTTGCAAAGATTGATGTGCATCTGCCTTAAGTAGCTCAGGCGTGCACAGACGGAATGGTGATGGGTTCATCTTTTGGTGAAATTTGGTCAAGAAATGCAGACAACAGATGAACATTTCAGGATTTATTAAAATGATGAGAATATTATTTTCTGATTAGTATCGGCTTCATATGATAAATCCTCTTCGCTTTAATGCCAATCATTTTCTGTCTTTCCCAAAATAATCCATGTTCAAACCAGTTCTTCTAATTCATCGACCACTTCCTTTGCACCTCCACCAGTAAAATTGTTTCCTCCCTTTCTGCTGCCATCTTGCGACATTCTAAGATACGTTTCGGATCCACCCTAAACGTCATGCAGACTCCTCACCAGAATGTTCTTTGATTGTCGCCACCGCACTAAGTTTTAACGTGTTTAAACTAGATATTGGAGACAGGAAGCAATTTGAAGATGTACAGCATTGTGTATGTAAAATGAAAGCATTTGAGTGATTCTGCTAGAGAAAGTGTGTGTTTGTGTTAGTCTGGGGGTGCAGCTGGCAGCTGAAAGAGGCTGTCCTCACTCTGTGATGTCAGCTCATGAGGACCTGCTCATTTTCATGGGTATCAAAATCAAAATACCACTTTGAGGTTGTTTATAGTGAGGAATGAACATTGTAATACACTTAAAAGCTATATAGCCCCTTTAAAGTAGCGACAGTCAGGAGCTCTGGAAGGGGCGAGGTTGTGGAGGGCTTTTGAAAGTTAAAATGAGGATTTTGTTGGTGATCCGGTGAGATACTGGTAACAGACATTCTTCAACAATGTTTTGGCATGACTTCCCGTCTATGTGGGTTTAGAGGGCGTCGTCATCCTCAAAATACACCAATCAGAAGAAAGCCAATGCAGCCTTCTGTCTCCGGCCCCAATTGTCAAAACTTGTTTTTTACTTGTTTCCCTGCGACCAGGACCAGAGTGCCAAAATGTCGCAAGAGTGCGCGCTCACTGAAAGTCTACACTAACTCTTGCCAGAGAGTCAGATCACGCATGCGGGAGTCGACAGTTCCTCGCACGCCTGGCGAGAGGTTTAAACACGAATTCGCAGGAGCAGAAGGTTCTCGCGGTGGTCTGAATTGTGTGATACGTGCGTGGAGATGTCTTGTTTCTGCGTGGACTTTTGACGTAGGATAAACGCCATGGAGGAAATGCTCAGAAATGCTGTTTTTAGTTTAATTTTCTTCATAAATGTTCCCCCATCATAAGAAAAATGCCTCAAGAACTTATCATTGAAATGGATCTGTAACCCTTTAACACTAGAGATGTCATCTACAACACTTTTAAAAAATACCTTAAATCTTCAACCGTTTACATGATCACCGTGAATCAATGGATTCTGATTGGAGAAAAGTATCTTTTTATGTCCTCCATCATGAGAAAAATGCAACAAGAAGATGTTAAAAACCCCAAAAAGACCATTTTCATTGGAGAGGATCTTTAACTGTCCTTCTATTGCTCCGCCCACATTCATATTTGTCCACCTGGACTCTAATTGATTTGAATCTACTTAACATTAAGGCATAATTCCATTCAGTCAACAGCATTCAGGAGGTTGTAATGAAACACTTTACATAATTATCTTTTAACATTTAACTACAGGGTCTCACAAAAAAGCTCTCGCTCTGACCCCCGAGAGGGGGGGTACATGCGCCGAGGTGTAAAGCAAAGACCGATCACGTCCTCCAACAACCGTTCACTAAGTAGTTCTTCACAAGGAGCAAGCCAAATAAAGTCGAACTTTGGAGGGGAATAGGAGGAAGTAAGTGCCAGGTCACAGTTCACTGCGCCTTTTACAGAGTCTGCAGTGTGGCGATAAGCTGCAGCCGTGAATTCTGCTTTTTCCTTCTTTTAGCTGTTGTCTGCTGGCGCCGAGGCGAGTGCCGGTGAGACTCTGCAGTGAGGAGAATGTCAGGAGGTGGAATTCTCCAAATCCAACAAATTTGATCAATAATGGAACAAACTTTAGGAGGAAACAGCCGGGCTTTCATTCGAGAAACAATAGAAAAACCAACACAAAACATTTGAGTTTGACTTTTTCTGTCACTTTTAATTGAGTTCACTAATTTCATTTCATCTCTTCAGGGAAATAAAAGTTGCTTTTTTAAATATTTTATCACACAAATTCAGACAAACTGTGATTTGTGGCTCTTATTATGAACACCGAGTGTAAGAATTACATTTTAACTCCCTTTTTTTCATGTTTTACCATCGATCCATCGACTATTTCTCCCCGTCTTTTCTCACAAAAGAAATATTGGAATAAAAAATCCATAAATAATCCAGGTTTACGGATATAAATGATGTAATTCAACTTTCAAAACTACAGAAGAATTAAAGCTTATTTTAATCCATATCTTCGAGTAACATATAAACTTTATTTTTAAACATTTAAAGAGATATAAATAGGTAATAGGATAATTTTAAAAAGCAGCAACTCTTTATTCTTTAGTTAAATTTATCAAGAAAGGGATAATACAACTAATTACTGTTATTTTAGCCACATTTACCCCTTTTAATTAACATGCATGAGTTTAAGTGGTAAATTAAGCTGTAAATTAAGCAGAGTTGAAGATCACTGACTCTTAAATCAGAAAATAATATAGGGATTTTATAAACCTTAAAATTCCTTATCCTAATCTTCACTTCATACTTAGTGTATAGTGTATTTGGTTTTCTGCACTATGGTTGTACTTTGATGTTTGTTTGTTTTCAGCGTTTTATAACTCTGTTGTACCAAAACAAGTGTTTTAAATAAAAGTTTTATGCATTTTTGTAATAATTTCAAAATAATTTCATCAGAACATGACTGAAAAACAAATACACTGTTAACTTTTGAGTTTTTACTGACTTTTTCATCTGCTTTTGTTGACTAAAACTATGACAGAAATCACTAATCTAATCTAAAGTCTGAACTTGTAGAACTTTAATTCCTAAGAATCCTAATCCTAATCTCTGCTCTTGCTGTTCTTTCCCCCATCAGTGCTGGAGAGCAAAGACCAGATTGTTTTTGAGTGTTTTTTCAACTTTGAGTGACAGTTTCCCTAAAATTTTCACGCGTCTAGTCCCAGGTGAAAAGGAATTTTGGGTGTTGTAAAAGACCCAATCCAAAAAAATAATGACAATAAATGACTTATCAGTGGGTAAAAATGTTAAAAAATGAAAGTGGCCAGAATCTCTTATGGGGCTGGAAAAAAAATCAACTTACGAAACCAACACACAACTGTCGGAGATGTCCAAAGGAACTTTTGAAATTATTATCAGATATTACAGGACCTACAGCTTGGTGGTAATAAGTGTGAATTTTGGCGATTTTCACATTTTTACACAATATGAAAAAAAAAGGTTTTGTTTGAGCAATCTCTATGAGAATTCACATTTAGGTTGTGTCCGAATTCCCCCCATAACTACTAAAAAACTATATAGTGCGGGACTATATAGTGTCCTGGATTATAAAGGTAATTCAGATACGATGCTCATGACTTTTCTTTCGTTTTTCTAAACACATTGTTCGACCGCAATGCATTGTGGTCTATATTCGCTAATCTAGTGAACGCTGATGCATGCTAGTTTTTCGCAGAGTTCTGGGAAAGTTCAAGTGGACTCGATTTTGAGATTAGTAGATTTGGACAGCTCTAGAAAATGGTGAACACACTATATAGTGACTAGGGGGGTAATCCGGACACAACCTTAGTCTATAAAAACAACCGAATTTCGGTTAACCTTTAACCTCAGGAAGAGATCTCCATCTTAACTTAAAAAAAAACAAAAATCACCTTTGATGCTTTCTAAATATTATATTTATTCCTAGGGATTTCAATCTACCACTTCCTAAATCCTCAAACATAAACAAGTTTTTTTTTAAATTTGTAGATTTCTTTTTTTTTAATAGATAAATAAAAATAAAAATTGAAAAAAAATTAAAATTAAAAAATGTTGCAGATTTCTAATGGTGTTAGTGTAGCTCACAAAAGTGGCATTTTCCCGCTGCTCACATATTTGTCACCTGAATATGTAACAATGTAATCCTTTACTAGAGCTGACAAAGTGATATAACACATAATATGAGCATTTAAGAAGTGTGGGTAAAAAAAAACTTCCGTTGCCAAGGAAATCTGAAATTTTTCTTTCCCCAATTCTTCTGAAAATGACATAGACCTGTTTGTCTGTTCCAGGTGACCAAAAAATCAAATGGTTGCTATGGAGATAAAACTAACAAAAAAAAAAACATTTTTTCAAAATGGCCGCTTTTTTGTTGGTTTTATTTCGATAACATTTTTTTTATGTTTTTTTTTTTTTTATTTAATAGTTAATTAAATGTGTAACTAATGCAATATAAGAATGTATCTGATGCATGAAGAAGACAAAAGTCATCTTCTGGCCGGAGTGAGAGCTGCTTTATCCCGATCACTCCATGGATTCTCCATACCTGCTTTTTCCTAGTCTTAGTGGCTGCAGAAGCTGATTCCCGCCGTCCCCTTGCACAGGCTGGGCACGTGCAGCACAGATCACTTTGAATGTAGTCCAACATGTACTGGCTGTATTTAGGCCACTGCTGGAGGTTCTGCAGAGAGCGTACTCCTGCAGACCAAACAGCAGTTTACAGTTCACTCTTTTCTTACCTTTTCATTGCTTTGTTTCTTGGCCCAGCGTTCCTGTGTTTCCACGATGAAAGAAAAATAATTAGTCAGCAGCCTCCACACACTAGAAAATCACAGCCTGCTTCTCCAGGCTGTGTTCCTGAAACCACCTTTTCTTCTCCTCCCTCTTGTTTCTGGTGAAACAAGGACATTAAATTGCCTTGCAGGTGAGATTTTTCACTGCCACGTTATGCTTTTCCATCAACAGTCTCAGCACGGCTCAGAAAATACTGTCTGGTCGGAGCGGCGAGCGTCTCTCTCTGAGCGCTCGGCGTCTCCCACTTTGTACTTTTGGTTTCGACTCATCCAATCGATCCAGATTGGTTTGTTTTGGAGTTCTGAACAGAATGAAAAAAAACATGTCTTTGTGTTTATGAAGCTGAATGAGGGATTATAGTTAGATCTCTCGGATAATATTTTAAGTCCCACTGAATGTTAGAAACTCACTCAAATGGAAATGTTGTTTTTGGAGTATTTAACAGGTTCTTGTAGTATTTGTCTCGTGATGTATAAAGTATTTTAAGATTAAAACTGTGTTTCTGAGTATTTCTTTCTCTGATGGAATAAATGCCTCAACCATTCTAGTATCCTAATCACTTGTTATTACATAGTTTATTCTAATTATTTCTTGTTTATTATGCCAATCTTGTGTTGCCTTTGCTGCCCCTAGTGGTGAAATTGTGCACTGCAGTCATTTCTTTAAATAGACAGAAATTGGCTAGAAACTTGTTGTTTTATTCAACATCCCTTTATTTTTTTCTCTTCATGACTGGCCGGATTAAATCACCTGGAGGGTCGGATGCGGCCCGCGGGCCGTAAGTTTGACACTCCAGCTTTAAATCATAATTAAAAGACCACTTGGAACTCTTTTAAAATATAGTTGGAGTTAAAACCTGTAATATATTAGTATTTTTTAATGATTATTTTTTCAACTGCATTGTGCTTGTAAGGTTTATCAGTTGTTTAAATGTTCAAAATCCATAATTTTTGTATTTATTTACAAACATTTAATCTAATTCTTCTGGTGAGTCTGCAGTCCAAAGTTTAACTTAAATGTTTTTAGATGAGCAAAGACCTTGACTGCTCAGATTATAGGGCTGCCGCGATTAGTCGATTAATTTAATAATCGATTAGTCGTTACTTTATAATGTATGGAGTCAGAGTGGAGTAAAGTTGTGAGCGTCCAGCACAAAAAAATGCTCTTTTTTATATTTGAGTTAGTGAGACCAAAACTTTATCTTTAGTGAAAAATACTTCCTTGTTTCAGATGCCGACCTCATTTGATTTAATCTTGTTTTAATCCCAGAACCTAATGAAGGACAGAACCTCCACGATTCATTAAAAGTTTAATAAACTATCATCTTAATTGTATTGTTTTTAGATAGTTTAAAGCTAATGATGGTTAAGATTTGTGCTTTACATCTAGTTTATTTGACTTATCGGAAAAAATAATCAGTGATTAGTCGACTATTAAATTAACCGTTTGTGGCAGCACTGTTGGATAATAAACTCTAAACAGTGAATTTAGCCAAACGACAAACACTAAGACCTGTTGGGATTTTTTTAAACAAAAGAGGGTGACTAAACGTGTCTTTTTCATTGAGTTTGAGGGTTGAAAAATGAGCGTATAACTCACCAGGTGAGATGGTGTGCAAGCTTTGATCGTCTCTTTATTCAGGGTTTTTTCTGACATCAAACGCCGAACGAAGTCCTTGATGATTCTGGTTGTTCGGTTTGGGTCACAATCATGGTTCAAATGTCAGGTTTAGACTTCCCTGATGGTTGTAACTGCCGGTTTTGAACCATTTCATCTCAGTGTTCAGATCTTCTAGAATCGTCTGCTTTGGCATTTTAGAAAAACTGAGAATTCGAAGAAAAAAGGTTGCACGTCGTGTGGTATTTACTGGGTGACTTCTGGGCGACTTTGAACATGTTTTAGGGACTTTTTCTGCTTTCAAAGGTAACATTATTGAAACCAGTGGTTGAATTTTTCTGTCTTCAGGCAGAGAAAATGATTCTGCTCAGCCTGTTTGCTTTTCAAAAGGTAGAAAAAAAAGGAAAAGGCCCTGCAGTGTCTGAAGGCTGAGTGGTTTGCTTCTCTCCTCTGATGTCCAAATTAGAAAAAGCAGAATAAAAAATGTAAGAACTTGTGAGCATGAAACTTAAAAAAAAAAAAGACTTTTTTCTAAGAGGACGCGTCTTAGAATCCAAAATGAGAGGAAGGAAGAGCTTAAGAGCAAAGAGTGCAGGACGCCTCCTGCTGGTGGAACGTTCACCTCAGCTTCAGAATGGATGTTCAGAATCTCTCCAGTCGCTCCAGGGCTCGGTCGTTGGAGCTTGAACCTGAAAACTCCCCCATAACTTGACTTCCTGTGCAGATGTGGCGCGGCGGTGATGAGCGGTGGCAGTTCTCTACAGCGTACTCACACTTTGTGTCTCCATGTCACTGAAAGTTATGGCTCCACTGCAGGCAGCTGACAGAGGTTATAGATGCTTCTCAGTGGAGCCAGACGAGCGGAGAGACAATCGGTGTTTATCAGCGCGGTGAAAGATCCGCCGTCCGAGAACACCTCGGGACGACTGTATCCTTAGGAAAAGCACCAAATAATGTCTGATGGCAGAAGCAGGAAAGAAGGTTTACCCGGATGAGTATTGATTAGACTTTAGCTTCTTTCTGTTAATCGAGTGTTTGCACACATTTGCTTACACATTTTTAAGAAACTGATTTGAAAAAATGGTAATAAACTCTAATTTATTTAAGGCACTTTATTTGTACTTACATGTGTAGGTACCACAACTTAACACTTAAATACCCAGTAGAAGCCAAGTAAAAACCTAGATGTCAAAGTCAAGGCCCGGGGGCCGGATCCGGCCCTCTGGGTTTTTCTATCCGGCCCTCCAGATCATTTTATTTTATTGTTATTAATGGCCCAATGTTATCTTGTGCTCATTTCTATCTTGTATAATTTTGACGAAAATATATTTTTATGGAGAGTAAAAAATTAAAAAGTTATTTAAGGTTTAAGTTGATTTATTCTGGAATATTATTCTTGCCTTTTTATTATTCAAAATTATGTTATAAAGTTAAGGTTTTAAAAACTGGCATTCTGTTAGCTTTTTGGACTATTTGGCATTTACTAAGATTTTTTAGGCTATTTTGAGGTTTTGCTTATATTTCAGCTACATGCTAGCTGTTTTGGATAATCACAGCTTTTTTCAGGCTTTTTTGGAGTTAGGCTAATATTTACACGCTAGCTGTTTTGGCAAATTTCGGCTTTTTTCACAAAATATTTTAGGCTGCTTTGAAGTTGAGCTAATATTTCAGCTGCATGCTAGCTGTTGTGGCTATCCTAAGTTGTTTTTTTTTTTTTTTTAGGCTAATTTGGCTTTTAGCTAATATCTTAGGTGGCTATCAGCTTCAGCGTTTTTAGCTATCAATTTCAGCATCTTCAGCTGGAAAATTCAGCTTACAGCATTCCCACTAGCATTATCGCAGGTAATGCTATATATCTAGTTAATGATTATTTTAAAAAGTTACAATTTTAAAGTTTGAAAATGTACTTTTAGAATGTTCAATAAATGTTTAATCTGTTCAGCCCGCGACCTAAGGGGTATTTTGGATTTTGGCCCCTTGTCCGATTGAGTTTTACACCCTTGATCTACTGCAGAGGTCGGCAACCTTTAATAGTAAAAGAGCCATTTGGTCTTGTTTTCTACTGATCAAAACCTAGAAGGAGCCATATGTTTACCTTTTACCTTTAGTAGAGGCCAAATTAGCAAAAAATCTAGCTCGTTACTAATTATTAGCTGAACTCCAAATTAGCATAAAATTCCTCAGGAAATTAAGTCAACCAAAAATGTTAGCATGTTGCTAAAACATTAGCTAAACTCCAAATTAGCATTAAAAAAACTCATCAGAGGCCAAATGACCAAAAAAGCTAGCTTGTTGTTTAATTCCTGCTGAACTCCAAAATAGCCTCAAATTCCTCAGTAAACTAAATAAGTAAAAAACGTTAGCATGTTGCTAAAATAGAAGCTAAATTCTAAATTACCCCAGAAAAACTTTAGTATAAACCAAATTAGCTGAAAACATCATGATTTTTTTCTAAAACATTAGCTAAACTCCAAATTAGCCTAAAACCTCCAGTGGACAAAAAACTAGCGAAAAACGTTAGCATGTTGCTAAAATAGAAGCTTAATTTTTTGAAAATTACTATTCTTTTATCTTTCTTCAGCCAGAGAGCCACCATGGAGAGATAAAAGAGCCACATGTGGCTCTGGAGCCGCAGGTTGCAGACCCCTGTCCTAGTGGATATAACATAAGTACGCAATGAAAGTAGGAATCTACTAGTACCACAAAAATACACACCACGTAAATAGGTTCAAGATAAACATACAGTAGGTATCTTGTAAGTACCCAGAAGATAAAACATAAATAACTAGTACGTACAATGCAATTATGTACCAAATAGTACCACCTAAATACTCAGCATTTACCACTTAATTACCCAAAAGATCCTAATAGGTCCCACATAAATACCCAATTGGCACAACTTTAAACACCCAGTAAGTACCACCTGAGTATGTGGTTCGTACTTACATGGTGCCTACAAGGTTGGGGCAACTATGGTGCAGCGGTAGAGTGGTCGACCTCTGATCGGAAGATTACAGGTTTGGTTCCCGCCTTGCCCATGTGTCGAAGTGTTCTTGGGCAAGACACTGAACCCCACATTGCCTCTAGTGGTTATAGGTGTTATACCAGGGATGGGTACATTTTTTTTTACTCGGGGACCAGGAGCAGATTGGTTGGTAATTTACCTTGTAAAAGAAAAGAATAATGTGGGATGTATAAAACATGCCTTAATCTTGATTGGAAATTACTTTAAAACACTACATTTTGGGTTTTTTATCTCAAAACTGTGGTTTTTGTTTCATTTTAGCAATTTTCACCAATCTCCCTTAAGGAAAAATTCAAACTCGGGGAAATGCTGCGTTCATGTGATTTTGGAAAAATCATACTGTCCGATAATATCATAAAAATAACAAATCTTCAAACCCCACATGAACGCAGAATAACTTTCTGTGCCTGAACAAAGGTAAATGTATTTCTATGGGGAGACACCTGAACTACACTGACAAAAAAACATCCATACGGGTTATAGAAATCATTTATTCCAGTTTAACGGGCCGCATGTGGCCCCTGGGCCGTAGTTTGCCCACCCCTGTGTTAAGGCAGTGGAGCCACCACCATTGTGAGGGGGACTGAAGCGCTTTTGGGCTTTAAGGAAGATAGAAAAGCACCATAGAAGGAAACACCATTAACTATTATTGAGATTTATTAACATCTGCAACAGTGATTCCAGTGACCCTACTAATGACAAAGTGGTATTTACGTCACGGATGAGGTTTTACTTAATTGTTTTATCAATTTAACTCCTAACTATTGTCAGTCAGCTTCCCACTATAATTCTGCAGTAAAACATTTCTCGACTAGCTTTAAATCAACGTTCCAGCCGCATTTCTTTATAACCTCAAAAAGCCCATTTGTTCCTGGTTTACTGACCTTTTGGTTTGGTGGCTGTTTTTGAAGATCTCCCTGATTACATTCAAATGATGTTTCCCTTCATACATGCATTAACATTTAAACAGCAGTGTACCATTCGATTCTTTGGCTTCTTTTGTTGCTCTCCTCTTTTACGTTTCCATGTTTTAGTATTTGGTTTAAGTAGGAGAATATTTACACACCAGAACTTTTTACAGAAAGAGAATAAAAGCTAATATTTATCTCTGTTGTATCACTCACAAACGTTTGTGTGTATCTGTGGCAGCATGCAAAAAAAAGTAGTGCATCCAACTGAAAGTTTAATCATTTGTGTGGAGGGGATGGGGGCAGGGTTTGGGAGCAGCATATGGCACGTGCACACTACACCAGCATTGTCTCCATATTGGCCCTCTGAGCATGCTCAGCTCTGAAGTGACTTCAAACTGGGTCAGAGAGTAATGCTGCAAACAGGCGATGACCATGCAATATGTTACATCGTCTGTGTTGACATTATTTTCTTCTGAGTTCATTATCCTTTTTTGGTTATTTTAGTGTTTTTACTTACTGTATATAATACAAAAAAATATTTTTATATCATGTATTATCACAAACTCAATCACACAAGGGACCAAATCCAAAACACACCTTAGGTCGTGGGACGAACAGGATAAACATTTATTGAACACACTAATGCTAAAATTTTAAAACCGTAACTTTTTAACATAATTATGAACTAGATATATCACAGCATTCACACTAGCTGGAAAAGCTGAGGCGAATAGTCAGCTAAAATATAAGCTTAAAGCATAATTAGCCTAAAAAACTATATATATTTATATATATATATAAAGAAAACGTATGTTAGCTAAAACACCTAGCATCTCACTGAAAAAAAATGGTAGATTTAAAAATATCCTTAAAAACTGAAAAAGCCTAATTTAGCCAAAACAGCTAGCATGTCGCTGAAATATTAGCTAAACTCCAAATTATCCTAAAAAAATCTTAGTAAATGCCAAAATAGTCTAAAAAGCTAGCAGAATGCATTTTTTTAACTTTAAAACTGTAACTTTTTAACATATTAATGAATAATAAGAAAGGTAAAAATATTATTCCAGAATAAATCAACTTAAACCTTAAATAAAGTTCAATATTTTACTCTCCATAAAAATATATTGTGTCAAAATTATACAAGTTAGAAATAAGCGCAAGATAACATCAGGCCAATAATAAGAATTAAATAAAATGATCTGGAGGGCTGGATAGAATTACCCAGAGGGCCAGATGGGCCGGATCCGGCCCCCGGGCCTTGACTTTGGCACGTGTCCTTTGGATGAATAAACTAATTCACACAGAGAAATGCTAATGGTTGAATTTTAGAATTAACCAAGCCCTACATTCTGTTCAAGCATTTAAACTAGGATCATGACGACCTAAATGCAGTTTTTTTCTCTGATTGACAGTGAGGTTAGCTTAAGTTAACATACAGTCATGCTGAGTGATACAGAGAAAAGTGATGCCAGTATCTTCTCAGAACTGTCTGTGGAGGTTAACGATTTTTCTCCTCCACCTTCTCCCGAGGCAGACGCTCATGGTCCTGACCGACGGAGATCCATGTCCGAGTGGTAAAATGAAGCTAGCATCATTAGCTAATAAAGGCTAACATATTGTGCAAACAATCCTGAGTAAAACGTTCGTTGCTAATCCCATCACCAGGACAGAGTTCACTGGATTCAATGCCAATTGCACTAAACCACTGTTGCCTAACTTCCAAGTTGACTGGAAAGTTGTGCAAGCCTGTAGATTTTTGACGACTGTTGGTAATACAGCTACGAGCCACGCTAACGCTAACACGACAACAATCAAAGATGAATGGGGCTTTTAAACTGGAGTCGCAGAGCATGATGACGTGAAGCTTCTGAGATGACCAATTGACCAATCACAAAATTCAACACTAATACCTCTTATCAACCTGCAGGGGGCAGCACACTAACGGTTTTTGACTGTAATTTGAGGAATCAAGCAAGTTTATTTTAAATTGTCAAAAGTGTACCAAGGACCAACAGACAACACTTTTATAGAGGTCAACAGCCAAAAAAAAGTTGATCTAGTGTTTGGTTACCCTTTAATGTGCACATTTGGAAGTCGTGCAGTAGCAGTCTAGTGGAGAGAAAGCAGCAGGTCAACAATTGAATGATTGGTGGGTGGGATTGTACAAGAGTAGCTGCTTGTAACTAGGTCTGCCACAAACGATTATTTTAGTATACGACTAATCACAGATTATTTTTTCCGATTAGTCGACTACTCGGGTCATGTGCAAAGTGGATGTAAAACACACATCTCAGCTGTCATTAATTAAAGCTAACTTAAAGCTAGATAAATTCACACTAACATTATATGTAGCTGAAGATGCTAGTGATGATAGCTAAAGATGCTGAAATTGATAGCTGAAAACGCTGAAATGGATAACTGAAATCGCTGAAGCTGATAGCCAGCTAAAATATTAGCTAAATGCCAAATTAGCCTAAAAAAATAATTAAAAAGCCAAAGTTAGCCAAAACAGCTAGCATGTAGCTGAAATATTGGCAAAATTTCAAAACACCCTAAAAAAGGTTAAGTTAGCCAAAATAGGTAGTAAATTGCTGAAATGTTAGCTAAACTCCAAATTAGCCTAAAATAACTGAAGAAAATCTTAAATTAGCCAAAATAGCTAGCATGTAGCTAAAATATTAGCTTAACTCCAAAATAGCCTAAAAAATCTTAATAGATGCCAAAATAGTTCACAAAGCTAGCATAATGCCAATACAACTTTCAACTTTGCACTCCGACTTCATATAATATAAAGTAATGACTAATGGACTATTTAATTAGTCGATTAGTTGACGATTAGTTGACTAATCGTGGCAGCTCTACTTGTGAGGCTTCACATTTCTTGGCGGAGGTTTCTGAGGATCCATGAGTGAAAGGGAGGCAAAACTTTTAGCTCTCTTAAATATAAGAACAAGAACTTTCAAACAAACAATTGGTTTTGTTGAACCATTAAAGTGCTGGAAAGTGCTAGATTTATTTTATTTGAAAGAACTTTTCTTTAAATATTAACCCTGTATGACCATTTGTATCACATTTGATCCAGGCGTTTCTAAGACTATTATCTTGTTACTGGTAGCGTGATCCAAACTTTACTTAAAAAAACACATTGTCTAAAACTTTATTCATGTTTTCTACCTTGTAGTTCAACATTATTCCACTAGAGGCAGTAGAAGGGCTTTTCGTGCTCATTTCAAAATGGCCGCTTTCATGAAATTTCAAAAACACCAAAAGTTTTTGCTAATTTTCAAAACTTTGTGATGAGAATAACTCATCTATTGTTATTCTTTTTTTTTTTTATATAAATGACTAATCATAGTATTAAAAAAATGCTAAATTAGTTGATAATGAATTCTTTATAATCCATGTTAAAATGTGTGCATTAAATTTGAGACAATGGATAAATAAGATGATTTGTTTTCAAAAACCGTCACTCATGTCAATATGTTTCCATCTTAAGCGACATTGTTGTGAACAAAAAGTCTGAAATCACCCAAATGATCATAATTGATATTTACAGTACATTGCATAGGAATATTTTAAAGTTTAAAGGTTTAAAAAGCATCTAATTGACTTTTCTTTGATGTAGTGAGCTTTATAGGTTTAAGGAAACATTTTTTTTATTTCGTTTTAGTAGTGACATACAGGGATTCCTTCACAATATAGTTTACAATTTCATCATAAATCTATAAAATGTTGCTTGTGTTTTTTTAAAGCATGTGATAATAGACTATTTAAAGCTTTGAATTTGTCACAATTAATGTCGAGGCAAACATTCTCGACTGCGTGAGACTCGGTCAATACTTGCTGAGAGATATCAGGATAAACTCAAAGGTGACGACAAACAAAAGGTCGGCATGATTAACAGTTTAAAGATGATAAACGTCTGCTCTGAAAGCAGGTTAAAAGACTTTCCTCAGGAATAAAGTGGATCGAGACAACCTTGTGTCTCTAAGAGCTACTAAATGCAAGAAAGAGCTTTCCCTTGTCACAAAAACCGACATCAAAGTTCAGCTCCTCATCAGTTTGACCTCAAAGTCGCAAGAATTTCTGCTGCATCAGACTGTCTGTGTGTGCGGAGGATATTTGACTGCAGAAATTCGGTGATCAAAGCTTTAAACTGTGACTTATCAGTCATACTGGATGGGAGTCTTTGCTCCTCTCTTGTCCATAGGCCACTGACGGAGCAGAGCCAAGTCCAAACGAAACATGAAAGAGCACACAGCTCGCTGTCTAGAATATGACTAACAGGCATTTCAAACGCTCCTGTGTGTGCACTCTAGTGTTTGGAATGGCATTTATTCAATCGAGGTTCAGTCAATTTTAGGAAAAAATAAGATTTGGTGCACAATACTGGTGGGATTTCATTATATTGTATTATAAAAATGTGCTTCTTCCCACTCCCTTTCAAGCAACAAATAAAACTACTAATTTCCATAAGTAAAAACCAAACAAATATGAAAATTAGAGTCTTTATGAATCTATTCTAATGATTAAAACTTGGATTATTCCTAAAAGATACATTTAAAACTTCAACGCCGCATCGACGTATGCTAGTTTTTTGCAAAGACTTTTTGGACCTTATTTTTGGAATTGTAGATCGGACACCCTGAATAAAAATGGTGAATGCCTTATATCAGGGGCGTCAAACTCATTTGGTTCAAATTTTGGTTCAACCGGTCTGATCTCAAGTGGGCCGGACCAGTAACATAACAGCAAAATAACTTATGGTCAACTTGTTATCTGTAGCTTTATTTTTGTTTTTTTCTCAATTGTAAAAAGGTCTCAAACAACCTTGTAGCCTAATCACGTATTCTTATTATTTAAACTATTTTTATTATAATCTTTTTGGCAACATTTTGGTAACTGTGGTGTCACACCTGAGAATTTGTATAAGAACTTAACAGTAGTGAGGCTTGCAGGGAACTTTCCAAGACTTCTCGCTTGCAAATAAATCCTGTTTATTTCTTCATCTCTTGCTATGCTGCTATTTCTTTTCCTTTGCTCCCCCTAGTGGCGGAAATGCGTATACCGGGTATTTCTTAACAAACCATAACTCTGGGCTAAAAACTTGCTTTTTTTTTGTCAAAATCCTTATATATTTTTTTTTTTCTCTTCATGACTGCGCCCGATTAAACCATCTGGAGGGCCGGATGCGGCCCGCGGGCCGTATGTTTGACACCCCTGCCTATATAGGGCACTAAGTGTTGAATAGTAATTTGGACATAACCCACAATAACACAATGTGTTCCAATGCTAACAGTTGATTGTTTTTGCTTAGTAATACCACTTTTTTATTTCCAAGCTTCAACCTGATGTCACTCAGTTTCTTTCCACTGAAAGTTCTGCTGTTTGATGGATTATTTATTGATGGTAAACTTGACCTTGATGAGCGTCAGCGCTCTCACGGGACACAACTTCAGGCTGTTATTCAAAACAAAAATATTTACAGCACTTTTCAGAGATTGGAATTCTGCCACTGTCAGTTTTTAGCGTTCTTTACGACTTTTTCTTTGAGCGAGACGCTAAATGAATGACAAGACGTGATCAAAAGCCCTTTTTTCTGTCGTACTTTTTTTCTAACTTTGACGTCTCCAGTTTCTGATAATCGATATGCGGCTGTAAGTTCATTGACTGCGGCAGCTTCTGATTGTTGCTTCTTCTTTTCTTTTTTTTTTTCTCCCCGCAGAGCTTCCGTACGGCTGGGAGAAAATCGATGACCCCATTTACGGCAGCTACTATGTGGAGTAAGTTTGGCGGTGCATCTTAAATATGTAACGACTTGCTTTTGATTTTCCGCGCAGCCTGCTGGCGCTGTATTAATCATATTTATTAGGAGCAGTCTGGCGAGGAGTCGCTCCTTCCATGTGCCTGCTGGCCTGAACCAAAGTTTATTATTTGCATGTGTTTATTCGTATTCCTCTGAAACACTAGAGGTGCATGCATTTGTCGGTAGATTAACTCGGATCTTCCCATCTCACAGCTTTCATTTTTACTGTTTCTCAGCCTACCTTGAGCAATGATACCTGCGTCAACTCTTTTTGTGTTGTTTGATTGTAATACAAACACCATAAAAGGCAGCCACCAGACCCCGACGTTATGTAATTATGTAAAAATACAGTAAAGCTGTTTCATAATTAGCACTTTGATACCAGGGCGTTCATTAAAAGATAAGCAGGGGGGAGAGAAATTGTGTGCCAGTGCACAAAGCGGTCTCAAAGAGCAAAGGAAGTATCTAATGATGACTAATTATTGCACACTGGCAAATTACACTATTTGTAGTCAATGACTATCTTCCCCCATTCCAAACTAAATTAAGAGCAACGTGGGACGTCGGAGGAAATCGTTGCAGGTTTTCCGATTCCATTCCGGTCCAAACGGTGATCTGTATAAGAAAAAGCTCCAATCAATCACAAAACCGTTGTGCGGCTGTTGCGTAATCCGGGGACTAGCCGTTTAATTAATCATCAAGGCGATTTCTGCTGCAGCACCGGGTTTATTAGACCTAATCTACACCAAAGAGGGAGGCGACTGCGACCCCAGTGTGTGGAAGCTAAACTAGTTCATTTCTCCTCCTGTGAAACAGCCATATAAACAGAAGGACCCAGTTTGAGAATCCGGTTCTGGAGGCGAAGAGGAGACTCCAGGAGCAGCAGCAGATGCAAAGTCAGGGTCTGTCCTCACTGCCTCTTCCCACCATCTACAGAGGTAAGACCTACACGCTGACCCTTGACCTGCTTTAAGATTACATTTTGCACATTTATGTATGACTGCAGCCAGAGAAACCTTAAAGACCTCCTCATAGTTTTTAACGGCATTTTTCTTATGAAAGAGAACAAATGTAATTAAAGCCACGAGCGGCGTTGGATGGCCGGCCCCGCTGCCTGCCCATACGCATGGTCGCTGCCCTCGAGGCCCACCTTTGACAAAAGCTCGCTTGCTAAGCAGCCAGGATGCCCCCCCAAATCCCCCCTCCTCTTTCTGTACAGCTAGTATGAGATGTATATATAAGAAATTAATTGAAAAAGCTATTTTTTCAAAATGGCGCCTTTTCTGTTGGATTTATCTCCATAGCAACCATTATATGTTTTGTTCGCCTGAGGTCACCGAACAGATCGACGTTAGTTTCGTAAGAATCGGCAAAAGTATATTTTTGGATTTCCTTAGCAACTGAGGTTATTTGCTAACCACGCCCACATTCCTTATATAGTTATATTTTAAGGTATAATAATTGTTAAAGCTTAAGCCTGGGATCTACATATTAAATTTTCACAGCAATACATTGAAAGATGCGAGTGTATTAAGACTACGCCACATTATCGAGCTCGCCACGCGCACGCCGTTCAAAATCTACAGCTTCCAATACCATATTTCTTTCACCATTGAATTTGAATTTGAATTTGTAATCATAAATAATTTGGGAAAAACTCACATTTATAGGGAAAAAAAAGTTTTGGCGCTTGGAGGAGGTGGTTTATAGGCAAAACTGCAATGGAAACTATTTATTTAAATTAAATTAATCACATGATCAACAGTGACGGCACTTCTGTCCCACACAGTTCATCAAAAGTTGAGTGTGTCATCAATTGTTGGATCTACAGCTCCTCTGTAAAACCACCATTACTTGTTGTGTAAGTTGGTTTGTGTTTATTTGCATAATTACGATTTCATAGAAACAGTCCAATTGTGAAACTGTTTTTTTCAACATTTTCACTACGATTTAAAATCAAGAAATACTCAAAGGTAATAGCGCTCTCGCCTCACAGCGAGAAGGCCCCGGTTCGAATCCCGGCTGGGACCTTTCTGTGTGGAGTTTGCATGTTCTCCCCGTGCATGCGTGGGTTTTCACCGGGGACTCCGGCTTCCTCCCACCGTCCAAAAACATGCTTCATAGGTTAATTGGTGACTCTAAATTGTCCCTAGGTGTGAATGTGAGAGTGAATGGGTGTGTGATTGAGGCCCTGAGACAGACTGGCGACCTGTCCAGGGTGTACCCCGCCTTCGCCCTTCAGTAGCCGGGATGGGCTCCGGCACCCCCGCGACCCCGAAAGGGAAGAAGCGGTCAAGAAGATGGATGGATGGATGGATGTTCTCCCTCATCAGAAAACTGCCACAAGAACATGTTAAAAACACCAAATCTGAGTGGGTCTTTAAATGATTTCTTATGTCCTTTTTAACTGAGTGTGGGCTCTGAGGAGTCTAATCTTCCCTCCTTCTCAGACGGAGGATGGATGCAGCTGGAATGTGTCCTGTATTAAGTTAGATTAGAAGAGACAGATAGGAAATGTGGGAAAGTGAATCGAGGAAATGATCTGCATTAAGGGGATTACATTTACACCTTCACCTCTGCAGCAGAAACACACCTATCATTTTATTTGGAAATGAAATTACACTCAAAGAGGAAAATGGGTGCAGAAGAGCAGTCTTCATCAGAGACATTGGCTATTAGATTAAGGACAAGTGTATTTTGTATTTATTTATAGGGGAGGAATTTGAATGATTGTATATGAAAACTGGATATTATATTATATTATATTTAGTGCTGTCTTTTGTTTTTTGTGCAATTAATTAATTGTGACCTGTAATTAATTAATCTTTTTTAATCTCAAGGATTTTTTAACCCAATATTTGCTGTGAAAATCCTTATTTTTACGTGTTTTATTCAACTTTGAAGATCAAAATAAAACTAAAAAGGCAGCTTTATGGAGTTTTATTTATTTTTGTTTGTTTTTGTTTTGTTTT
>NC_050534.1:16509097-16509271 GCF_002922805.2 Oryzias melastigma | reverse complement strand
TTTTTTTTTGTTTTTGTTATAAAAGACCTTCAACCTTTAGTTTGACACCACTAAGGGGTCATTTATAAGTGGTCAGTCCATTTTTCAATTCAATTCAATTCAATTCAATTTTATTTATATAGCCCAAAATCACAAAGGAATTTGCCTCATTGGGCTTCAAGTTATGAACAATAG
>NC_050534.1:16499776-16508420 GCF_002922805.2 Oryzias melastigma | reverse complement strand
GTTTTAACTGGCTACCAACTTCAGTGTTTTCAGCTATTAGCTTCAGTGATTTTATCCAACAACTTCAGTGCCCAAATTTAGCCACACTAGCATTATCGCAGGCGATGCTATATATATATATATATAGATCATAATTATGTTAACAAGTTACGGTTTTAAAAATGTAGTTTTAGAGTGTTCAGTAAATGTTTATCCTGTTCGGTCTGCGACCTAAGGTGTGTTTTGGATTTTTGCCCCTTGTGTTATTAAGTTTGACACTCCTGCTTTAACAATTAATACACAAATCCCAAAATACTTAGATTGTTTCTATTTATTTTTAAGTTAAAATAAACGATTTTCTCATGTAAAAGGTTGTAGGTAAAAGCAGAAACTCCTCCATCAGGGTCTTTGTGATGATGGCTGATATGATGAATCTCTTATTGATCATAGACTCACACACATGTGACTTTTTTTGTTTTTTTAATGACTGCTTTTCTGCTGCCTGACTCCACTTCTCACCCTCTCCCAGCTCGCAGCAGTAAGATGTGCTGCTGGGAAAAATCTGTCTGGACAGTGGAAGCGGAGGTTTGTTACCGTAGTAACGTTGTGGTCCAGCGCTCTGAGTCAAGAGCCGATCACCGTGGTTACGCCGTGTGTACAGTCCAGTGAGGCTCTCTCTCTCTCCTCCCTTCTCCCTCTCATCTCCTCCTTCATTTTCTTCCAAACGCCAGTGGAGGATGCCAGCCCCTGTGCCACCCTCCCCAGACCCCCCCGCGCTCAGCTGGGCGCGGCGCCCGGGCGCTGCCACAGCCTCGGCGACCTGTCCCGCTCGCCGGCTCTCGCCCGCAGAGCCGCCGCGCATGCCGCGTACTGCTCGGCCGACGTCTCGCCGCTGCGGCAGGTTCTGACCCGGCGGTTGAACGTTCAGCCGCACAACTCCACCTGCACTACAGTGGTGCTGGAGCAGCCGGTCTGTAGCCCCTATTCCCTGTGGCACTTTGTCAGTAAGTAGGCCAAGAAAGAAGCAGCGAGGGCTCACTGCCGTTCTCGTGACTGCCTGCGCTCCGGAGTTACTGTACGCATGCGAGCAAGGTTTTCCCTCCAGGCAGCCGAGGGATTTGTGCAGTGACTGTGCACCATCCCTTATCTGGTGGCATAAGCAGACAGAGAATCACTCCGTCTGAAGCGGAATCAGTGGCATCAGACAAAGGATGTAAACTAGCACGTTAACCACCACTCTTTTTGGAGATGAAAGGATGGGAGACCTGCTTAACTGTGACTAAGCTTGTTGGCTGAGATCCTGTCATGACTACAAAAGGCACTCCTAAAGACATTTCCCAGCTTTTGCCTCCTCCAGAAATATTTTTCCGAGTGGCCCCTCCTCTCCCGCAACAGCATCTTCTCCTGGAACTGATCCCTCATTGAGAGCATGTTCTCTGCTGACTTCTGCTGCTTGGGTTTGGACTGATGAGTGCTCCACTGCTCTGCACCCCCTTCTGCCCGTCACGCCTCAGCTCGAGGGCGGGTGTAAGTCTGTCGGGCTGGATTCGTACAGAACGTCCGAACAAGCACCACCGCCCCCACCTGTTGCTGTTGAGATCCTGCCCTGATGGAAGCGCTTTCCCTTTGCCCCGCCCCTCACCCTGACAGCTTCTTCCCCGCATTAGGTTTTAAGGTCCCTCCGGTTTTACCCGTCGCTGAGAATCGTCTTCTTTTCCGTAGAAAAGCCGCTGTTCACGCGGGACCCCACTCAGCTGAAGGGCAGTTTCTTGTCGACGGCGCTCCAGAAGAGCAACATGGGCTTCGGGTTCACGATCATCGGGGGAGACGAGCCGGACGAATTCCTGCAGGTGAAGAGCGTCATCCCCGATGGGCCGGCTGCAGCCGACGGGAAGATGGCTACAGGTGAGCTGAATCACCTTTGACGTAAACAACTTAACCAGTTCATTAAACTTTTAGTCTTTAAAACTCAAAGTAATCCTGTAAAATCAAACATCTACAGAAATCCTGATATCCTACATAAAGGACTTTTGCTTTTTGGAAAATGTGCGTCTGCATTCATGACAGGCGCCGCTCATTTGAGCTGCAATGTCACCCAAAGTCAAGAAAAATGGATCCTGAACGAGTTTTGTCTTTAAATGTAAAGTAATGCCGAGAAATAGAAGCAGCAGATTTCTGCTGGAAGAAGTCAACCCCATCAGGTTTCTTTATATGTGACAAATAAACATCTCAGCTTTGAATTCTGTTTCCTCAAAGCTTTCAGTAAACAGTGGAAAATTGTGAGTAAAATCAGTGTACTTTCAAACTAATAAGCTAGAATTGGATCCCCGTTGACATTTTTCTTGTAGTTTCTATGTTCTTTGTTTGAAGCACTAAAATAGTATCTCAGAAAGAACTGTGTTACAATATCATTTTTTTATCTCTAGTAATTGGGACTTATTTGTAGGGATGTAACCATCCAGCAAGGATTCAATTCACAGTTTTAAAGTCACTATTTCCACACCACAATGAATTAAAGGTATTTTAAGACCAAGTATGTTTTCTTTTTGCCTCTTACATCAACTTGTCTGTTTTCCTACTAACAGAAAGAATTTAATACAAATAGAGACTGATATATAATGTTGAAATGATCACAAATCCTTTCATACTCGTGCTACATGTGACCGTTCACGCGCAGCTTGCAGAGGAAAAAAAGACAGAGAGCTAAAGAGAGTTAATAAAAAAGAGCACGGCTCCCGGGAAGGGAAACAGTCATGAAGCTGCGTCATCACCATGACCGTTGTCACGGTAGATTGGTCAAAGTTGCAATAAAGTTGTAGAGCATGTCTACATATAGACACAGGCCGTGACAAACCATTTTTTTAATGTTCCGCAACAATGAACATGTTAACGAGTTTGAATTGGTCTTTTACTGATTCACAAAGAATCATTACTCCTTTACTGCTTTGATTTTTTGGTTCTGGTTGCTACACTAACATGAATAAATCCAGAACCCTGTTGTATATTTGAGCTTTGTTCCTCCTTCTGAGTTCTGCTCAAAGAGAAACGGTCCAGAACGGTTAAAGACTGTAGCCCCCTTGGTCCCCTAGCGCAGGGGTCGTCGAACCTCTAACAGTAAAAGAGCTATTAGCTAAACTCCAAATTAGCATAAAAAAGCTAGCTTGTTGCTTAATTACTAGCTGAGCTCCCAAATAGCCTAAAATTCCTCAGTAAACTAAAGTAGACCAAAATGTTAGCATGTTGCTAAAATTGAAGCTAAATTCTAAATTATCCCCAAAACTTCAGTAGATAACAAATTAGCTGAAAACATCAGCATTTCGCAAAAATATTAGCTAAATGCCAAATTAGCATAAAATTCATCCGAAAACTAATTAGTTGAAAAATGTTTGCCTGTTCCTAAAATAGAGCCTAAACTCTAAATTAGCCTAAAACCCCCAGCAGACAACAAAATACCTAAAACGTTAGCATGTTGCTAAAATAAAACTTTTTGAAAATTGCCACTATTTTATTTTTTTCAGCCAGAGAGCCTCCATGGAGAGATAAAAGAGCCACATGTGGCTCTGGAGCCGCAGGTTGCAGACAAGAAAATTTTGATCTGAATAAGTCTGATCGGATCAGAGTATTCTGATTGGCATGTTCACATAACACATTTTCATTCCGATCAGGCGTTTATTCCCATTACTTGTGTCCACATAAATGAAGCTATTGATCCTCACACTTGAGTTTTACACCAAATGCTCTTCCTGATACAGCGCTGTATTTTATCCGGGCTGGGGACCGGCACAGGTCGGTTTTAACTAGGTTTTGGTTTCATCCACATTCCTGCTATGTTGGATTTTTTCTCCATTCTATCTTCTTTTTAAGTTTCATCTCTTTGTAGTTTGTTGACCTGCTTCTTCCCCTGCAAAACCCCATCCTGACATGAAGCGGTGTGCAAAGAGCGTTAGAGTAAAACTCTACGTAAAGCACTTTACGGAGCCAAACGAGGTAAATACGGGTTATTCAAGTGCATCCCTCTCGCTATTTATAAAACTGGCTACAAAGAGTCTTTGGCTGCTCCTGAATATCTGGGTCATGTTTCATGGCTGCTGAGTTTTGATTTCTTAGAGAGTTGGCTCCTTTGATCAAAACAATCTGGTGTTGCAAACAACAAAAGACAAAAGAAGGATTTTTAGAACAAAACACACAACACTCGATCCTACATGTGGAACACACCAGGGCGGTTCTAGAGCCTGTAGACATATTTAGCTCCTCAAAAGCTAAAGTCTCACTCCAACCATTTCTTTTTGTCTGTAAAATCGTTCCACGACTGGGCAATTTTTAGCCAAAAAAAAAGATTTTTTAAGACATTTTTATGTCCAGCAGCAGGAGCTCATTTGAAATCCGATTCTGGTCTGTGGGCGGGACTGTGGGCTTGGAGCAACTCCGCCCCCTTCTATGGAGAGAAAATAGACTCACTCTAAAGTGTGCGTGTGTATTCTTGATTTGTAACTCATATAAAATGTTTTGTGCAGAAGTAAAAAAAATACAAAATTTAAAAAAATACAATTTACAGATGCACAAATTAAAATTAAAACAGCTTGAAACTAATTACACAAAAAAATCTTTTAAAAATATGCAAAATTAACCTCTTACAGACACACAACACATCAATTACGCACAAATCTATTGTGAGACTCTTTTCACGTCTCAAAAAGTATTATATGAATACGCACAAATCAGAGTGAGCCTATTTTCTCTCCATACCCTCCCCCTCTCCGGCACTGGGAGGTCTGTGTGCGTTTATGCTCGAGCTAGCGTTAGCGACGCAAAAATAATGGCGGGTAGTATTGGATCAATCCAGCTGTACAGTTTTGAGCCAGAGCGTTTCGTTGTGTCATTTTAGTGCGACAACATGCAAAGCAACAGCAATGGAGGTCATCCAGCAGCTCGTCTTTTTATCGCTTTACGGGAATTTAATGTTGTTTGAAAGAAGATCACTGAGAAGAATCACGCCGTAAAGAGGAAAACGGAATCGCTATCTTAGCGCTATATTTGTGCTTTCTGATGTCGTCATCGCTTTCTGCCAATCAACGGGTGGGAAAACCGACTCTGTTCCGGCCCGCTACGGTTTATTGGGTCCATTTTACAATGGAAACACTCGGTATCGGTACCCGTTCCGTGTCCGTTAGCGCGTCTGGTACCACGTCCCGATGGTTTTTGGACTCCTGATTTAATGGGAGCAGCCCGCATGTCAAAAAATGACGAGCTGGGAGTCAGAATGCGTCACATGGCCACATTTCTCTACAGTCATTGGCTAATTGTGCAGAGACACTCTGTTTGCTCACACCTTCATGGTGTTTAAACTCTGTGTGTATTCATGCAGACTCAACCACATAAATGTCTCTCTGACAGCACCAATAACTGGCCCAGACAAAAACAGATTTCTGTAAATCAGACCCATGGGGGAACTTCCTTTCCAGGAAAGCTGAGCCTCCTCTCTTAATGGATCATGTCTTTTAAACACAGATTTATTTCAGAGCTCGGCAGCATTTATTATTAACACAAACCAAAACAGATGATGACAAATAACGTTTTTGCTGTCTGTCTTCTCATTTATTCATCTTTTATTTCTTGTTATTTTTGTTTTCTGTCGTCTGTAAAACCAACAAATCGCTAAAAAAGATCCAGTCTCTTCCATCTCGTCGACCCCCCCGTTGTAAGAATCGGTGTCCTACTTCTGCAGAGCCGCTAACTCAGACCTGCAGCGCTGTGAAATCACAAACTTCAGATGGATAACTTTTCCTGCTTTCCCTCTGGTAACACTTCCTGACTCCCTTTATATATATATATATGAATAATCAAATGAGAAAATACATTTAATATTTTTAGTTTTTTGTTTAAGTTAATGTGTTTTGCATTCATTTAAGGAATTATTTGTTTTTATTATGTATTTATTATTATTATTTCAACCATACAGTTTTATTAACCCCAGAAAAAACAGTAGGAATAATCAAAAACGTTTAGCTGATTTATCTATCATTCAAACACTTTAGTTTTATGACTTTAGTGTTAATAAATATTCTCTTTTTCTATTATTATTATTTAAATGTGTCTTTTTGTTTATTTATTTGAGTCCCTTTCATTTTATTTCTCTTTAAATTTCTCGTTTTACTTTTAGTTTTTAGCTTGCACAGACAAACTTTAACATATGTTACTGACCCCTTACTCTGTGAGCTCCACAAATCAAAATATTTCATAATGTTCCAAAAATCTTCTACAAAACAAAAGGTGTTTCTACCTTCAAACTGACACTCCTGGACTTTGGAGATAACTTCCTTTGTCACTGGGTCACATGAATCGTAACCTAGAAGTTATTTTAACTTTTAGCTGCTCCTACAGTGCAAAAACTTCATCTCAAAAAGACTTTTGTTTCATGAAAAATTGTCTTTTTTTTGGTCTTGCTAGAAAATAAAGATTCTTAAGCAAAGGTTTCAATAGCAAAAAAAATTTGTTTAAGAAAACATGGCTAGAATTTTTTTTTTAAAAACATTTATTGATACACATCTCATTGGCTTATTTAAAGAAACATGTTCAAATTTGACTTTTAATGCACATCGTGATTTTATTATGTGAAAAGTGCCATATAAATACAAAGGCATACTTATTTTTTGCTCCTGTTTTTTTTTTTTCATTTTTCTGTTAATTTGTTTATTTTTTCAGATTTTCTTTAAAACATTGTTTCCTGTATTTTTTTATGTTTTTCACTTTTTTGATTTTCAATCACAAAAATCTTGTAAGATGACCTCTCCAAATTAAAGCAATAAGCAAAACTATAAATGGGATCAGTATGGGAGTAAATTAAAGTTTTTAGCAAAATTTCTAGTTTTAATTTTTTAAAAAGGAGTAAAACATATAGACTGCTGGGGGGTTATGGAGGTTTTGTTTGTCAGCAGGCACACAAACAATAAAAACAATAGACCTCCAAACATGATGAAGATCAGAGTGTCAATTTGTTTTTTTTTTTATATTTATGCAAAATTCAAAATAACATATTTTTTTGTTGCTTTAATCTGACATCTTCACATTTCTAGAATCAGAGTAATCATTTTCTAGCAGATTATTAATTAACATAAATGCATTGAAATATTTTAATCTAAAAAATACTTTAAAAAAAAGGTCATAAGATACAGATATCCTCCTTTGAACTGGAGAAAAGTTCAGAAGGATGTCCTAATCGGGGAGCAAAAGCCAAATCTTTAGCAAAAACAGCTAATTTTTGGGAGATTTCTTGAAGAATTTAGCATTTCTATAAGGACTCATCTCCATTATTCATGAAGAACCTGTCAAAGTGACATTTGAGGCACGCACAGGAGAAAAACGCCTCCCCCTCTAGGTCGCGCTTTCCCGTCCGTCCTCTGCATTTCCGCTGGATTTTTGACAGGCGCCTCGCTGCGTAGGACCGGCGTGAGGTCACGGCACCATCATTTGTTTTCTGCCAGCGTGCTGAACTATTGATTCTGAAACCACAGCTCAAGGCAAATGTTGGCCGCGTTTACCCGGATTAATTAAAACGTCCCTCATTTTGGGTTCGCCTCGAGGAGCGAGGCTGTGTCAATATCCGCCGCGCTCTCAAACTTTGCGTGTGTGCTGCATATTTTTAAAGAAACACATTACGTAGCCTCCTGCTTACGGTGAACTTGGACCCAGAACTTCTTCACAAACCTTTACATTTTTTTTAAATTAAATCAACTTTTGCTTTATATAAACCAGAACCTTCAAATTTTTTTGCACCTTTGTTATTAAACGTTGTCTTTAAAATTAAAAACCAACAATTTTCATCACCAAATGAGGTTTTATTGTTTGTCACTGGCAGACATGAATCTTCCAGAGACCCTGCTCCGTGTCTCCACAGTCACTATTTATAGTTCTGTGTCAGAGACGAGCATGAGCCTGAATATGGAGCTCTTCTAAGCAGCAACATTTAATTGTCAGCTCGGGTTTTATCTGCAGCGAGCAAATAGAAACGCTGGGGTCCATAAAAGGCAAAATATTTTAGCCACTTGTCATCTGCATCCCTTTAAGGGGAGATGAGAAATGATCAATGCTGATGGGGATCTGTGGAAGCGATTGATGGCTGCTGGGGGAGTCGGGCGCCGTAAAAGCACCTGATTGAATATGACAAAGGGTTTAAGTACCTCCAGTGTTCCTACCAGATCTGGTGAAGCAGTGTGGGGAATTAAAGGTTTCTTTTGTGAGAACACATCAACTTAATGGCTCTTCATTATGCACCAGATTAGTGAGTCTGGACCCACTTCCATTTCTTTGCTTTAACATTAATTAATAAAAATAATATATGCAGAATAGCCAGCTTTACAATTTTTTATTTATGAAATTGATGCATCTTTGGTTTTAATAGTTTTGTCAGTTTAACTGCAATGATACAACTTCAAACCAGATGTATTGCATTACAGCATTAAATTATGTAAGCTGAATGTGAAGATACCAGAGCTGACGGCTAACGATGCTAAGCTGACAGCTTGCTAAGATATTAGCCAAATGCTGAATTAGCCAAAAAACTGGAAAAAAAATTTAATTTAGTCAAAAAGCTAGCACAATGCTAAAATATTACCTAAACTAAATTAGCCATAGAAAAAAGAACCTGGGAAATTTTCTTTTTTTTTTT
>NC_050534.1:16499513-16499709 GCF_002922805.2 Oryzias melastigma | reverse complement strand
AAAAACCTAACTGGAAAAATGTAAATTTTGTCAAACCAACTAGGACAATTCCAAAATATTAGCTAAACTCCAAATTAGCCATAAAACATACATTGAAAAATGTCTAATTTTGTCAAAACAGCTAGCACAATGCTAAAATATTAGCTAAATTCCAAGTTAGCCAAAAAAAACTGGAAACGTGTCTGATTTTGTCAAA
>NC_050534.1:16482267-16499504 GCF_002922805.2 Oryzias melastigma | reverse complement strand
ACTCAACATAAGCCAAACAATCTGAAAAATGTCTTTTTTTTTTCAAATCAGCTATGATAATGCTAAAATATTAGCTAAACTCCAAATTAGCCACAAAAAGAAAAAACTGTTAAAAAGTCTAATTTTGTCAGAACAGCAAGGATGATGCTAAAATACTAGCTAAACTCCAAATTAGCCAAAAAAAACTGGAAACATGTCTGATTTTGTCAAAATGGTTAGCACAATGCTAAGATATTAGCTAAACTCCAACTTAACCACAACAAAAAACTGGAAGGATGTCTAATTTTGTCAAAAACAGCTTAGCGTGTTGGTAAAATAAAAGCTAAATGCCAAATTACCCTAAAAAAGCCAGTAGTTGATAAACATTTTAAAGTTTGAACAGTGACTCTACATAACAACTTCAAACATGGAAAGCTGCATAAATGGGACTTTTAGAGTGTTTTGTTCTTTGTGGTTAAATAAAAGTGACTCATATTAATTATTTAGGTTTTGTTGGAAGTTCTTTGAAGAAAAGCATCGACTCTTTTTTTAAACTTCTAATAAAGGTTGTTCAGGATGATTCTATTTGTGGATTTCTGATTAAATGTCCTTTTCCTTTAGCTGCGATTAATGTAAAGGAAAATGAGATCTGATCTGGAGGTCAGGCGGTCTCCTCGTTAATGTCTGCAGCTCTTCTTCCAATGTTCCAGCCGTTGTACTTCACCTCCTTTGACTCCTGTCTGCCTCCTTCTTCCTCCTCAGGTGACGTCATCGTCTACATCAACGACGTCTGCGTTCTGGGAACGACCCACGCCGACGTGGTCAAAATCTTTCAGTCCATACCCATCGGCCAAAGCGTGACCCTCGTTCTGTGCCGCGGCTACCCGTTGCCGTACGACCCGGAGGACGCGGCCAACTCCACCAACACGGCCACCACCCTGATCTCGCCGCTGGGCATCATGGAGCAGCGGCCCATCATGGTGAACGGCCGGACGGGCTACGACAACTACTTGGAGTACCTGAGCCGCACGGCGCGTTTCATCCCGGACCCCGGTCAGGAGCAGGTCAACGCCCAGCAGCAGCAGCTGCTCAGCACTCACCCGGGCGACACCCACCTGGACGGCTCGCTTCCCGCCACCGGCAACACGCCCCCCGACAGCGTCTCCATGGCGTCCTCGACGCAAGGCGAGCTGCTGACCGTGGCGATGGTGAAGGGCGTGGAGGGTTTTGGCTTCACGATCGCGGACACCATCACGGGACAGCGGGTCAAGCAGGTCCTGGAGCCCCAGGGCTGCCCGGGCCTGTGCGAGGGCGACCTGATCGTGGAGATCAACAAGCAGCCCGTGCAGGGCTTCACTCACACGCAGGTGGTGGAGCTGCTCAAAGAGTGCGCCGTGGGAGCCGAGGCCAGCATGGTGGTTCAGAGAGGCGGCACAGGTAAGACCCGAAGCACCAGGTATGGATACTTCCTCCAACCGTCTTGTCAGGCAGACTTTTCTACTCTTCTTTCACTAAGTAACTACGATCGTCTGAAGCACAGACTCTCTTGAAAACCCTTTCTCTACCTCTTTGCTTCTACATTCCCGAGTCCACTGTCACGCCGCTTTACTTAAACAGATGTCTCTCTGCTCACCGCGCTCTGTCAACAATGTAGTCTGATTAAAGCGCCCACTTGGAAGACCCTTTCAGGTACTCTTCCCTCATCGTCTTATCTCAATTGATCTCCTTTTGTGGGCTCCTGAATCAAAGCAGCTCTGCTTTTCCTGGAAATTCTGCTCTTGAGGTGATTCCACTTCTATATTCTGCAGAGCGTGGCCTTCGGACCATCATATAAATCCTTATTTTGCCGATAAAGTTGTTATTTTTAGTCTTCTGGTAGTTGACTGTTCCTATAATTGGGGGGTAGTGTAGGTTAAGTCGACTGTATATGAGAACTGGATTGAGTGACACCACCCCTCTGGCATTCCAAACCAACACATTCTGATGCTCAAGTCGGCACATATTGACCCCTTTGCGGTGTCCCCAACTTGTCGTTTTTTGACGACAGGCTGTTTGTAAAATCAAGTGTCTGCAACTTTTGGGATGCGGTATTAGTTGCGGTACCAGACCCGGGCTGGTCCTCAGGACGCATAAAGTCCCGGTACCCTAACTGGGTACCAGACGCTGTACAAGACCTGAACCGGTACCAGATGTGGTACCGGACCCAGACAGGGTAACAGGCGCGAGCCGGCATCAGGTTAGTACCGGTACCATAGCCCTAAACCAGTAAATGCTCACACTCCAAAGCGTAGCGCACCAGTACCCTAACTGAGTACGGATACCACAACCCTAAACTGGTACCGGTTTGCATCCGTTACCGCGTCTGGTACAGGGCGCAAAGCAGTACCGGTTTAGGGTTAGGGTACCGACACAGACCGTAGGTAAACCCAGTACCAGGCACGAGCCGTTACTGGATTAGGGTTATGGTACCGGTATTCAGTTAGTGTATCGGTACTGGGTTAGGGTATTGTCGCTCTGCTTTGGTACCCTAACTCAGTGCCCTAAACATTTTGCGGCCCAGAAGTTGGGGACATTCAAAACGTCAAAAAGTGGCTCCTTAGCCAACTGTCAATATCAAACGTCCACTCAGGAAGTACCCGCTGGTTCCAAGAAGCCAAAATCATCTCTGGTTGTTGGTTACATGACTCATTACGCAACTCCAACATGGCGGCACCCATACAACAACAAAAAAAAGGCGACCGAATTGACCATTTTCTTTTGGTGACATACCACTCCAGTTCTCATATACAGTCAAGGCTGTGCACTCAAAGTCAGAAACTTGATACTTGAACGTCTGAGACTGAAAGAGGATGTTTTCTTTGTGTCAGAAGGAAGATTGTAAGTTTTGCCTACACACTGAAATCTCCTCTTCACTAAATTGTGTGGAGAGCATCTGCCAGTGATGATTCATGCAGAGCTCAAGATTAAATCATTCCACATTTTGATTAAACGACTAGAAAGAGAGGACTCTCTAAATGACTTTACAAATTAAATGACTCTAATCTTTGTTCTTCTTCTATGGTTTGTTTTGACATCATCCTTCACTTGATGACACATAAACCAACGTGCTCAGACTGTTGTTTTTTTTAGAAGAGAAATTATGGCGTTTATTTAATCTTTGCTCCATATTTTTCTGATGTGAGTCAGGCAGGGGGTCACTGACATCGTCAAAGGTTGGCCACGCCTCCTGATCATATATCAGTTTATGCTTCTGTCTCTACAGACAGTGATGAAGTTAAAACATCTACTACATTTTTTTAATCAACATCTACTTGGAACATTTTAATATATTCATGAAATTAATAAATATTGATATTGTTCCCAGATAAAAAAAACACCTTTGATTAGTTTTCAATGTAAAAAAATATAATTTGATTAAATTTAATGGTTTAAATCTGTTTTTAGTTCATCTTAAGTCATACTGAATGGATTAAAGTGGCGTTTCCCCCATATGTTTTACCACAATGTTGTCAAAATTCAACGCATGAATCCTTGGCTCTAGCTGAACAAAACAATATGGCATGTGATATGAACATATTAGGAATGTGGGTGTGGCTAATAAAAAACATTGGTTGCCAAGGAAATCTAAAAATGTACTCTTGTCGATTCTTCTAAAAACTACATAGACCTGTTTGTCACCTCCAGGAAACCAAAAAATAAAATGGTTGCTATGGAGATAAAACCAATAGAAAAGCTGCAATAAAAAAAAATCTATTATATAAATTAGTATAGCAGTCACTATATTAATTAATTAATTAATTAATTATCAGCGTTTTACTTTTGTTTTCTATTTTTTTTTTTCTCTTACTGAAACATTTTTTGGTGCGTAAACAGACAAAGTTGATTGTTCCCTTTAAAAACAATATTTCTTAATTTGCCAAAATAAAAGTATTTGCTTAGGTATAAAGCTACTTGTATGTGAGATACAATTGCAGTGCTTAATGTTGTGATCATTAGATAAAATTAATTTTTATCATTGAATTACAATGAATTAATATTCTGGTAGAATTTTTTTTTCTAAGTCATAAAGTAATAGTGAAAAAAAATAGTGAAAAATTGTTGAGGTACAGTCTTGGGATGTATCGTGATACGTATTGTGATCAAGATATCGCAATACCTATTGTATCACCAGACTGTTGCCAATACACACCCTACCTTGTTGCACTTTGACCTATGATATAACATAATTCTCATCATAACTGGAGTTTCTTGGTTTGCCAGAATGAGTATCACCATTGACTCTACAAATAAAGGGATTTAAACCACTTTTAAAACAGCTGCACTTTAAAAGTTAAGCATAAAAAAGCTAATAAAAGTAAAAGTTACAACATTATAAAATATTGAAAGCAAAATGCAATAAAACGAGATAAATCAACAGCAGATCAGATTTTAAAGCTTGGTCAAATGCTCGACTGTAAAAATAGGTTTTAAGATTTGTTTTAAAAATGGAAAGTGAAGATATCTAATGGAAGTTCAGTAGTAAAATGTTTCACCTTGATTTCTACTATCAGTTAAAGTCACATTAGAGAAAAAGATCTTAAACTTGCCTCTGAAACTTGGGTAAAGGGGGCTATTAGGTTACAAAAATTATAAGTTTTATGACTTACAGACAGAAAAAAGATCCTAAGATCATCATTAGTAAAGACAGTACTACACATCACAACAAGAAGATGCTTTCCTCAAGCAAAAGCAAGTAAAAAAAGTGTCTTTCTCCAATCTGTCCACACTCCTGTGCGTAAACATAAAAACACAGTGTTGGATCTCGCAGTAAAGCGGCAGCACCATCTGTCTGGGGGTTTCCTCGAACAGTAGAACCGTAGAAGGCGCAAACAAATGTTCCCGTCTGAGAAGCAGCCTGTTGGCTCGCTGATGCAGCAGGAACCTTATTGACATGCCGTACTGTTGTGCTGCCTTATTATCCCACATCAGGGCCCGGATTAGCTCCAGCGCGCTATAGTACATCAAGGTATGCATTGTCACGTGTGTTTGCGTTGACGTGGTTGGAAGCAGCATGAATAGCTGCTCTCACGGAGGCAGGATTTTCATTTATTTATACATCTTGGGGGAATGGTGCCAGAATGTCCTGCTGCGGTTTTACATGTCACTGTTCTCTTCTTGAGATTGTTGTCTTTTTTGTCATTTTACCATAAAAACACTTTAAGCTCATTAAGATCAAAGACATTGGGCCCCTTTGGTTGACGAAGATCAAAGCGAGCTTGTTGGGGTTTTGTTTAAGCTTTTTTTCTAGTGTGATGCAGATGAACGAGCAGGAGTTAGGCTAAGCTAGTTGTATTAATTACGCTACGTTCACAAATACGTCTGCCATGGCCTGATGGGGAGGCATTGGCAGAAGATTTCATGCCAACGCCCTTTTTTTTGTCATTTTGTCGTAAAAACACTTTAAGCGCATTAAGATCAAAGATGTTGGGCCCCTTTGGTTGAAAAAGATCACAGCAAGGTTGTTGGGGTTTTGTGAGGCTAAGCTAGTTGTAATAATAATGCTACATTCACAAATACAACTGTGGTTCATTTGCCTTTTTTTTTTCTTTTAAATCATGGGCAATGCTGTCTTCCCATTTGGACCCATAAGGAGTGGGATCACCTGGTCATCGCAGGGTCCAAGGGTCGTCAGATTTCTAACAATCAGATGGTGGCGGGGGATACTTGGATGATGGTAGTCTAAAATCGGTCGATCATCTGACAATTTTGGGGAGATTGGAGACCCACCTATCAGTCGATTATCATGCTGCTGACTTCCTGCCACCGCGCAACCTCCAAATGTGCCCGGGTAGCGACTGATTGTTGTCAAAAAATCGTCCAAAAATATGTGTTTCATTTTAACTTTGTCTCAAAACCTACTCAGCCATCGTCGGCGTGTAAATATGTGATTGCCACCTTCAGATTACAAGCGGTGTTGTGCGGCCACTTGCCCATTTTTCTGAAAAACTTGCACTTAGGTCGCCACATGGTGGCATTTTGGGATATAGGACCATAGCCCTATATCCCAAACAGGTACAACAAGTGGGGTATTCACACACCATGAAACTGGAAGTTACAATCACTGCTCCAAAGTTTGCCCTCTCTGGTTGGGTGGAGTGCTCCTGCCTCAGGTGGAGATGTTTAAATATCTTGGGGTCTTGTTCAAGAGTGAGGGAAGATCGACAGGCTGATTGGAGCGGTGTCCGCCATCATGGTAGCTGCACTGGTCGGTTTTGATGAAAAGAGAGCTGAGCCAGAACGAAGCGAGCGTTTCCTCAAGCCTCATATAGACTCTTCAAGGGATGTCATAAAGATGGAACATGCCTTTGTCGAGTGAGTGCTAAGTGTATTGTGAAGTTTTAATAGTGTTAATGTAAGCTGAATTCAATTGTGATGTATAAGTGATGCTTTCGTACAGTGGCGTTACGCCACACTCTAGTTGTTAGTAACGTGTAGTACTGACTCTTTACTGACTGCGCGGATTTCCTCATTTCACGTGATAAGTGTACGCTAGGAGCTTTTTGCGTAGTGCACAGGTTTTGGAGGGAGGTTAAAAATGAAAAATCTGTACTACATCCCTGCATCTCATCTACTTACACTTTAAGTGTTCACTACAACCCGTCTCTTGGAGCATGACCGTAGAAACAAGAGCATAAACATTTTCCGCTCTACGGGCTCATCAAGCGGTCAGTGAGCTTGATCATGTGGGTGTTCCCCATACTGGTTTGCCTTTTTTTTCTTGCATCCACCTGTAAGAGCAGTCGTGACTACAGCTTAAGTAACAACAGTTTCTCCAACAGCCTCACAGAGCCATCTGCAGCCATATTTATTTTCATCATGGGGGTTTAAGGGATTTGTGGTTGCGTTTGCCTGGTTCCATTTGTTTTTCACACAAAGACAGATGGTCTTATTTTTGTAAACAGTCCAGTCCTTGTACCTCAGAGTGCAGAGTTCTTCCCCTTAGTTATTGGTCTTTTTTATCCCTGAATGATTCTAGGTCAGTGTTAAGTGGCTGACTAAGCCGGCAGCAAAAAATAAATTCCTCCAAAAAGGCTCAGAAAGGAAGAGTAGACGAAAAAGAAAGGAAGATAAAATTTTAAAAGACTTTGGAGAAAGCAGGAGAAAAGCTACTCTGAACCACTTTATGAGTTTACAGGATGGTCCAGCTTTTAAAAACACTTAAAAAGTTATTCAACCATAGCATAAAAAAGTAGGGAGAGAGAAAACTACAAAAAACTTACAAATATAGCTGAGTTTTTGTGTAATCTAAACATCAGATGAATAAAAAACTTAAAATAATACAAGAATTATATTTCATGCTCTATTAAAGACTGCATTGCAAAGTGCTTCAAAAATTTGACAAAATTAAGAAAAATTAAAGATTCAAAACATGGATGGATGGATGGATGGATGGGAAATTTAAAAATGGCCATCTGCTGATAATCATAAAAACATACATGCATAATATATACGCGCAAAGCTATCTTTAAAAATGTGTATATATAATAAAAATACACAAATGTATATATACAAAATACTCTTTAAAATAAGAGTGAAAAATTGTTCAGGCACAGTCTTGATGTACTGTCATACGTATCGTATTGTGAGCCATGTATTGTGATACTATATCGCGATTAGTATGCATGTGTGTGTATGTGTATATATATATATATATATATATATGATGTTTATGTACAAAATACTCTTTTAAAAAGTGAAAAATTGTTCAGGTACAGTTTTGCGATGTATCCTGCTACGTATCGTATTGTGATTCAGGTATCGTGATACAATATGTATTGCGATATGTATATATACATATGTATACGTATTTGTGTGTGCATGTCTTTTTTGTGTGTGTGTTTTTTCATTGCTGGACATAAACCAATTTCAATTCAGAATTTTCTGATAAAAATCCAAACAGTATTAAGCAAGTAAAAGGAAAGTCAAACTTTCTTATTAGTAATGCTGACATTACTCTTCAATGATGATGTCATCGCTTACTCTTTAGCACCAAAGTTACCATGACAACAAATCTCAGCATCCAAGAAAGCTGGAAATGAGCAGTGAGATGAGGGTTCACAGACTGAGCGTCATGAATAATTTCTGGTCTGGCTCACGCAGACAAACCGGTTCGACTCCGACTGCTTGAGCTGCAGCTCTTTTGGTGGAGGAAGTTGGAGAAGAAAAAGTCGAGGAAAGTGAGTAAGTGAAGCAGAAACGACATGATGTAGAAGGGACAGTGTGAATGTAGAGGTAGAAGTAAAGAAGCAAGGAGAGTCAGCGGGCTCTAAACTCTGCTCAGCAAGGCTTGGTGTTGTCATGGACACAGCGCAAAACTGCAGTAATATTTATATATATATATATATATATATATATATATATATATATCTACAGTGAAATTGTGTCTTTATAACCTCAATAATCCTCGACACAATCAGCTATAATTGGAATCAAGAAAAGACACAGTTGAGCGGAAAACTGCCACCGTTTGCTAAACTTGACTCAATTTCAGCTCCGCTTTGCTTCAATAAAAAGAGAGTTTGGAAAAACCAAACTCTTTTTAGTCTGATTTGTTGCATAACCTGTCTCTTTTGACATTTTTTATCCTCAGCAAAATTTAACACTTAATTATTGTTATTTTTGAGCGTCTGGCGAAACAAAATGTTGGTAATAATGTCAGGAAATGTCAAAAATAACCACATTCAACAAAAACAATCGAAACAGATTCTTGACATGAACCAGAATAACGTATTAAAATGCTTTTATTCACTTTGATCCAACAAATACAAATATTATTGTTTTTAAAAGAGTTTAATAAATGTCTCAAAATATTAGGTTCTCAGGTACTTTGAATATGTTATAGGGTTCTTCTGTATTTCTAAAGTCTGATCATTTAAAGAGCTTGAACTAAAAATTTATTAAAACACATTTGACTGTTTAAATCTTTCCGTTTAGTTTTTAGGTGATTAAAAAATGGTTTGAGGGCTTGATATTTAATGATAAGTAGATGGAAAATGAAAAAAACTGACCTACTATTGATTAGCTCTAAATTTAATTTTTACCCGATATTTTGTTTTTAGATAAATCTGGCATAAATACAGTGGAAATATAGTCAAATTGATGGTAGTTTGGGCATTTTTATGTAGTTTTGTCTTTCAGTTTGCAGCCTGAAAAACATTTTTCCTTATAGGTAGTCCTTCAAATAAGTCGACAGTTTGCCGAAATTGGTCTCAAACTGATTTCAAACTTTTCTCAATTTAGTTAGTCATCCTAAAGTCGGGGTCACAGCGTTGCTGGAGCCTATCCTAGCTACTGTTCTGCAAAGTCGAGGTTACCAGTCTATCGCTCACATCCAAACTTATTGACAATTTAGAGACACCAATTAACCTATGAAAATGTTTTTGGACTTTTGGGAAAAAAGACAAACCGGGAACCTGAAGAAACCCAAACATCTTTGGGGAGAAGATCCAAGATTTGTAAAGAAATACCCAGTCAGGATTCAAATCACTGCCTTCTTGCTGTGAGACGAGAGTATTAAATCTGGAAGCACCTGGAATCTGACCTTTGAGCTTTCCCAAACCCCCCAATATTCCCTCGTTTATCGCCGGGGTTACGTTCCAAAAATAACCTACTTTCCTGAACTTTTCTAAAACAAGCAATGGCGTTATGGTTTTGTCTCTTGTTTAAACTCCTTCAAAAATCAAAATTTCACAAAAAATGGTTAATTTTTTTCACAAAAAATGAATTCCAGTGTCATAGAATGAAAATAAGTGTCGATTTGTCAACCTGAACGCATTCTGTGTACCAAACAAGGCACAGTAACGGAGCTGGTTGGGTTAATATTTTAGAGAAATTGTGCATTTTGTGGTACAATCACCAAATTTGGCCTTGGTGTACCTTAGAATCCCCTTTCAGAAAAACACGTTAGCTACAAAAAAAATCCCAAATGGCGGCCAGTTGTAAAATGGCAGCCATATACACAGTTGATACAAAAACATTTAGGCTGTGTTAGGGCTGGGCGATATGGGAATTTTCATATTGCTATATCGTTTTTTTCATTTTGTGCGATAACGATATTAAAAACGATATCAATCAAATAACTATATTTGTCAAACTAATCTTTATTGCAAAGAGCTTTAGGACTTCAGATTTTTACACCTTAACCTGCAGTTATTTTTATATTATTTTCTAATTACTTCTGAACATAAACTATAGGGACTGCTGTGCAGCAGAAGATAATAACATGTAAACTTAATCTTAAAATAAACAGTTCTGATAATAGATTTAATCATCATTTCACTCAGTCATCTGACATGTGTACATGTTGGAGGATTGATCAAACACATAAGATCTCTTCATTTAGTGTCATGTCAGGAGTCGTTAAAAACAAGTTTATTTTACTATTATTAGATCACCTCATTAAGAAATGAGCATAAACGGCACAAATGTAACTAACAAATTTATTATTGATACACAATAAACGCGCGGCAATAGACAGACTGTCTCATTTTTCTTTTTTCATGGAGGTTCTCCTCTAAATCAGGTGTTTAAGCTCCTGGTTTTAAAGCGTGTCTTCTCTCCCTCACACTCTGTGGATCTGTCGGTAAAAAAACACCTGCGGAAGAATAATCCAGTCGGACCAAACCATTTTCAATTTAGAGGAGGGGTGGTCCGGTGACGACGTTTCCAGAACAAAATATATAAACATCGTTACCTTGACATTAAAAACAAAAGTATTTGCGATTACATATAGGTTATTGGTTTACTGAAATAATGTTTTCTGTTGTGTCCTTTTGTCATCATTCGGGGCCTCCGTGCCCCCCCTCTCAGTCTGGGCTCCCAGAATCAGCCGCTCCGTAAGAAGAAGAAGAAGCGCGGCTCTTCCGGGGTTTTCTCCCGTGTTATTTTACACGAAAGTTTATCGTAATAGACTTATTTCATTATCGAAAAAAAGTAATATCGCAATAACAATAATTATCGTTTTATCGCCCAGCCCTAGGCTGTGTCCGAATTCCCCCCAATCAATATATAGTGTGTTCGTCATTTTTAGTGCTGTCCGAATCTACTAATTCCAAAATTGAGTGCACTAGAAATTTCCCAGATGTCTTTGCAAAAAACTAGCGTACATCGATGGTCACTAGATTAGCAGATATAGACCACAATGCATTGCGGTCGAACAATTTGGAACAAAAAAAACGTGTTTACATTTATTTGAATAAGCCATCAGAAAACACTGGAGTGATAAATAAATGTTGCGAAATGTTAATTTTTATTTGATTTCCGCTTCGTGAAATCAGTGACGTCACATCCTGTGTTTAGAAAAATGAAAGAAAAGAAGGGAACATCGTGTCTGAATTACCTTTAAAGTACAGGGGACTATATACTCCTGCACTATATAGTTTTTTTAGTTGTTAGGGGTTAGGCGGGGAATTCGGACAAAGCCTTAATCTCTATTTGCCCCAGTCTCAACAATATTGGCTGATCATGCATTGAGGTTTACCTACAGAATATTAATAATCTATTACATATATATATATATATATATTATATGTATGTATATATGCTGTATTTTTATATATATATATAATATATAAATCTTGAATTTTCTCGTAGATAATGTGCTTCTCTGAAATAGAGGATCCTAAGGTAAATCCACGCCAAATTCTGTGGTCATTCAGATGCATGGTTATTTAAACCATTAAACTATCCAACCAAAATAAAATAAATAAAACGCCAAAAATTGGTTTGCTTCTTATTGATTTGGGGTAATAACAGATAGAATCAATATTTTTAGTAATATAACAGAGTAAACAGTATAACAGATCAAGAGGACCACAGAACACATTCCTAATGTTTTCTGTTCCAATGATGTCTGGATTTTTTCTCGCGGGTCTCCACCAAAACCAGGTTCCCCCTTAGCAAGCTTTACATTCAGTTAAGCCTCATCACCTTGAAAAAGCTCATCTACATAATATAGTTGTGATGTTTAACCATCCCTTAAATTTTAGCGAGACTCCAAAGCTGTTTCGGCCCAACAAATGGGCACTTTTCCTCTCATTACTAGTAATTAGACTTCAGGACTGGGTGTGCATCTGTGTGTGAATATGAGCGTGACAGACCGGTTCGTTAGTGGCTACCTCGCCTATTAACAGTCTGTGTCCACTCTGCAGAACCGGCAAAGATGCAGAGCTGCAATTAGCGGCGGAACCCTCAGCTCCTAACATATCACGTACTTCAACCGCGGCGCTCGCCCACTCGCGCTCAAATGCTAAGAATCCTGTTCACACAAGTCGTGCGCACACCTTTGCTTCAGACGAGTATCTGAAGTAGCTCTCGACTTGATAAACCCTTTCGTTTCTGCTGACTCCATTAACTATGATGAATCAGCGGGCCGGTTTGACCTTTCACCCCGTGCAACCCGGCGCTGCTCAGGAACTGCAGGCTGTAACTGAAAGAAAGAAAAGAAAAGGCCAGTTTGATTCACTGATCTTCCTCCTGCCTCTCAGGGAACGAGGTTGTAACGAGACAGTGATTCATCGGCTGCTTGTGCGAAGAAGATCGTTGGAAACAAAAGACAGAAAAGGAAAGCGCGAGTGAGTGATGAGTTTGGCTCTCTGCCAGTACATCACAGTCCGTCAGCCTCGTTCACACTTGCAGATTTCTCCCCACAAAGTCCAAAAAAAAAAAAAACGTGTGCCAGGGATCAATATCCAACCCTTTCTGTTGAGTAAGGGCGGCCATGCAGGGCGGGATGCTAATATTGGTGCATCAAAAAAAAAAAAAAAAAAGCTGATGTTTCTTAGATTTAACATCATTATAATTAGATCGTATAACTAAATGCTACCTTGGCATTTCTTCTCTGTGTGGGAGGGGTAGAATTACCAACCCTGGAGGCCTCCTGAATAAACACCCCACCTTCAAGTTTCTAGACTGTGTAAACCGGTTCATTTTTAAAATAAATGTTAACAGTTTGACCAGGAATGTTTCAGTAACCAGATTACAATTAGCTTTATCGAGAATTGCTGTTCCTTGGGGCTTCCTGTCATCCCATAATATTTTGGTTTTGACATCATGCTGCACTATACTTACATTATGCTTAATTATCTGTGGCTTAGCACAGATGGTGTTGTTTTACCCACAGGTATAGGATGTAGTTTTAACTTGTAGAGCTGAAAACAAACAGCAGAAGTGTTTCCTCCACATGTAAGTGAGATCATCTACAGGGTTTATAATGACCCTTCACAGCTGTGACAGCTTCTACTCTTCTGGGAAGTTTCTTCACGAGGTTCAGGAGCATTTATCAGAAGGTTGGTGGACACTTGTGAGGTCAGGCAGTTTTGTCTCCCAGGTATCTCCTGGTTCAGATCTGGACTTAGGCCCAATCCAAATTCTTCCCCTACCCCTCCAATCACTGCGGAATATGGAGCTGTAGTCCTGTCCGAAGTTGTTTTTTATCCGTCTGCCGGTAGGGTGATGTGTGTCTCACTGGAGGAGAAACACATTTTTTCATGTGTGGTCTAAAGCGGGGGGGTCCCTAAACTTCGGCCCGCGGGCCGGACAAGTAACAGCCCATGGGCCGTAGAAGAAGTTTTCATTTAAATGTAAGTAATGGCTTTTTGTTTTAGCAAGACTTTTTTTAAGTCATAAAACCAGTGTTGTTTTGTTTTTACCGAGCGCTAGCAGCTACGCGCTAACGTAGGTAACAAGTGACTATTCATGATGTAAGCATACAATTTTCCTTTAGAAGTTATTGTTATAAGTATGTTTGTTTTTTATTGTATATTTTTTTATTTTTTAATGTAAAGCGCTTCGAGTTGCGTGACATAGAAGAAGCGCTTTATATAAATAAAGTTTGATTTGATTTGAATCGAGTGGTAGTAACATCCAAATTTAATTTATATTTCCCCATTTGAAAGGGGTTAAATGTAGGCCTGTCATGCAAATATTTATTTTTTTGTGTAATTAATTAATCTATTTTAACCACAATACATTTTAATCTAATTATTGCTATTAAAAGCCTCATTTTAGGTGTTTTATTTAAGTTTATGACATTGTGGTACTGTAAAAGATGAAAATAAGACTAAAAAGGTGGCTTTATTACGTTTTTTATTATAAAAGACTTTTAACTTTTACACCAACGAGGGGGAATTTTTTTTCAATCTTGAAAAAATAACAAGATTTTAAAAAAGCATCAGTAGGAACACTTTTATAAGCAATCCAAAAAATATTGAACACAAACCTCTTATTAATACCATAATTCAAATGTTGATATACATTATTCCACAGTTTACCACAACAGTAGAAAAGACAAGAGAGTGATTTTATAGTTCCCATTAACCTATTTAGGTAAATTTAATCATTTTAAAGATTGGGATATCACAGAAAAGAATTAAAGATAATCTAAGAAGGAAGAAATGAAACAACGCAGAGGGAATGAACTATTTGTACCTTTTTAGCTTTTTTTCTTGTTAGTTTTGTTTTAATAAACTTTTGCTTCGTTATCTAGACAAAAACGAGTGCTAAGAGGGGAACTTTCCCCTCAAAAATTATGCTTTTTTTAAAGCTTCTCATGACCCTAGCCCCCCGGTTCGAATCGTCTAACGTCCATTTTAGTAGTTTCCTCTGATGGATTCTCCTAGCAGGGTAACACTGTCACAACACTGATTCCTTAAACATCAAACAATTGACCTTCCATAGCCTGTATGTTTTTTTTCCTTGCGCTCAGTAAATATTGTTTTACTCTCAGGTTGAATGACGTTGATTCCGACTGTCACTCCTTTAAGCTGCAGAGATACACATCAAGCTGCTCGTCCTTGTAGAGTAAAGGAGATGAGTAAACACATAAAACATGGAAGATTTTGTTCTTTCTGCAATTTTAAAGTGTTTCTGTTTGACTTTATTCCTTAACATTGTTTTAAAGACCTACTCTATTTTCAAAGCAATCCCAGTGCTCTTTTAATTATGATTATGCCATTTTAAGCCGAAATCAAAAACCTCTTTTGTTCATCTGCTCCTGATTTACATTAATTTGAATAAATAAATACTCAGAATTGTAATTATAAGCATAATTTTTTATATGTATATAGATATGTCCTTCATATCAGAAAAATGCCACAAGAATATGTAAACATTGGTGTTTTTAACATGTCCTTGTAGCATTTTCCTCATGATGGAGAACATGTATGAAATAAAGTGTGTTTATTTATATTTCTTTATTCAAAGCAGATGAAAACCGGATGCTTGAAAAAGCTCAGGCTTGTCTCTTGAAGTCTCTCTTCACCGCTCCAATTCTGAAGCATCCACTTACAAACAATTCTGAAAACATTTCTGATAAACTCCGGATAATATGTCTTAATAAACGACCTACGTTTTTAATTTTTGGCTAAAAATTGCACGATTGTAACTAAAAAAAAGCAGAAATACTTAGGTTGGTAATTCGAACAAAAGCATCTCTTGTGTTTTTTTACAGCCCCATCATTTAGTAAATTGATTCCAGCAGTGCAACTCTCTTCAAACTGTTTAATGATGATCCAGGTTTGGCTCATAAAGATACCATAAATATTTAAAGTTATATATAATATTTTACTTTACTGGAACTGAGATAAACATATTTTCAGTTCTTTATGTCCCTCATAGCACTTGTAGAAGCTGAAATAAAGACATATCAGTTGGTGTAGAAGGAGATATGAATGTTTCATTACAAGAGGGCTTTTAATCATCACCGGTGTAATCCTGATCTGGCGTCCATCGGCGATATCAGCAGGACAAGACGGCGGTTAAGTGCAGGTTGGACTCTGCAGCGTTCACTGCTCGCAGCCCGGCTGACAGTTCTGATTAGCATTCTGCCGGAAAGCTTTCAGCACCCCGGACAGCTCATTCCCTTCTCCCAGACTTTCTCAACTTCAGCCACCGGGAACTCTGACATCCAACTAAATGTCTGGCGTGCCTGAGTTAGCGGCGCCTGGACCCTGTGGATTTCGCCGGTCACCGATGCCTGCTTGCAGTCTTCTCTTCTGTCGGAACGGCTCAGCTCAGATTTTGTCACCCGTTTGGAAAACTGCTCTGCCCACTTCTGCTTCAAATGTTCTGGAGAGTTTTCGATAAATTGTATGTTTAGGTGTTTTTTTTTAGCTCTTACATCAGCAAAGCTGATTGTAGAATTTTACAATTAAGTTTCTTCAATTTATTATTTAATAAATTGAGGTTTTAAGCTTGAATTGACATCATTTTGCTCGTACATAATCATAAAATTAATTTATTTCTCCCAATAATCTGATTTCTGTGGGGATGTAAACTGCTCAGAATGTTGCAGCTTCTTCCACTTTGTCCCCGCTCCATTGGCAGCTCAGTCAGACAGCTGTCTTTACATTGTTATTGGAGTCTGGCCAGGTTTAAACTGGGAAGGTTGGCTCATCATCCCCTATAATTTGATTTTCTCCATTTGCATGCAGAAACTGCCAACAAAAAGGGAAAGAAATGAAAAGAGGAAGTTACATGCTCCTGTGAATTTGGCTGAAGCTGTTTTCATTTTGTGTTGTTTTCTTCAGATTGGTGTTTTTGTTGTTTTTAAACAATGCTGTAAAGAGCAGAAACGCGTTTAATACCGCCTGAAAGGTCATCACAAGATGGATTGCGAGGAGTATGGAGAAGGTCTGCCCTTTACCTCGCGGTTCTGTATTACAAACTGAGCTCACTTAAGTGAAAGTCAAAGCATTTACGGACTCCTGTTCTGTTCCTGGAGGCCACAACGGGGCAGAGATGGATCCGCAAATGTCCTTTTGAGGAACGCCGCCGCGGCGTGTGCTGTTCAGAGTGTGTGTTGAAGATTAATGGAGGGTTTTCTGCCGTACATGTGAGGTCAGAGCTCCGTCTCAAACAAACAGAAACGTGACACTTCTTTTTTTTTTCTTCTTTCAATGCTGAGCTTTTTGTTCAGCTGAATTTGAGCTTTCATTTGACCATATTTCTTCATCTCTTTCATGTTTTGTCAGAGTTTTTGTCAAATGTGGTCTATTTTTTTCTGATTTAGTTACTTTTTTGTTTATTTTTAAGAAATTTCATGTATTATTACATTCCCACTGTCCTCTATTATGCAGTTAAGTTCAGGTCAGATTTATTCATTCTTCCTAAATTGTTTTTCATTTTGATTTCCTGACAATTTGAAACCTTAAAAGCTGACCTTAGATGACTATTTGTTGAGTAAAAAATCAGGAAATTCTGGAACAATTTTCTCCTTTTTG
>NC_050534.1:16456923-16482159 GCF_002922805.2 Oryzias melastigma | reverse complement strand
AAACATACGATGCGGCCCGCCAGATGGTTTAATCCGGCCCAGTCATGTAAAGGGAAAAAAAATATTAGGATGTTAAAAAAAAGGCAAGTTTCTAGCCCATTCCTGTAATGAGTTATGGTTATTTTAAGAAATAGTTGCAATACACAATTCCGCCACTAGGGGAAGCAGAGGAAAAGAAATACCAGTAAAACAAGAGATCAAGAAATAAACAGGATTTCTAAGTAAAATGCAGTTTGGCTCACCGCCATTAAGTTAAATAATAAAAAAAATATCAGGTGGTGTGACACCAATATTACGAAAAATGTCATTGTCAAAAATATAATAATAATAAGAATGAGTAATTAGAAAGTTTATATATAGACGCATTTAACATAAAAAACATTCAAGGTATTTTCTAAAAACTTTTAACCTAGAAATCTGTGCGATTTAAAACAGAATTATTATCAGTGTACTACAAAAGAAGTAAAGATTACTCTTTAAAAAAAAAAAAAATTATTAACTTTACTGCTCCAAAAAGATGAGAGAATAAAAAAACAGACTAGTTCATCCACATTTAAATGCATAAAAAACTCATCCAAATATCTCTATCTCTCTGTATGTGTGCACTACTCTGCATTAATCAATAAAGAGCTCTCTTTATCAAAATACATATTTATAAGGTTAAAAATGCCCCTCGGCTGCTGAGAAAAAACCACAAGACGTTAATCCAGATGCTCTTGTCGATGTTCTAATTAGTGTTTCTGCTGGAGCTGCTGCGTCTTTTAACTCTGAAAGTTGTTTTTAATCATTAATACTTCACATTGTGAACGTGGAGACCTGCAGCCATCATTTTTGATCCATAGACCTTAGACATTTAGATTACACTATAAAAACACAGTGAAATCTGTGAAAAGGAGAGCCAGAAGTTGATGAGAAAGCTGAAGTTACTGAAGTCAACATAAAAGTCTGTAAATGACTGCAGTTGTCTTTAAAGTCCCACTCTGATCATCTTTTGATTTTTTTAAAGCGTTCCCTGTGGTTATTTAGTTATGATTAGCTGTTTTTACCCATAAATCTAAGCGTCTCATCTTCTGTGACATAGTTTATGCAAAGCGTCAGAAATATGTCCTCCATCATCAAAAAAAACACCACAAGAACATGTTAAAACCTTCAAAAACTTGTTTTTATAAGAGTGAGTCTTTAAAATATAGTAATGGAGTGTTGTTGAGCAACGCTTGAACTACTTTTCAGACCTGAGGATTGATTTTTTTGGGACAAACTATCCTAAAACAACAACAAAAACTTCAAAATGTGTCATATAGGTGCTACACATTAAAGGGTCTGATATTCAGTCTGAGACATATATATCTAGATATTGTCATGAATAAGAACTAGAGCAATATACAGCAAAAATAACCTTATTTGGGGTCTAAAATCAGACATTAATATAGGAATTTCTGGTAAATTACTCCTTTCCAACCAGTTGAAGGTACTGCACTGTTCAATATGTATATATTTTTTACATTAAATTCAAGAGTTGAAGGTGGTTAACAGTAATACATATGCACTTAAATTATGACTCTTTATATTGAAAACAGCAAAATTGTAAAGTTAACATTTGTTTGTGATTTTTTTTTAAATAAACTTAAACTACATTTAGGCTTCCTCAAAGAAACAGTTAAATTGAAAATTAAAATGATTTAGTATGTCTTATTTAGATTTATATTATATGTCATTTTCAAAAAAAAGTTGTTTGTAAGAACTTTGTTTGTCTCACTTTGTGAAGAGTTTGAACATTCGTTGCTAAGATGACAACACAATTTATTCTTCAGCATTTTTAATATTATTTCTTCACGTCTTACATTAACTCCTCCTTTCGTGGATTTTAACCCTCTAACACATTTATTTGGCACATTTTTTGTCTTTTTTCACCATCTTTTCTGTCATCCTCAAACATTTCTAACTCCAGTTTGTTTTATGTTATCCTGATGTTTTTTGTTTGTTTGATTTATTTATCTCATGGTTGGTTTTCTCCATCTTTTTCACCCTAAAGCATCTTTTGTTTTCTCAACATTGCAGGTCACTATTCACCCTGGAAGACCCCGAAGCAGGTAACACCCATGAGCCGGGAACAAGCCCGGATTGCTCAGCAGATTCCTGTTTTTATCCCAAACAGTCCCGTTAAATCTTTAGATGTAAAAACGGGATGTTTCTGTCACGCCTTTATTAATACTGTCAACTTTGATGCAGCTTTTTTAAGGAAGTGCATATATATCAGAAGTGAGCTTTGATCCTAGAAACCCAAATTTGGCTCAAACTTTGTTGCATCAAGAGAACTGCATGTTTTCTCCAGCTGTACTGCTGCTATACTGTCCTTTGTTCTTTTTAAAATAATTTTCTTAACTCCTCCGAGTTCTGTATTTTTCTTTTTAGCTTTTGATGTTGACTCTCACTGATCTCTGGATTCACACGTGAAACCTCATCTGTAGAACTCTTAACATGCTTTCTTCATTCAAATCCATTGACTATATTTGAGAACTGGACCGAGCGAGTGTGACATCACCCATAGAAAATGGCTACTTCCAGCTCCAATGAAATGAAGTCGTAGTTTTTTTGTGATTCAAATGTCGCCATGTTGGAGTCAGACTTGCATTATGACCAAATTCTACTACTATTCTACTCCCTAGAAGACTATTTAATCCAGGATTATCTAGTGCCCTGGATTAATGCTAATGACCTTAAAGTAGAAGCCTAATAAAACAAACATTTTATAAAGAATATTATGAATCTATTGTGTTCTGATGATGAAAATTTATATAATTTATAAAAATATATATATATATATATATTTTTTTTTAAATGACAAATACAATGCATTGTGGTCAATATTTTCTAATCTAGTGTGCATGAGCGTTTTTAGTGACTGAAAATTGCACAAATTAGATTTGGACAATAAATTCCTCTATTGGAGACACAATAAGTTTAGAAAAGTTTGCATTTATCAAAAAAAATTTGCGCATGGAGGAGGTGCTTTTTGAGGCGTATCGAAATTCATATATTTCTAGCTCTCTTTAAAAAGTCATGCTACAACAAAAAGTCATGACTTACATTTAAACTTCTGTGGTTCAGAGCGTACCCACGTGAAGAAAATGTGGCGGAGGACTTTGCATCCCTCCGCTTGGAGGGTTAAATTTAAAAAATAAATTTCCCAGACACACTTGCACTTAAACTGCCCCTTCAAATGGAGGGGAAGGGAGAAGGGAATAACTCAGATTTGGTCTTTTTCTTTCACAGCTCTGTTCCATTATATAAGACTTACTGTCATATTTTTTTCAAAAAATTTTCATTATGGTCTATATTTGGCAATCTAGTAAGCATCGGTGTACACTGGGTTTTTCACAGAGACTTCTGGGAAATTTCTAGTGCACTTGATTTTGGAACTGTAGATTAGTAGTAGTGAGTAGTGAAGGCATTCGGACACAGCCATAGTCTGATTGGAAGTGGTTGCCGGTTGTCGACACTTTTTCAGTCTTGCTTAAACTAGGAAAGCGTCTACAACTAAGAAAATAAAATACAGAGTATTTTGACAAACAAAGACTAGAATACTTTTAAGACCATGCAGGTGGTTTTGCCAAATAAACGTCTGTCAACATGCTGTGTTCATGTGACCAGTGTGGTCGTCTGTCGCGTTCTCATCGAGGAGAAAGGGAAGCCGGCGTGCGGTAATGTGTACCCATCTCTAACGAGGTCGGGGCTTTCAGCGGCCCGCTGTGCGCAGACGTCCTTCACATCAACGCAAAGAACGTCTGAAACTACTGAGAGAAAAAAAACTCTTTCATCAAACTCGTATTTACTCATCAGATGGTGTTTCTCTTTACCAGGGCGCCATGTTCAGCCGGTTTGAAAAAGCGCCCCCTCCGTTTGACACTTTGACATGTTTGCGTGTCATCTCGGCTATCTGTTCAGCCGCTCTTATCTGACGCATCAAGGCTGCTGCTCTGACTGACTGGTGTTGTCAAAGCTGCTGCTGTCACCTCAAACACTCGCAGATGGGCTTTTCAAGGGAATGGATGCAAACAAATAAAAGAAACATATGCTATCATAAAAATACAGAGCAGTTTTATTCATTTTTTTTATCATGAATCTACGTCACAGGACGTGTTTCACACGTTTCTGCTACTAACCCTCTAACTTCTTCTTGCTTGGATTGATGCTTCTATCAGCTCTGCCTTTAATCTGAAAGGATCTAGGATTAGTTTAGAGATGCAGCCGACCGGCGGGCTTCGGATTTCTGCTCACAGTGTCGTTTGCAATGAGCTGCAAGTTTATCGGCTTTAGCATAAGCTGCAAACTCAACCACTTTGAAATGTGAGCTCTGATTCGGAAAGTTTTAGAACAAATGTTCGAACAGATTTAAAACATTTTCAGAGTAGTTTCTGTGTCCTGATGTTGGAATGTGGATGTAAAGTCTTAGTCACAACTGCACTTATGGGGGGATACAGGCAGTCTGTGGACAAAAACTTGTAACAGACAAGATGGCGGCTAAAAATCATTAGCCTGAAGCAGAAATTCCATAACATTTCTGAGTTGTAGCTACTTTTATTAAAATTTTTAAATGTGAATAAACGGTTTAGTGTTCAGGAACAACTTAAAATGTGTCAAAAGAGGGTAAAGTGCTTCATCAATTTCAGTAGTTTATTTAAAAACTCAATCGCACAAAATCCAAAACACACCTTAGGTTGCTATCCGAACAGGATAAGGAGCTCAAGACACACCTGTGCTCCCTTTAACCCAGTAAAGCCCAATAAATCAGAGAATTGACAGAAAATTCAGATTTTTTGGTATCCACAAAAATAATCGCAATATTATTATTTAAATATTTATGGTATCAATATTGATCAATTGGTGTTTTGTTTTTGTTCACAGTGTTAGTGTAAGATGCAAAAATATTGACGACTGTTCAGGGGAAAAAAAAGTACTTTATTTACCCACCATCTCAAATTTGAGCCACACATTTTGAATATGCTTTAACTGTGCTATAAAAACATATTTATCTACAAATGTTAAATTTTTTCAACACAAGAAGTAGTCATTTAAAAAAACGAATAGCAATAAATGAGTTGTTCTTACCATTAAGTTTTGAAAAGTAGCAAAAAACTTTTCCCTCCAAAACTGCTATTGAGATTTCATGGAGGCAGCCATTTTGAAATGAGCAGGAAATGCTCTTCTACTCCCCCTAGTGGAAGGATGTTGAACTACACGATAGAAAATATCAACCAACTTATATATAAGGGGTTTTTAGGAAAATTTTGGATCATGTTAATGAGATAGAGGTCTCAGAAATGTGATTATGAAAAATTAAATGACCCCAGACAACTGAAAAACTCTGGACAGAAGTGACTAAGGCTTAACATCTCCATGGATTAAGCTGCAAACCGGACATCTAAACTACTTTGTTCTTCCTTACAAACAATTTATTTGGACATTTTTTGCTTCAGTTTACAGTTGAACCATAAACATGCTGCTCTTTTTGCAAAACACTCACGTGGTTCCGACCTGCAGAGCTGGACCGTTCCAGAAACTCAAAAAACAATCAGATCTGGGGGTAGGAAGGTTGAAAGGGAAGTACTGATGCACCCCCCCACCCTTCATTGCTGCTGTGCTTTGCAGGTGCTGCAGCAGTGGGAGTCCCAGCAGGGTCCGAGCGGCCCCGCTCAGACCAGCCTCTCAGCCCCCGCCACCCCCCACAACTCCCACTTCACAACACACCACCTTCACAGGGCTTCGGTCCCAGACTCCGAGGCCAAACCAGACCCCTATGACCTATTTGAGAAGTCCAGGGCTATCTATGAGAGTAGGCGTAAGTACCAGAGCTGTCGCTGCAGAAATGAAAACACTTTTATGCGGAAAGCATGAGCCGGGATGAATCTGTGAAGCTCCTCTGGAAACGGCAAACGTGCGTCTCTGTACATCCAGCCAATAATACTTTCATGTTTGACTCCATTTTCACTACTTTGCAGCTGCTTAGTTCGTTTGATCTTCTCAATCATCCAGCATGAACGAATCTTGGCCTTGTGGAGAATTCACATTAGGCCCTAATAGATAACATTTCACATTTTGCAGCTCTGGCAGACGAGCAGATAAACAACAACAGGATCTTTGCATCTGCGCGTTGAAAGTCCGCCAGCGCTCATAAACGGAGTCCTTGAATGAGCACAGCTCACAGGATTTTACAGCTGAGGCGAAACTATCGTCTGTGAAACAGCAAAAAAGATTCGGTTACATTTTGGCTCCAACTGCAGATCAAACATAGTTCTTAAAAAGATGAGAGAGGCTCCTAATTTTCATCATAGGTATACCTCAACTGTGAGAGAAAAAATGAGAAAAAACATCCAGAAAATCATACATCTGATTTTTAAAGAATTTATTTGTAAATTATGGTGGAAAAAATGGCTAATAACTAAAGTTCAACTCAATACTTTGTTATATACTTTCTGTTTTCTGTGAGTGTACACAGGGTTTTCACAAACTGTTGCTGGTATTTTGGTCCATTCCTCCATGCAGATCTCCTCTAGAGCAGTGATGTTTTGGAGCTGTTGCTGGGCACTTTCAATTCCCTTCAAAGATTTTCTATGGGGTTGAGATGTGGAGACTGGTCACTCCTGGACCTTGAAATGCTTCTTATGAAGCCACCCCCTCTTTACCCGGGCCGTGTGTTTGGGATCGTTGTTACGCTGGAAGACCCACCCCAACACATTCTCATCCCAAAGTTGTCTCATATTGACATTTGGTTAACGACTCATCCCCGTCGCTTTTTGAGGTTTTGGGTGTGACCAACTCGCGCACTGGTCTTTGTGACGTGTCCAATACCCGTACTCTAACCTTCACCCGGTAATGGTTTGTGCATGGTACCACGTCTAGTCCGCTGTTGGGTTAGAGTTAGGGTATCGGTACCAAGTTTGTGTACTGGTGCGTTACACGTTGCGGTACTGGACTGGTTTTGGTTCGCGGCCCCAGTGGTTTAATGGGAACTGCCACTACGTTGAAAAACGACGACTTGGGGACACCCAGAACGCCAAAAAGCGACTCGGAAGTGTCCAAACCACAAGTCAATATGTGACCATGTGGGAGTGATAATGTATTACCCAACCACGTTTCATCTTCAATGCCTTTGCTGAGGAACACAAGGTTTTAGATTTAGCCTAAAAATGACATAAACTTATGTAAAGACCTCTTGGGTTGCTTTTAAAATAGACTAAAAGATGACTTGTCTCTTTATATATTTGTCTAAATGGAATCATTTTGAGAATTTTTGTGCCTTTTCATAGCTTGTTTCCATGTAGTACTTGATGACTTAAAGGTCTCCTCTCAGCAATCATCTCTTGTCGTTTATTTCCGGTTGTGTTTACAAAGTGGTGAAATCCGCACAGAGCAGCGGCCGGTCTTACGGCGTCTGCCCTCCTCTCGGCGAGGGTTGGGATCTGGTCAGACTCATCTCTGACAGAGCTTAGGAACGCTCCAGTTGTTACTCTCACTGCTGCCGCTGAAGTTCCTTGTGACCTTTTGTGCCGCGCCACAACCGGAGGCCATCTTCCCTCAGTGGTCACTGTGAGCCGAGTCTGCCTGCACTTGTTAAATCTGACTCCGGTGACTCTGTGATTCACGTCAGAAAGAGACTTTTGGGTCAACCGGTGCAAGTTTTCTATATTAGACCACTAAAAGGAAAGTTTTTCTCTGAAAGGAAGCCGTATTGATTTGTTGCAAACACAAGAGCAAGACGGAAATGGCAAATGTTTTAGAAAAGGTACTTTTTCTACACAAAACATGGGTTAAACATTGATCAGGATCTTGGAAATATCATCAAATGGTGTTTGAAACAGTGTTTTCCTATAATTGATTGTGTTATTGCTGCAGAATGAATGGTAACGTTTCTCTGAAACGTCTTCTCTGAGCCCGTCGGCCGGCCTGTCTGCAGTCCTGATCTTCCTCTCTCATCAATCCTGCCGAGGCCCAGCAGAGCGCTCCCTATGATTAAAACGGATCCAATTGGATTCCATTTTTCATCCGCAGCCGCTTGTCTGTGGTCGGGTTCATCTCCCTGTTGTGCAGATTGTGGCGTGGCGTGCAGCCCCTGATTGTGACTGGGCGTCCCACCTCAGCCTGTAAATAATGAACGGCCGCATTAGCCACGGCGAGCACTTCCTGACGTTTATGGATGACGCTGATATTCTGCGATGACATTAATGCTGAGGCAGAACCTCCCCGACTTCTCCGGGTGCATCTCGTCCGTTTGTGTTTGTGAGGAAATTCTGTATTTGTTTATTTACTGTCTTTTTTTCTGAACAGAACCCAACCAGCCGAGGACGGTTTATCCTGTGGATTCTTCTGGTAAATTCAGGTTTTTTTTTTCTCTCCCTTTGTTTAAATGAACAAATATGAATGGTTTGGTTCTCCTTTTCTACCAGGGTCGGAGTTCCAGGACATGGAGGTCCACCTGCGCAGACAGAAGTCGGGGTTTGGATTCAGGGTGCTGGGCGGTGATGAGGCCGGGCAGCCTGTGAGTCCGGAGACCCGTGAGAAGGCTCGTATGGAGATGGGCGTGGAACCCTGTCATTTTCTCCTCTCTAACCCTCTACACCGGTGGTCTTTAGTCATGGTCCTCGAGGTCCACCATCCGGTTCCCTGCTGGTTGGGGGGGCTTCGGCAGAAATCAAATGCAATTCTTGGTAGGAAGTGGCTGCCCTGAGCGCCGCACAGCAGGCACCACGAGAGGTCCCACAGCGTCACAGCTCATTATAAGTTGCATATCATACGGAATGGTTGGATCCACAGCCCCTCTGTAAAATCTGCAAAATCAATTTCTAGAATTTCAATAGTTTTGCGCATATGTGTAATGGAAACGCAGCTATTGATGTCTCGTTATTGCCGGACTCCTGGCCCATGTCAGCAGCACAGCCCACGCTGCTACCGTAAGATGTTTGACAATCAGACGGTGGCAGTCTGAAATTGGTCAATCATGGGAACTTTGGAGACCCTCCTCTCAGTAGTAGTGCTGCTGCCTTCCTTCCACAGGCCTGACACTGGACTTCCACTGTCTAAATGTGGTCGTTCAGCCACTAACTGATGTCAAAAAAATCATCAGGTCGCTGTCAATTTGAACTTTTTCTCAAAGTGTAACCAAACATTAAATCAACTTTTTTTGGCTGTTTTTTTTTGTATAAATGGGGCTTGAAAAGTGCTGACTATTGGTCTTTGCCAGATTTAAAATTAACTTGTTTAATTCTTGAAAATATAATCTAAAACCGTTTGTGTGCTGAGGAATAAACGAGACCCATTGCGGGAGGCAGCCTGCTTGGGCCTCAAAGATCCTCTAGTTAGCTCACGCTAACCTCACTATCACTGTCAATTATAGATCTAGACCACACCTCCCAGCCCTTTTCTCAGCCTTAGTCCCGCCCCTTTTTTTATTATGTTTCAAATCTGGACTGAGAATATAGTCATCCTCCGACTGTCCTCTTCTGTTACCCTTTAAAACCTCAGTGTTCACTGCGCGGCATGTAAAAATGTGACTGCCACCTTGTGGTTAAAAATGCCACCCCTCTGCCGAATTTCCTAGAAAACAAAAAAAAGAAACTGGAAAAAAAAATCACCTTTGGTGCCAACTACAATTTTAACTCCTCTCTAAGATTTTCATTGGGGTGTGTATTGGCAAGAGTCTGGCGATATGATAAATATCCTGATACGTTTCTCATGATGCAATAAATATCCTGATACGTATCTCACGAAACGATACATATCCTGATACATCTCTCAAGATACAATACATATCCTGATACGTCTCTCATGATACGATAAATATCCTGACATCTGATACGTATCTCACGATACGATACATATCCTGAAGCGTATCTCATGATACCATAAATATCCTGATACGTCTCTCACGATACGATAAATATCCTGATACGTATCTCACGATACGATAAATATCCTGATACGTCTCTCACGATACGATAAATATCCTGATACGTCTCTCACGATACGATACATATCCTGATACGTCACTCACGATACGATAAATATTCTGATACGTCTCTCGCGATACAATAAATATACTGATACCTCTCTCACAATACGATAAATATCCTTATACGTCTCTCATGATACGATACATATCCTGATACATAACACATGCAATGATACGTATCGCGATATATCCCAAGACTGTACTAGAACAATTTTTCACTTTTCCATACCAATCCCAAGTAAAAGCTAAGTAGTACATGTCTAATAACAACAAAAATAGCGAGGCCTACTGAACATTTAACACAAGCTGGTTCTCTCAAGATCTTGTTGTTCTTTTGGTCTTAGTGCAGAGCTGCTCATAGTGGCTCAGTGTGCTGTGCTGCCACCTAGTGGTTGGGGTTTAGGTAGAAAGCAAAAGAAAGGAACAAAATATCGAGTTATGGTATATCGCCAAATTGATTTTCCCCCTACACCCCTATTTTTAATTCGTGGTGGAATTTTGTGATATCCGACTATATTGTTAGCTGGATCAGCTGGTTCAAAGTTCTATTAACTGAACCCATCCAGATATTCAGCAGCAGGAAGGACACGGATATCTGGAAAAGTAGCAGATGGTAGACCTCGAGGACGACGGATTTAATCAACTACACAGTCGACATGCACCACTCCTCCTAACCCCTGACCTTTAACCTTGAGAGAGTGCTGGCTGCTGTGGCGTCTTCACAAAGCTTTATTAATTCCACAATAACAGCAGCTTCACCATCCACGGAGATTCCTGCTTCTAGAAAACCTACAGGCGCTCTAAACGGTCTCTGTCCCAACAGATCCTGATCGGAGCCATCATAGAGAAGAGTCCGGCAGACGTGGACGGGCGGTTGCGGCCCGGCGACGAGCTGCTCTTCGTGGATGGGATCCCGGTGATGGGGAAGCCACACAGATACGTCATCGATTTGATGCACGCGGCGGCGCGGAACGGCCAGGTGAACCTGGTCATCAGGAGGAGGGATCTGGCGACAGGTGAGGGAACGTCTTTAAACTTTGAGTCCTGAGAAAGAGAGGCCATCCTCTCCTCATGGACCTTCCCAAAAATCCAATTCATCCCACTCCCTCCATCAGTTCCTCCTCACCAAAGCCTGGCGTCTGACTCATGCCGGGGCTCCTCTGCGCATCCTAATTGTCCGACTCCCACAGACACTTTACAGAGTGTCAGACTTGGCTCTGAGCTCATATTCCGCCTGCACCTACTGCCCCAGATTTTACACATTTTGGACTACTTTTTCCCGCTTGTGGGAACAATTTGTGTGCCGGTTGGTGTGGGAAAATTCATCATGTGGGTGTGGATCACATTGACAACTTTTGCTGCAACTCTGATGCAGTCTGAACTTACTTTATGGTCGCCCTCCGTGAATACTTTCCTTGGAAACAGTTGTTCTGATTTTGCAGAAAAAAAATATTTGCTTTTTCAAATGCACATCATTTTCGACCCCATGAGACATAAGAAATAGATTTATAATTTGATCACTCAAAGTTCATCTCTGGATTTTAAGTGAAATATTTTATAATAAAACTGTGCATTTTTCTAAATATTTACCCAAATCAACACTTCAGAGTATAATGAACCCTCTTCCTGCTGCATTCTATTAGATATGACCTCTTTTCTTCTCTTTGACTCACACGAGAATTATTTTGTAAACGAAAAAAAAAAAACTATTACTAGCACTTCTAAAAGCTAATTGAAAATACAAATTGAAACTGAGGCTCGGTGGTGTTATTAAAAAAATTCAAGCCATGTGCGAGGTCATAATTTTGTTTTGCAATTCTAATTGTGAAGAAAAGAAATCACCACAAGCTGTCTGTGTTTTTTTTACTGGTTTGTTTTTAGTGAAGGTGCCAGAGAAAAAAATGAAAAAGAAAAAATTACCAAACACACACACAAAAAATATATTTTTTATATAAAAGAACACCAAATCTGGACACATCTGCCTTTATTTGTGTAGTTATTTGACCAAGATGCGTTTGGATTCCATTCTTTCTTTTAATGTAGTTTTCAGGACAAACGCCTCAAAATGCTCAATAAAACAACTTAAACAGATATTAATTAATGTCTGTGTTGGTCGATGGGTTATTACTGCATGAATGTACAGACAGACGGATATAATATTAGATTAATGTGAAGGTGGATTAAATTTATGTATAGATATATGGTCAACAAATGACAGGATTAACAGAAGAAAGGATAATAGATGGATAGATGGATGAAGGGATAGATCAGATTAATGGAAAACATTTATCAGTTGAAGAGTAGAATAAATGAACAGACTGACTCATGTAAAAAGATTGATACAGAAATTACATGGATGGATGGATAAAGGGAGAGATTGATGGATGGATGGACGGACATATGAATGGAGACAGGGATGGATGGATGGATGAATGAATATACATACAGGTATGGATGGATACAGGGATGATAAAGGAATGGATGGATAAATTGATACAGGGATGGATGGATTAGAGAGGTGGATTTAGATGGATGAAATGATAAATGGATTGATAGATAGATTGGATGGATGGTTGTAAAGATAAATTGATGGAAGTTTAGAGAGGTGGATTTGGATTTATGGATCGATAGGAGGATGGATGGATGGATGGATGGGTGGATGGGTGGATGGGAGGATGGATGGGTGGATGGGTGGATGGATGGATGGATGGATGGATGGGTGGGAGGATGAAAGGATGGATGGGTGGATGGGAGGATGGATGGGTGGATGGATAGATGGGAGGAAGGATGGGTGGATGGATGGATGGATGGATGGATGGATGGATGGGAGGATGGATGGATGGATGGATGGGAGGATGGATGGATGGGAGGATGGATGGGAGGATGGATGGATGGATGGATGGGTGGATGGGAGGATGGATGGGAGGATGAGTGGATGGATGGATGGAAAGATGCAATTTGCCATAATTGACAAATAAACTAAATCATTGATTGAGAACTAGAAAGACTGAAAAGTGAAAGTTTAGATACAGTGACTAATAATTTGAGAATGAATGAAAGGAAATGAACGGACAGATGGATAGAGGGATGGATGGATGAGTTGATTCATACATAGATGGATAGACTGGCAGATGGAGTCAGTTTGGATTGATAGAATGACTGGATAGATGTTGACTAATGAATTAATTCTGCCTGTTATTTCGAATTATTGTGTAATATTTCTGTTCTTTCCCATCCATGTTTTTGCTTTTAATCAGATTTTTTTCTTCAAATGTTCACTTTAAGTTGTTTATTTCTTAAAGAACCCCAAATGTGTCGGCCTGCTCCACCACCTGCCCTCTGCCTCCCCCTACAGGTGAGTCCTGTCCGGTGAACGGCCGCAGCCCGGGTTCCGTCTCCACGCAGCACAGCTCCCCTCGCAGCGACCTCACATATGCAAACAGCATCAACGCAGCCCCGCCTCCCAACACGACCGCCGGCAACACTGCCCCCACTTCAGACGGGACGTCGACCGCCAAAACGCAGCCGAGTGACGTCGCAATCAGCCGGAAGGAAAGCGAAGGCTTCGGCTTCGTCATCATCAGCTCGCTGAACCGTCCGGAAACGGCTGCGAGCAACAGTGAGTCCGGTGATTGTTTCAGAGTGGAGGACGTTCTCATGCACAATCAGTCGTCCTCTAATCTAGAGAACAAGCGCTTGAAGTGCTAGAAGCCTCATGGGCCCACGTGAAACACAAGAGTGTGTATGATGTGATGTTGGTGCCAAACTCGAGCAGACAAGACAGCTGAAGTCACAGCGGAATGAAAAGTGAAGCACCTCTAAGTCTAGCATGTCAATTATACATGCCCTCCCACGGCACGTCAGTCACACACATCTCTGAGCATCCGCGCATCGCCCACACGCCAGAAAAAACTCTGCTGGGTACCTTATGTAAGCTGAGGGTGCAGAACGAAACCACAAACAGACAGTCGGTGAGCCAGTGTGCGCTCCGGAGTAACCGTCCGTCGCTGACCGCGTCCCGCTTCCTCCCACAGCTGTGCCGCACAAAATCGGCCGCATCATCGAGGGCAGCCCAGCCGACCGCTGTGGGAAGCTGAAGGTGGGGGACAGGATCCTGGCGGTGAACGGCCAGTCCATCGTCAGCATGCCGCACGCCGACATCGTGAAGCTGATCAAAGACGCCGGCCTGAGCGTGTCCCTGAGGATCATCCCGCATGAAGGTGAGCCGACACAACGTTAAAATGACAGCTTCAGATCCGTATCTGAAGCTTTATTTTGAAAAACTTTGGAGATTTTGAACAGGAGTGCCCAACCCTTGGGGCCGTACCGGGTCTCAGAGAAAAATATTAGGGCTGAATCATAACATAAACTTAATAGATCAATAATCGATCCATAAAAGTAGAAACCGATCTATTGCATAATCCCAGAGTCTGTTAGCTTGATGCTAACGTTTAATGGAATTTATCATAGGACGGCTAATGCTAACAGTCAGTCGACATAAACTTAGTATGCTGACTAAATTAACATCTTTATAAACTCACAGGTACGAAATTTTCAATTTTTTGGTTTTATAGTGCCCACAGACCATAATAATAAAGCATAATATTTAGCAGCTGATTGTTTAATGTTACCAGGATGCTGCTAATAAAGTTATTCAAACGGTAGATTCACGTTTATTATTCTTTTTAGAAAAATACCAGTTTTATTGCACTTTTTTTTGTAGTGGTCACACCTTTAAAAGTCAGACGAGGTTGAAGTTGGTGTCTGATTTTTTGAGCTTCCACTTTGACATGAAATCTAATGTACAAATAAAGTTTCAAGCAGAGTTCATCCAAAAAAAAACATCATCACTAAAGTTCAATCGCCTACCTAAACCGGACCAGTGAAGGTGGAAAAGGTCAGGCAGACTCTGTGTTGCCCGGCAACGGCTCTGTTCTGTTTAATCAATCTAATGAACTTTAACAGGCAATTAAAAAGTCCACTTATAGGGGGGTTTGCAGGGTCGTACTCTAAAGTCATCAACCTCCTTCCACCCCCAGAAAGACGCTTGATTTTAGCTCACAGTTGTAATATGGTCACTATAAACCAAATACCCTGATAACCTTCAAGTATTTCCTGGTGTTTACGTTGCTGCCCCCTAGCGGTCAAAGTGGGCTTATATCAACGTTTTTCTTTTTTTTTTCTCCTCACCAGAGATGAGCAACCCTCCATCAGCCCCCACCTCGGAGAAACAGAGCCCCATGGCTCAGCCGCACAGCCCCAAGACCCAGATCAACTCCACCGCCCCCCAGCCCAGCCAGACGGGGACAGAACCGAGCCCCCCGGTCAGCCAAACCAACCCGGTGCCCCATCAGAGTCCAGTGACCCAGCTGCCCGCCCCCCCACCTCAAACCTACACCCACGAGAGCAGGTAGGACAGTTTAGGTTTCATTTAGCTTTAAAGAAAACCTTCTGGCTGTTGTTTTTTTTTTTTTTTTTTCCCAGAATCCCCCCATGTCCATGCCATTGCTCCACCTCTCTTAAAACGTTTGTCTTTGTTGTTTGTTGAGCACTTGCCTCATATAGACTCCTTAATAAAAATCTATGGTGATCCTCCCGCTCCTTTCCGTACGTTCGTAAAAACTCGATCACAGTTTCAGTGATTTCAGCAATCTTGGTATTAAAACGTTCAGCCTGTTCAGGATATTACTGCCTGTACTTTTGGTATTCATAAACTTTATAGTTTTTAAAATATTGAACAAAATATGCCACATAGGAAGTGAATGAAAAAGCTTTAAAATTTCAAAATTTTTAGTGGATGAGCAACAAATTTTAAATATATTCATGGGCTATTTTTTCATCTTATAGTACCATGTTTTTCGGACTATAAGTCGCACCGGAGTATAAGTCGCAGGGGCCAAAAAATGCATAATGAAGAAGAAAAAACCATACATAAGTCGCACTGGAGTATAAGTCGCATTTTTTTCAAGTAATTTATTTTACAAACTGGTTGAAAAAAACGATATTACATCATCCTGGAAGGTAAGTTATAACATTCATAAGTGAATAGAAAACAGGCTGAATATGTGTCAACACATATTCACATATTAGCATCATGAAAAAAACGAAAAGGTGTAGCATTTATATAACATAACAGTTTTATTTAACTATAGCCTCAAGAACTCATCAACTTTGTATCTTTACTGTAATTAATTGCACGCAATCTCACTCCATATCACTAAATCCGTTAAATTCTTCGTCCTCTGTGTCACGTCTGAATAACTAAAGTAAATAAAGTAATTGCATAGATCACCATAAGAGGGCACTCTAGACTTACGGTCCATATCTCATCTCATTAAAAATTCGTATATAAGTCGCACTGGAGTATAAGTCGCAGAGACATTCAATCTATGAAAAAAACCGCGACTTATAGTCCGGAAAATACGGTAAGTTTAAAAAAATTATGAGTTTAGGTAATATTTTAGCAACATGCTAACGTTTTTGACTAATTTAGTTTACTTAGGAATTTTAGGATATTTTGACGTTTAGCCTTTTTTTAAGCAATGTGCTAGCATTTTTGGCTAATCTACTAAATTTTTTATGCTAATTTGGAGTTTAGCTCATATTTAAGCAACATGCTTTCATTTTGGGCTAATTTGTTATCTGCTGGTGATTTTCAGGCTAATTTAGAGTTTAGCTTCTATTGTAGCAACAGGCTAACGTTTTTGACTAATTTAGTTTAACGAGGAAATTTAGGATATTTTGAAGTTTAGCCAGTATTTAAGCAATGTGCTAGCTTTTTTAGCTAATTTGGCATCTAATAAGGTTTTTATGCTAATTTGGAATTTAGCTAATATTTCAGCAACATGCTAACGTTTTGGTCTACTTTTTTATTCCCAGGTGTGTTTTATGCTAATTTAGAGTTTAGTTTCTATTTTAGCAACATGCTAACATTTTTGACTAATTTAGTTTACTGAGGAATTTCAGGCTATTGTGGAGTTTAACTAATATTTAAGCAATGCACTTAATATTTTTGCTAAAATGGCATGTATTAGGGATTTTTAAGCAATTTTACTACAAATTTTCCAGAAATTTCGTTCAACTTCAGCACTCTTTCATAGTTCTTTAACAAAATTTCCATTCTTTTTGCCAATTTAATGTTTTGCAAATATTTTTTTTTTATTTTCAGTAAATCTCCATAGAGTAAAATTGTGTCACCATTTTCAGCAAAAAGCTTTAGCAACTACTTTCTGTAAAAAACATTCACACTAGCATTATCACAGGTGATGTAACTTTTCTAGTTATTTAGACATATTGCTTCTTTATAAAAATCTGTTGAATAATTTCCAACACCAAAAATCCACAACTTTTCTCTGTTTGTTTTTACAATATTTTTACATTATCTTATTTCATCTCTTTATAAAAAAAACTGATTAGCTGGTTGCCAGGGAAACTAGAACAAGTCCTTTCTGATTAACGTTTAAGGAGGTTTGATCATAAAATGATCTTCAGTGTGAAGCTCTCCTTCAGTCGGCTCTGTCTGTTAGTTACAGATCTGAGGTGAAGGCCAGGCAGGACGTCAAACCCGACATCCGACAACCGCCGTTCACAGACTACCGCCAGCCACCGGTGGATTACCGGCACCCTCCTGTGGCGGATTACCGGCAGCCCCCCACGCTGGACTACAGGCACCCGCCGCTTCACTACAGGCAGTTAGCCGCAGACGCCCGACAGTTTGCCCTCCCAGACTACAGAATGCCTCCAGTTCAGGTGAGACTGAATCAGTCATAAGAGTTGGTAGAAACGGATGGAAAAATGACCGTTTGACTCCAAAAGATGTTATATTTTTGAGTTTTATTTAGTCTTAATTTCTTTTCTAAACAAGACTTTTAAATCTTAAATCTTGTCTTTTAACATATAGTTAAGGTTTGTGAACATTTAAAATAATACACCTCTCTGTTTTATTATATTTATTTATTGTATTTACAGGAAGAGTTTTTGTTTTCTTGTGATTTTAGTGTGTGAATGTGGCTGTCAGCTGTTTACCATTTATGATTAGTATTTAAAATAAGTAAAACTTCATAAATGTTTCCATTCAGGACTGTTCTTATGCATCTTAAATTTGTCTGAGGAGTTTTTCCAGTCATTAACACCCTCACTGGTTCTAAACTTCATTTATTTTTGGGAGAAGAACTTTCAGCAAAAGCAGTACAAACTGTTTTTTGGGGGGAATTCATTAGTCACGTTCTTTTAATCATCTCCCCATTAGCTAACTTTCTAAAGAAACCCTCCTGGTTTTTGGCGGCGTAAACACAACCGCACAACACCGCCACAAAGACGATTTTTTTTTTTGCAGATAGGCTGACTGACGTTGAGGTGTCAGGAGTTCTGGTACGTCAAAGAGCATTGTTGGTTTTGACAGAGGCATCTCCAGTACTAAAGATATAAAGATTTTCGTTGTTGACCCGAAAACACTTTCGCTATTTTTATTTCATTTTTACCTGATTTAATATACCCAATAAAAAGTATTTCTCATAAAATTAAATCAGAATATGACAACACATGATACATTGGAATATTCTTACTTTATTTTCAACTGTAGTTTATGTAAAAAAAAAAGGAAAATAAAAGCATAGGAAGATTCTAAAAGCATCCTAAAATTACTGAAAAATTAGAAATTTGATAACAAAAAATTCCCTTAAAAAATGAATAAATAAATAAATAAAGATTCTTGAGACTTGGCCTTTGGTCTACCCATTCCTGGAACGTGTGAGACCCATGACACTCACAAAAATCCAGCATATTAAAAAAAACATTTAAATACTTCTGCTCGGGTGAAATCACCCAGCAATAGTGCTGTAGAGTTAAAGGTTTAAAATTTAAAAGAAAAGAAACAAACTAGACAAACAAGAGCCAAAATTCGGGAGGGAATATAATTTTCAAGCAATTTAACGTAAACAAACAAACCTCTGTTTAGAGTCAATTTTTCCTCATCTTCCTTCCCTTTTTCCCTTAAAGCTTTCCCTAAGCGCTTTTTTTTCTGCTTTTTCATCCTCAAAGTTTGAAAGTACCACTAATAGCAACAACATCTGGCACCAGAGGGGCGATGCTCCTTCCAATATGTTGCTTATGTCACACTTTTGAGTTATTTTATTTATGTTTTTTAATTAGTACTCTACTTTTTTATATTTTTCACTAATTGAGTGGTGTGTCAAACTGTTTACAGAATAAAATTTAACAAAAAAACATTACTATATTATCATTGAGATTTGGTTCCCCTCTAGCAGATGGCGCTCTAGGCAGCCGCCTGGGTTGCCTTTGCCCAGAGCCGGCCCTGTCTGAACTGAAGTTTTGTTTCCTCTTATTAATATCTCCTCCGTGATCAATTTTTAAACATTTGGCCCTTCCATTCATTAAAAGGGACACCATCGATACGTCACTACCAAATCCAAGTCCCTGATTGGTCCATCTGGTTGACCTTGCAACGCACGTTTAGTATGTTGAGCCAGAAAAAAGTTGTAGAAACTTGCATAGTTACGCGTGATCATGAGTTTTGTGAACGTAGCTTTACACGGACGAGTCAAAACTCCTGGTGACACCATTGACTGTATATGAGAACCGGACCAAGTGAGTGTGACATCACCCATAGAAAATGGCTTACCTTCAGCTCAGGTCAATTCAGTCGCCATTTTTTCACGATACGGACGCCGCAGTATTGGAACAGTGATTGGTCCGAATTGGTCTAAGTCAATGTTTCTATGGTTACGACTCTCACCAATGAGGAGTTAGTTATTCTGGTTATTCTGACAAATATATACAGTCAGTTGACATATACAGTCAATATATAAAATAGTCAAGTTCCAGTTTGTCAGCAAATTTAGACTATTGTTCATTTATTTTTCCATCTGTTTGGATAATATTAATTATTTTCTTTCTGATTAAAAAAGAAAAAAGTTCCAACAAGGCTCCTCCCACATCTGTCATTTTAACTTTGTTTCTTGCCACATTGTTCTCCCTTCAGCTTTCGCAGGACTTTGACTTCTTCACAGTGGAGTTGGAAAAAAGCGTCAAAGGTTTCGGTTTCAGCATCCGCGGAGGCCGGGAGTACAAAATGGACCTGTTTGTCTTGAGGCTGGCAGAGGACGGTCCGGCTATTCGCAACGGCAGGATGAGGGTGGGTTTGATCTCCTCTTTAAGAGCAGAGGCGCCTCGATCAGTCTCGATGACACGGCGTCCGCTCACTGTAATTATGAGATATTATCAGAGCTGAAACATCTTCATCTCTTATCAGTGAAAGCTTCTTTTTTTAAGTTTGTCAGAAGTGTCCTCCTATGGTGGCCCTGAAGTTCAAAACACAGCAAAGCAAAAACATATTAAAGAATTCAATGAAAATTAGAAAAGAAAAAAAATTAAAATTACGTTTTAGAAATTTAAATCGTTGAACTTCTGCAGTGGGTGTGGCCAAAAGTGTTTTGTCAGCAAGATACAAAACTGCTTTTTTTCATTATTTTGCTAACAAATTTAGCTGTTCTTACCAAAAACCTAAATGAAAACATATTTTCTTAGTTTATTTAGATGGAAGAACACATTTCCCCTTAATTAAAATTAAATCTTACATCAGCTTTTTTTCGCTCCAGGGCTTTAAGAACAAGAAAAACCAAACGATTCAGCAGCTTCCATGTTTTGTTTTCACGCTTCCCTCCAGCCAGAGCTGCATTATTCTGTTTATTTCATGTTCTACAACTTTTATGTCAGGACGGTTCTGCATGCTCCGCTGGGCTCATCCGTAATGAACCCCGTAAAGATAATGTTTGCAAAATGCCCCTGGGGGAGGTTTCACTCCTGGATGGAGCGCTCGGCACGACCCAGCTGGAGGAGGAGGTGAATCCCGGTTGAGAGTCGCCTCCACGCAGCGCAACAAGCTGCTGCGGAAAACGCTGGCGATACCGCAGACAAGTCAATCAGAGGACAAATGAGGCAGAGCACAGACAGGAAGTGATGTGCTTTATACCCAACATTTTTAGTTGCTTCTTTTTTCAAAATAAAAGCATGAAAGTGGAAACAACCACATAAAAATGGGCATAAATGACCATTTTTTCTCTAAAATATTAAAGAATTTTAATTCAATGTCAAAACTTTAATCTCATTGTTGTTTTAATTCTATGTCTAAAAGTTTAGGTTCTTTCTGAATGATGTTGATGTGAAAACTTAATTAATCCAAAAATATCGAACAACTAATAAAAGTTTTGTCTTCATTCTTGTCAGTTTATCATTATTCTCTATATTGTCTCATTTTATAAAGTTTTAAAATTAATCAACATATAAAAGGTAAAATATATATTTTTATTATATATTTTTTTCTCACATATATATATTAAATATATGGCATATATACATATACAATATGATAAATATTTAACATGTGAAATAATAATATAGGTATTTAAATAATAATATTGATATAATAATTATTGAGCCCCAAAAGAGAGATCAAAGTAAAAAAAAAAAAATCTGGTTGCTATCTGGTGAGCACCAGTTGTTATCTAGTGAGCGCCAGTAGCTATCTGGTGAGCGCCATTTGCTATCTGGTGAGCACCAGTTGCTATCTGGTGAGCACTAGTTGTTATCTGGTGAGCACCAGTTGCTATCTGGTGAGCACCACTTACTATCTGGTGAGCACCAGTTGCTATCTGGTGAGCACCACTTACTATCTGGTGAGCACCAGTTGCTATCTGGTGAGCACCACTTGCTATCTGGTGAGCACCAGTTGTTATCTTGTGAGCACCAGTTGCTATCTGGTGAGCACCAGTTGTAATCTGGTGAGCACCAGTTGTTATCTTGTGAGCACCAGTTGTTATCTGGTGAGCACCAGTTGCTATCTTGTGAGCGCCAGTTGTTATCTTGTGAGCACCAGTTGTTATCTTGTGAGCGCCAGTTGTTATCTGGTGAGCACCAGTTGCTATCTTGTGAGCACCAGTTTATTCTGAAAACCTGGACTTCCTTTTTGTTAGCTTAGTTTAATCCTTTTAAATATCTCCATCTGTTTTGCATAAATTTAAAGCATTTTTTTGTAGCAAATCTATTAAAAAATAGATCTTTTAGCTTTGTTTTCTATTTTCTTTTTTTACTTTATTCTTGTTGTTTTAAACACTTGCTTTAAAAAGTTTAGAAAATGTGGATTAAATTCTCAGACTATTACAGATTTAAAGTTTCTCTACTGAAGATCTACTGAGATGTTTTCAAGGAGAAAGTTGAGAATCGCTTTGGTCTTCATCAATCCATCCTAAAAAAAACAACCTGTCCTTCACTTTGGTAAACGATTTGTCTTAGAACACAACCTGCTGCAGAGCCTCTTCATCCTCCGTGGTCACTGCGACATGTCATGTTTGACCTCAGTCGGGTCTCAAAAAGCAATTTGTGAGTTTTCTTGTTGCGGCTAAAATTAATTGAATAAATGAAGACGTTTCAGCTCAGAGTCCGTCATTAAAATCCTGACCCTTCATAAACCCGCGGGGACAAACCCCTCCTCGCTGATATCTCCTCTCTGAGTTCCGACGCTGTTTCCTCTTTTGTTGAAGATGGTCGCTGAGCTCTGCCTCCTCCGCTGTGTGGAGGTCAGGATTAATGAGCGAATTGTTCTGCCTTTCACCTCCTCAAACCAGTGTAATGACACCTAATGACTTCCCCTCTCAACTCAAGTCCGCTCCTCACTTTTAAATTGCCCCAGCCATTACTGGAGGACCTTTGCATTTGTTCATGTAATTGGATGTCGCGTTTTCTCCTGCTCCCCATGAATCCTCTCCGTGAGTCAGCCTGGGAGCAGCGCTCTCTGGGAACCTTTCATGAAGCATTCCAGTTAACATTTGTGCAGCATCGTAACAGAGCTGAAACAGCTGCTTCATAATGAAGAGCTGAATGATTCTCACTGGAGCGTAGAACCACGCACAATAGAATCTTTTTGTTTGTAGACTTCCTCTGCTCCATTAAGAGATCTAATTATTTTCTACAGGCCGTGTCGCACTACCGCTACGTACAGTTTGCGCATTGACAACGTGGACAACTTCAGTCTTTCCTGATACATGCTTGATACACGTTATTCATAAGTGTTTCTTGGGTTCGTCATTCGTTGATGTGTACAGATGTCCGTTGAGGGTTTTACGTGAATTTGGTTTTGAGCTGTTTAATTAAGAATTACACAGTTTATACGTATTTTACGTAATTTCTACGCAATTATTTCAAATATCTTATGCAACTGTGCAGAATTTTTGCGATATGAATGTGCATATTTGTGGCTTCCCAGGACCGTACCGTGTATGTCCACGTATGTCTAATGGACTTTTCAATCATGTACCACCGATGTATAACTTTATATCATGTATACTGCACACATATCACATTAAAATTGTGTAATTGATGCAAAAGTCACTAGTAAATGGATATTAACAGCGCAGTAATCAACGCAGTACTAATTATATATGTACGTAGGGTTTGGGCCCCCTCCGCGCCACTTTTTGACATTTTGGGTGTCCCCAAAGCATTGTTTTTGACATGCTGTCTGTTCCCATTAAATCAGGTGTCACCAACCTCCGGATCAAAAACTGGTATCGGTCTGAGGGCCGCTTGGTAACAGGCCATAGACAGGGAAAAAATTGCATACGCTAATCAGGGGTCCCCAACCTATGAGACACGGACTAGTGCCAATACCCTAACCCAGTACCGGTCACGCACTCATTACTGTGTCCGGTACCACATCCTGAGGGTCTGGGACCCCTGATTCAATGAGTACCACGTTCTTATGATTTAATGGGAACAGCCACTACGTCAAAAACGACAAGTTGGAGACACCCAAAACTTAAAAAAGTGGCGCGAAGGGGCCCCAAACCATACATCCGTATATGACGAGTTGGGAGTGAAAATGTGTAAGATTATAAATCAGCCGATCTTTCAACCCTCCTGTAGTCTATACAGACTAGGGTTGTATGCGTTCCCCATCTTGGCGGGGGTTCCCCATCCTGGTAGGGGTCCCCCATCTTGGCGGGCGTTCCCCATCTTGGCGGGGTCCCTCTTTTTGGGGAGAGTCCCCCATCTTAGCGAGGGTTCCCCATCTTGGTAGGGGTCCCCCATCTTGGTAGGGGTCCCCCATCTTGGCGGGCGTTCCCCATCTTGGCGGTGGTCCCCCCTCAGCTGGCGCCTAGGAGCTGACTTAGAATTGGTGCAGACCTGGGGAACCCAACTGTTTAATTATAACAAAGCCTTGCGAGGACCTGCGGTGAGTGCTGCGGCGATGTGATTTCTTACCAGCGCTCTGAACGTCAACGTAAATAAATTAGATGAAGCCGGAGTTTACGCGTTCTTTGCGATGTATCCCCAGCTCAGCCCGTCCAACTGGTGTTCAATCCGCAGAGAATCTTTAATCTGTTTTTGCATCGAGTGATTTGCACTTCATGGCCACCGTCCATTTATCGTCCAATCACCACTCTCCATCTCGCTCATGTCGACTTCCAGGTCGGGGACCAAATCATTGAAATCAACGGGGAAACCACGCGGGACATGACCCACGCCAGAGCCATCGAGCTCATCAAATCCGGCGGCCGGCGTGTCCGTCTGCTCCTGAAGAGGGGCACAGGGCAGGTCCCGGAGTACGGTGAGCGCCCCCCCACCCCAGCCCCCACTGTAGTCTCCTACCTGCTGTAATATCTGGTTGACACATTAATTCTGGCATGTTTGGATTCTGTACTCATTTGACCTTTCATACTATTCTAAACCTGAGCTAAGCTTTGATGAACAAACTAATGGACTGTCTTCTATCTTGACTAACACTAGTTTATCTTCTGTCCATTTCAGTGATCTATCACTAATTGATCCTTCTAGGTTGTTACTTCCCCTTCTATAGGAATGGTATCTTCCAGTCTCTCCATGTGCATGAAAAGTGACAAGCATGGCTCCCCCTATTTCTTCCTAATGGGCCACTCTAAAGACACGGTTTGTTACCATACCAATGTTTTTCTCTTCACTTTAACCCTTTGTGTGCTGTGCTTTGATGTAACCACCACATAGAGAAAGAAACAGGTCAGGATTTGATCTTTTCTCCACGATGGAGACTCGCCAAAAGCTGCAGGAGGTGGTGAAAATAGCGGTCATCACTCACCGACTGATGGGGCTGTAAATCAGCCTCCTACAGCTCATTTCAGGCGCTAGCGTGTAGCGTTACGAAGCTTCAGCCGGAGACAAAGGTGGAAATATGAACTCCC